>NC_041405.2:146491466-146851466 GCF_900747795.2 Erpetoichthys calabaricus | reverse complement strand
ACAAACAGGAGTCTAAACAGAACCAAAGTAGGTAACTAGTTTGCTGGCTGATGAAGGAAGATGGTAGGAAGGGACGGGTCCAGGAGGACAGACACCGCAGATGACATCACTGATGGTAGGGCCGTCAATCACCTTCTGCAGAAGTAGAAAGAGAGAAGGGATCAGAGAACAGCGCCACCCTCTGGCTCGGTGGGTAACAGAGCCTTTAGCTGTCTCCCATGCGCACACATGTGACAATACACACTGTATATATAATATGCATCTTGGGTGAGTTCCTATCACCAGGTTTGACAGTTTTGATCATAATGAAATAGCTTTGCTGGGAAAAATAAAAAGATGGTTCATTGATTTTAATAAACCCTTAAAATCAATAGAAGATCCACCCATTTTTCGAACCTCTTATTCAGCTTAAGAGTAGCAAAATGCCATATCACTCACAATTTTTTTGTGAATTTCTCCTTGGGATTAATAAAGTATCTATCTATCTATCCATCCATCCATCCATCCATCCATCCATCCATACCATTGCTTTAATAATCCGGCTGTGCATGCAAGAGCTGGCTCCTGTTTGGCAGTACTTTGATTTGCACACATGTTCAGTTGGTTACAAGAGTCTCTGACTGTGGACGACTCAATGCTGTTAACATTTATGTATGCCATTTGTATTGTATTCTTGAGAAATTGTGGATAAAAGCCCCACAGACTCCACCGTTTTAATTTGGCACACTAATGTCTGTTTTACCCAATGGCATTCAAGCCCTCTGCTTATGGTGTACAAAAAAATGTGCATTATATTTGGGGAAAAAAATGTGAACTCGTACCTCACCCTTCCTTTCTGCAGATGACTATTTCATGTCATCGACATACCTCGGAAGTCCACACTCTTGGTTTTTTTTTTCGAGTATTTGGTGCTATGATATTTTAGATATTGCAGCACCAAGATTTGCTTACCCCTTTAACTTTAATAAATACAGCCATTCAGTTCATCAGTCATATGACAAAACCTTAGCATATGTTAAGAAGTGCCTGTGTGCCACAAGTCTGTAGCTTGAGAAATAAAGCTAGGCAGAAAGAACAAACAGATTGTACTTTGTAAATCCAGAGATGAATACAGCACAATGGAAGGATATTTTGTCACTTGTCTCACTTTTGCAGAAACAAATAATGACGTTACAGTACAGGATGCAACACAGCAAAAGCAAGCAAGTTACTAAAGAGAGCAGCGACAGTTAAAAATAAAGCAATGGCCACTCCCCATGTCTTGGGATGGGCTCCATCCTCCTTGAATTGGATGAGACAGGTCTGAGAATGTTGTGTTATGAATCATTTTAAATCTCCACATGCAAGACTCTACATGCATTGTAGTGTTGCAAACCTCAGTTTCATTATAAAATGTCTACTGTGGGTGCGCTTCAACAACATGAATTCCAATACATTGTATGTACGGAATATGGCCCCCATAAAAAGTATTTCCTTCCTTAGATGTTTTCACATTTTATTGTTCTACAACATTGAATCTCGGTGGATTTAATTTGACTTTTGTGGCAGTGATCAACTCTAGAATGTCAAAGTGAAAGCAGACCTCTACAAAGTGATCTAATCATAAATCTAAATCTCATAAGTTTTCACCCCCTTAGTACGACACCCTTAAATCCTCAGTGGTTTTAGTCGTCACTTAATTAGTTCAGTGGAGGTCATCAGTCTGGTGTTTCACTTGACCGTCATCTAAATGCACCAGAATGTAGAAGGGCCAGCTTGTGTGGTAGTCTAACCTACATAGTGAAGACACAAGAACACTGCAAGGAACTCTTATGAAAAGCACAAGTCAGGGAGCGGCTGGAGGAGAGAAAACATCCGGGTCACTGAATATTCAGTTAAATGAGTTATTGAAGAAATGGAAAGAGTGGGCAGAATTGGAAATGTGATGGAGCTGACCGTCTGCAAAAGCTGAGTGACCGTGCAAATAATTAGTTAATTTTTTGCATTTATATAGCGCTTTTCTCACTACTCAAAGCGCTCAGCAGTTGCAGGTTAAGAGCCTTGCTCAAGGGCCCAACAGAGCAGAGTCTCCTTTTGGCATTTTGCAGGATTCAAACCGGCAACCTTCCGATTGCCAGTGCAGATCCCTAGCCTCAGAGCCACCACTCCGCCTATTGATAAGTAGATGAGTGAGGGAGAACGGCCACCTAGAGAACTCTGGGAACTCTGCAGTGGCTGACACTGGAGAGACTGTGCAGTCAACTCTCTCAGCTTTATGGAAGTGTGGCAAAAAGCTACTTTAAAACGAAGAAAATGCACATGACATCTAGACAAGTGTTTATCAGAAGACAGGTGGGAGAGTGTGAAGTCAGCTGGAAGAAGCTTCAATTGTCTAATGAGCTTTTTTGGCCATCAGACTAGACACCACGTTTTGAACACTGCACATTCTCAAAAACACACCGTCCCCACTGGGAAGCAGGGTGGTGGCAGTGTCTGGTAGTGAGGAAGCTTCTCTGCAACAGGCCCTGGAAGGCTTGTGAGGGGAAAAAGAAAGCAGAAAATGTGGAGGAAAAGCTGATGCAGTCGGCAAGAAACCTGCACCTTGGGAGAAGATTTGTTTTCCAGCATGTAAACGGCTCCAAAGCAGAACAACCAAAGCTAAACTGGAGTGGCTTCAAAACAACAATGTGAATGTCGTGGAGAGGCAGAGTCCAGATCTCAATCCAGTGAAGAACTTGAGGTGGGACTTGATAAAGGCTGTTCACTCACGGTCATCATGACACTTGGCAGAGCTGAGCAGTTTAGCAAAGAAGAACGAGGGAGAAATGGCAGAGTGGAGATAGAGAAAGAGAGACCAGAGCACACAGACTAAAGGCTATCGTGGCAGCCACCTAATAAATACTGGGTGAATACTTACGCAATCGGTTATTTTGTCTTTTAGATTTAGCGAGGAAAATGACACCTTTTATTGGCAAACTAAAAAGATTACAATAGGCAAACTTTCAAGGGGACTCTAGGCCCTGCAGTCCCCTCGAAAGCTGAAATATTGTAATCTTTTTAGTCAGCCATTTAAAGGTGTCATTTTGCTTGACCTGGGTTCGCTTCCCAGGTCCTCCCTGCGTGGAGTTTGCATGTTCTCCCCGTGTCTGCGTGGGTTTCCTCCCACAGTCCAAAGACATGCAGGTTAGGTGGATTGGTGATTCTAAATTGGCCCTAGTGTGTGCTTGGTGTGTGTGTGTTTGTGTGTGTCCTGCGGTGGGTTGGCACCCTGCCTGGGATTGGTTCCTGCCTTGTGCCCTGTGTTGGCTGGGATTGGCTCCAGCAGACCCCCGTGACCCTGTGTTCGGATTCAGCGGGTTGGAAAATGGATGGATGGATGGATTTTGCTTGACTTCTCATTACATCCATAATGGCTAACATGGTACAACACCCTAGTGGTTTAGATTTGGAATTCATTCAGACCACTTTAAAAATCTGTCTTTTTTTACTTTAATGTCAAAGTCTTTTTATGTTCATCACAGTGAAAAAAGCCAAATAAACTCTGCCGAGATTGCACTGTGTAACGATAAAATGTGAAAACAACCATTGAGGTGAGGACTTTTTAAAGGCACTGACTGCATCATGTTGTGTGTATCGGCACACAGTGCATTTCAGGAAGGTGTGTACGCATTTGCTGATGTAAATCTCCATGCAGTGTAGGTGGATCTCGGTTTAGTGTTTGGTGGATAACCTCAAGTCCTATTAATTCCAAATCCTGTGCCGGTGGAGTGAGGTAATGTCCAGTATAACAATAATTCTTTAATTCTTTGCATTTGTATAGCGCTTTTGTCACTACTCAAAGCGCTCAGCAATTACAGGCTAAGGGCCTTGCTCAAGGGCCCAACAGAGCAGTCTCTCTTTTGGCATTTATGGGATTTGAACCGGCAACCTTCCGATTGCCATTGCAGATCCCTAGCCTCAGAGCTAGCCCACCACTCCGCCGGTGTAACACCTCAGCCCATCAGTATCGTCTAGTTTCCAGTTTAGCAGAGACCATTGCATGACACTATTAACATCCTTTTTTTTGTTTGGCTTTTCAGGAAGGAAACAGCCCGCTGGGAAGCAACCAGGAAGTGAAGATCACCGAGCACCAGAAGAAAAGCAGCATTTTCCGATGCTCCTTACTGTGAGAGACATGGCCTTTACACTGAGCCCCCCTTTGGGGGTCCTCCCAACTGGATCTGCACTTTCCCACAAGTGCGCACTCTGCCTCTCACCAGCCTGAAACCAACCACACCCAAACTCTCATCCCTCACTCCCCACCACCTCCCACCCACCCACCCCCCCCAAGAGGATGGCCACAACATTCCTGAGCACCGACTGAGGGCTCTGCTGGAGGAGCTGCCGTTCCTTTTGTCACTTGTGCAGTAGGCCGTAATCATTTGTTTTTTTATTTTTATCCCAAATTTGGATGGCTAGTCTTGACAATCATGACCACGTTATCAGTGTATTTCTATTTTGTACATCACATTCCCCCCCAAGGCATCACCCGGCTGGCTTACTTTTCTTGTTTATGCTGTGATCAAGAGTCTTCTATTTTTGTAGTCTTAACGTAACTAATGAACACAAGCGGCACGTTCCATATTGGTGTTGGTGTAGAAACTTTTCCGGTCTGCTGAGCCATAGCTAAGCTCATCCTTCTAGAGCACTGAACCCACGTTATGATTGTGCTTAAATGTCTTTGGTTTTCTTGCACACTTTGTGGGGTCTCTCTGTTGGTCAGGGTTGACAGCTTCTGGACCATATTGTCACAATACGCAAACCGCCATTACGCAATTTTTGAAACCAGAAGCCACAACCCAGTACAGGTGCCCTCATGTAGATTACTGAAGAATGAGTGGCAGGTTCCTAGTAGGCGTGCAAGTGGCTGTAATGTTAAATACCCAAATTCCCATCTCCATTTAATTTGTCTTCCTCTGCTGCTGGTTATCTGGTCCAAGGGCGCAATACTGTCCATCGTAATTCAGGGTGCTCTGAAGCACTTTAGGATCTTGATGGCATTTATTTATTAATTAATTTTTTGTAAATGTATCTGCTGATTCACCTAAAACATCATGTTATGCTTGATAAGTGGAACGTGGACAAGCAGCTACCAGGCTCTGCTCATCTTAGCTCGTGGTTCGGAGTTTTAAGTTGTGTGACCTGATGAGGAAGCCATTCTGTCCTCCACCACAGCCAAAGGGCAGACTTTCCTTAAAAACCTGAGAGGAGGACAACAGCCCCATTTTTGTCATCTTGCCCGATTTTACAGCCAGTGGCATAGGACTTCTTATTATTTTAGGTAATGATCAGTGATGGCACATCATCAGCACATGGTACCTGAAGAAAAACACTTTTTTTTTGCCATTTTGATGGGGATTGAATCTTTTGAAAATAAAGCATATAGTAACTTGAATTCTTGAAAATTTCAATTGCTTTTAATTTTCTTTGCTCTTAACCCCAAATTAAAAGACCGGATTGTGGGCATTTCTTCTTATGTAATTCTGATGAGTTAACAAAATATTCTGTACCCGGTCCATGCCTTCGGTGACAGATTTCACTCATTTTTATAGGACACGATGTGAAGCTGATGCATGGATCAGGCGTTGGGGCTCAGTAGGTGACACCCCAATACCTGGGGATGCTTTAGGAGCCAAATTGGTACAACATCTGAGCAACTAGGCTGGGGAACTCGTCACTGCAGAGCTTGGGGCCTGCCTGGCATTTGTGTTACTGTAACCTAATGGGGTTGGGGGGGGGGGGATTGGGGTAATCCATTCCAGTTAAATTCATACCCCCTTTGCTATCTTGGAGAAGTTTGAGGGGGGCAGTGTTATAACTTGGAGAATTTCATATCCCCATTCCGAGTTTTGCTCAATTATAGGTAGTTGATAAAGCACAGCAATCAGTTTCTTCTTGACCGGTTGGCATCTACAGTACGTTTGCCATCAGTTGCATTCATGCTAGTAAATGCGCTTCACTTTGTTGCTTTGCAGGTGGTGTCCTGTTCTTGCTAATACTTCTCTTAACCTTCCCGTCACCATTTTAGTAGACGTTTGGGGGTGGCTGGGTTGTGAACAAGCTCCTGGTGAAGCTATTAAGTGACTCAGTGGAATTCCACTATTGGGGTCAGATCTCATCCGTGGGGAGGGGGAACTATTGGTTAAAATTATATAAATATATATATTTTTTCTAACAAAACATATCATTGACATTCCTTGGGCTTGACCACTTTGTGGGCAGAACTGTATTTTGAAATCAAAATTGTAAATAAGTTACAATTGATCCTATTATACTTTCTTATTCATCTACAGCTTTGTAGATACCTGTACTTTGATTTATTAAAACATGATTCTTTTAAAAAAAAAAAAAGTTGTGTGCATTTTGTTTGCTGCATTGTCCTTAACTGTCATCACTAAACAACTGTCTTCTTTCTTGTTTTTAAAGTAGATGAATACATAGAGGCAATTATGTGACTTGGAAAACCATAAAGGGCCTTCAAGAACAACACGCCTAACAAAAAAGGAGTGAAGCCTACTTGACGTTACCAGATAAGCCAGTTGTTCCGTTTTTTAGTTTGTGACAATTTAATATAAAACATATAAAGGAATATTTTATCCAAAAATTAGACATTTTTAATGTTAACTCATAGTTTGTAGTGGTGGGCGAGGAAAAAAATATATAATCTCCTATTTTTGTGGAGAGACAGTGCTGCCTCCACACAGTAAGGAGACCGGGTTCATATCAAGGGTGCTTCCTGCATGGAGTTGGCATGTTCTCCCCGTGTCTGCCTATGTTTCCTTCAAGACATGCAGGTTAGGTGGATTGGTGACGGTAACTTTACAGAAGCTCTGTATCTATGTATTTATTTAAAGAGCTTCTATAAAAAGCCAAATTTTACCCTGGGAACAAAAAAAGTATATAGTGCCTTATCAATCTATCTGTATATCTATTATATAGTGCTTTATCTATTATATACTGTAGTGCCTTATCAACCTCTCTATCTATCTCATATAGTGCCTTTCATGTCTATCAGTCTGTCTGAGGCATCCTGACTTCCCTGATGTTGTGGGATTTTCCCTGAAACCCCAAGGGGGAAAAGGATGTCCTTTGGACGGTCTTATATAGTGCCTTTCATATCTATCTATCTGTCATATAGTGCCTTTCATATCTATCTATCTATCATATAGTGCCTTTCATATCTATCTGTCTATCTATCATATAGTGCCTTTCATATCTATCATATAGTGCCTTTCATATCTATCTATCTATCTATCTATCATAGTGCCTTTCATATCTATCATATAGTGCCTTTCATATCTATCTATCTATCTATCATATAGTGCCTTTCATATCTATCTATCATATAGTGCCTTTCACATCTATCTATCATATAGTGCCTTTCATATCTATCTATCTATCTAAATTGATGTGTATGTGTCCGCCCTGCCATAAACTGGACTGCTCCCTCCTTGCACGCTATGCTTACTGGGATATGCCCCAGCCCAGCCTCTGATCCAACTCAGGACTTAGTGGGCTTTGAAAGCAGTATAGTCTGATCGTGGAGGAAGTACATAGAGGTTCTTACTGAATGGGACCCAATACTGTTGTTTTTGAATTATTGACAGGATTCTTGACCAATGGATAAGGGGGACTGGCAGATCTTCAAGAATAGTTTATTCAATTCAAAAGCACAGCTTTATAGGAGAATTCATTAAAAAATGTAAAATGCATGTATTTTATGCTAAAATATTTAGCGTAGAAATTTATCACGGATATCTGAATTATGCAATGCAATAAGGTTTTTTTTTCTCCCTCTCATCCCCCCAGAGGAGGTTTTTTTCACATTGTTTGCCATAGTACAGTGTTAGTCACAATTGGGTTCCATTCCGTTACTGTACTTTCTCCACAAAAACATAAGCTTTTTCTCAGCTCCCACTACAAATTACAGGGCATAAATAACAATAAAATATAGCATTTTTTGGTGGAGTATTCCTTTAATCCAATGCAGGGGCACACGGGTATGGAGCTTACCCCAGTGGCATCAGGTTTAAAGACAGAAAGTGAACTCCGAGAGGATGCCAGTAACCTCACGGGGTGCACACACACACACACACCCCCAGTGGGCCAGTTGTAATCTTTGAGAATGTGAGAGGAAAACCCACACAAGCAAAATGCTTGCATGGGGATTACATAAAAAGTGTCCATAGGCTTTGAACCCAGGACACTGAGGTAAAGTGCCACACTGCAGTGTAATTGTGTCCCTAAAGACTTTCTCTTGGCACACAGAGGCTTTTATTTTCTTCGGCTGTATAGAACCCTCCATAAAGTTTGGGACATAGACACACTTTTCCTTGATTTGCCCCTGTGCTCCACAATTTAAATGTAATTACATGTGGAAATGTTTAATTATAAAAGTGTGCATTCTTACATATTATTAAAGGGTATTTTGGTTTCACCATGTAGAAATTGCAAAACTTTTTATACAGCTCCCCATGTACACCACCCATCCATCCATTCCAGGACGCCATAATGTTTGGGACGTTTGGCTTCACACGTGTTTGTGGTTCCTCAGGTGCATTAATTGCTTCATGAGAGCAAGTAGAAGAGAGCTTTTGATATCTTGTCTCGCTTCTAAGCTTCAGAAAGCATTTGATAAGGTGCCACACGAGAGGGTGGTCATCAAACTAAAAGAAGTGGCAGTTCAGGGTGATGTTTTTAGATGGGTGCAGAATTGGCTCAGACACAGGAAGCAGAGGGTGATGGTGTGAAGAACCTCATCAGAATTGGGCGATGTTAAGAGTGGTGTCCAGCAGGGGTCAGTGCTGGGGCCGCTGCTATTTTTAATAAATAGAAATGATTTAGATAGGAATATAAGTAACAAGCTGGTTAAGTTTGCAGATGATACCAAGATAGGTGGATTAGCAGATAATTTGGAATCCGTTATATCATCACAGAAGGAGTTGGATAGCAGACAGGCTTGGGCAGATTTGTGGAAGATGAAATTTAATGTCAGTAAATGTAAAGAATTACACATAGGAAGTAAAAATGTAAGGTTTAAATACACAATGGGCAGTCAGAAAATTGAGAGTCCACCTTATGAGAAGGTTTTAGGAGTCATGGTGGACTCTAAGCTATCGACTTCTCAACGGTGTTCAGAAGCCATTAAGAAGGCTAACAGAATGTCAGGTTTTATAGCACCTTGATGTGTGGAGTCCAAGTCACAGGAGGTTCTGCTCAGGCTTTATAACACACTGGGGAGGCCTCATCTGGAGTCCTGGGTGCAGTTTGGGTCTCCAGTCTACAAAAAGTCCAGGGCTACAGGGGATGAGTTAGGAGGAAAGATTAAAAGAGCTGAGCCTTTACAGTTTATAAGAGGAGACCTGACTGACGTGTTTTAAATCATGAAGGGAATTAGTCCAGTGGATCGAGACTGTTATTTTAAAATGAGTTCATCAAGAACATGGAGACACAGTTGGAAATTTGTGAAGGGTAAATTTGACACAAACATTAGGAAGTTTTACTTCACACACAGAATGATAGGCACTTGGAATAAGCGACCAAGTAGTGTGGTAGACAGTAGGACTTTCAAAACTCGACTTGTTTTTTTTTTGGAAGAAATTAATTGGAGAGGCCTGGCGAGCTTTGTTGGGCTGAATGGCCCGTTCTCGTCTTCTGATGGGTTCCCTGAATGCTGACAGAGGATCAGAAAGCACGTTGCCAGGAATTCAGTCACAAGAACGCGAGTCTTCTTAAAAGGAAATCTCAGACTTTTACCTCCATGGATTTTTTTTTTTTTTTTTTGTTTCACTGGGGTTAAAACGTGGATTCAGCACAATGACCCTGAAACTAAACAAGAGTCGGTGGGAGCATAAAGAGTTTCTGACACCAAAGAAACTTTGTGTGCAGCAGTTGGCCAAAAACCACCACTGGGGAAACCTAAGCTTCCACAATGAAGTCATTACAGGAGGCCATCAATCAGAAACATTGTTGGAAACAATCAGCAGGCTTGTCGCTGCTTCACAATGCCACACTGTCTTGCAAATCTCAAAAAAATTAATGGCTTCTATTAGGGAATGTGGCTTCTTCAAGCTTAACCACCTACCACATGGTCTGAACCTGGCACCTCGTGATTGTTTCTCTGTAAAAATCAGGAGTGCTCTCCCCTCAACTTTGTCGTATACTCAGATATGGAGATGGATATTTGAGGAGTAAACTGCAAGACAACGATTATACCCGGGTCCTCCCTGCATGGAGCTTGCATGTTCTCCCCGTGTCTGTGTGGGTTTCCTCCCACAGTCCAAAGACATGCAGGTTAGGTGCATCGGCAATCCAAAATTGTCCCCAGTGTGTGCGCCCTGCCTTGGAGCGTCGCACAGACCTCCATGTGCTAGGCCACAGTCTGCTGAAGGCATTAATGGCACTGACTGACCTGCACGTTCCCCAGCCCTGAATCCAGTTGAGAACCTATGGGACGTTCTGTATTAGTGCACCTGATACCACAAAGCAGCACCACAAACTGCCCAGGAGCTCACTGATGCCTTGATCCAGCTCTCATCAGGAGCACACCCAGACGGCAGGCGTGCAAACAGATATGGGGGGGAGGGGCCCATAAACACTACTGAGTCATACTAGGAGTTGGCATGATGAAATTCATGCAAGTTGGACCAGCCTGGAATTTCAATTTTCGACTTTGATTTTTAGTGCGATGTTGAATCGGCCCAATTTTGGTTTTCATTGACCACTGCTATATAATTGTTTTTGACGAATTACACGGTACTATTCAGAAAAGGTTTTGCACTTGAATACTTCATTCATCAAGATCCAAAGTTTGATTTAAGTGTTACCTTTATCGTTTTTTTGGGCAGTGTACAAATATACCAGAGCTGTGCCCCAAACATGGTGCCCTAAAATGGTGGGTGGGGTCTATGAATAAAATGTGTTGTAATTTCTACAGGGTGAAGCCAAACCAAAATTAATAAAAATGCCCTTAAACAGAATGTGCACTTTAATCACATGGGAATTGACCGATTACAAATATGAAACTGTGGAGACAAAGAGAAACATGTTTTGGCTCCAAGCATGGAGGGGGCCGTGTACATACATACATCTGGGGTCTTACGTTACGCTTACTGTCTCACTCACGATGTTGGTTTTTCTGGAAATTTTGAGCTTCTATATGGACCCCACACGAGAGGGCCCCCCTTGGCCAGGGCTGGTTGTTGCCTTCAGGCTATCGATTGTGGTTGTGCTAAATCTGGTTAATGAGATTTTTACTATTTTAAACTGGGGTGGCGAGATACAAATTTATTTTTGCCATAATAAAAAAAAAAAAGCGTCCTAATCAAGGTGTCTACATACATAAGCAGAATGATAACTTTGAATGAGCTGTTCAAATAAATTATCAGCGGTACATTTGATTTAATTCTGTTGCAACCACTTGGTCAATTCTTTCAAAACATTTGTAGGAAAAAAAATAAAAAACACACGGCAACAGTTAAAATTCAAAATAAAACAATTACTTTCTCAAGCAACAAGATTGCTTATTATAATAGCCAAAGTAGTTCTTAATTTAAAGTAATCCATTTTTTCACATACTTGTCTTTTGTTTTTTCTCTGGTGATACAAATCCATCACAAAGAAAATGGTATTCCAAAACAATGTCAACTCAAGTTCAAATATGGTTTTACAAATGAAAATGACAAGACCAACAAAATAAAAACAATAACAAGATAGTCCACTTTGTCCTTATTTGGTCCAGCTGACTTTTGGGATGTCGTAGTGTTCAGTAAGCGTATCCAGATGTCTGTTGAACTCCTACATAAGATGGAGAGAGACACTTATTAATAACATAAACCATCTACCAGGGCGATGCTTATTTCAAAGCTCAGAAATCTGCAAAAGCCCAAAAGGGTATGACTTGGGAGATAACCAAAAAAAAGCAGCAACTCCTTGTAAATGTTGGACTCCCCAGATATTCAGTACCAATCTGTGACAGTTGGGTATCAGCAAGAGTGAAAGGGAAGGTCTACAGGACGGCAGAGAGACCAGCTATGTTATATGGGCTGGAGACGGTGGCACAGGAGACAGACCTGGAGGTGGAGAGTTAAAGATGCTAAGATTTGCATTGTGGGGGTCGAGGATGGACAGGATTAGAAATGAGGACATCAGAGGGTCAGCACAGGTGGGACGGTTGGGACACAAAGTCAGAGAGGCGATATTGTGTTGGTTTGGATATGTGCAGAGGAGAGATGCTGGGTATATTAGGAGAAGGATGCTAAGGATAGAGCTGACAGGGAAGAGGAGAAGAGGAAGGCCTAAGAGAAGGTTTATGGATGCGGTGAGAGAGGACATGCAGGTGATGGGTGTAACATATCAAGATAATGAGTGCAGGGAGATATGGAAGAAGATGATCCACTGTGGCGACCTCTAATGGGAGCAGCCGAAAGAAGAAGTAGTTCTAGGGAACTCCTACATAAGAAGTATATCATTATTAGTAGGTTTTATTTATAAATTTAAACATTATAAGGAAAACATGTATAACATAATAGAACAATAATAAATGCTATACTTAATCATCTAGTTGCAATTTACAAAACAATAAGATAATTCAAAGTAAAATGTCATAGAAACAAATGTAAGTACCAAAGAACTGTTCTTCTTCAAAACATAATTTACTATGCTAGTGTGAAACCTCTGCCACATTTTCACGGTTAGAAACTTCTATAAAACAGAAAACAAAAATGAAAAGAAGATGATAAATAAAACTGACTAATAAAACTAAAGGCAGGCCATGTTTTTAAAGTGCGGTAGCTGTTTGAACGAAATGTACTTGGAACAGAAATTCAATACACTCAAACAATGAAATTTAAAAACAGCGTGTGCATGAGGTGATGTGCGTCTAACTGCGTCTGACTTGGTCAACATAACCTCAATGTAACAAGTTAATAACTTTGCGATAATTATTAATAGTTTAGTCATTTTTATACATCAACATAAAAATGACTACTGATTGCTATAGAATAGCTAGAATAATATTGAAAAAACTGGGGCAAAACACCACGATTGGAGAATACACTTTCGGGGTTATGTTCAGAGAGTAAAGAATTTATCATTTTAAATTTCGTATGTGCTCTAGCAGCAGCACCTCGCAATTTGGTGCATGAAAATCGTGTGCGAACGCCTGCTCGAGCACTTTTAAAACGCATGCTGATTAGCTCGAACTGTATTTAAAAACACCCATTTTTAAGATCAAATCCTCAGACTGTTGTTCAAGTAAGATAAATAAAAAGAAACAAAAGAAATACATTGGAAAACGGGGAGAGAAGGAAAACATATAAACTTGTCATATTAACTAGTGAATCCAAACGTGCACGCTAGAAAACACATAGGATTGATGAGAGACGACTGGACTTCTCACGTTTCTTACTTGCACTAACCAGCACCAGCTAACTCCTAAGCGACACTAGCGCTAGTTGCTGTATGAGCTCTATAAATACAACTTATAATTATTATTATAAGTGAAGCACGGACAGTACTGCTGCTCATCCTAGTAGCCGTTAATACAACTAACACAAATTCGGATGTATTCCTTTTAGAGAAGGTTTATTTTCTTCACTGTTCAATTTTATTTATTCGCCACTGCTATTCATTACCATGTCTCGCCGAACCCCATTTGAGAAAAGCTGCCTTAGTGTCTATGAATCCAATCTGTCCCAGTTTTCAGGAAAAACACCTAAATTTTAAACATTTAGGATGAAACGCGGAGATGTTTTCCCAATCAACAAACAGTACAAACATGAATTCGTACAGCTTCTAATAATATGTACCTTGTGTCAGTTTCGATTTGCTCACAAGGCATAGAAACATCCTGACTCATCTTTTCAGCTCAGAAATACGCAGTCTTTTATTAACAGTGCCCTACTTTAACAAAAGAATGCGATTCTTTTGGGTCAATTTTCACCCACCATACACTTTAGTGATTTTCCATCCATCCATTTTCTAACCTGCTGAATCCGAACACAGGGTCACGGGGGTCTGCTGGAGCCAATCCCAGCCAACACAGGGCACAAGGCAGGAACCAATCCCGGGCAGGGCGCCAACCCACCACAGGACACACACAAACACACCCACACACCAAGCACACACTAGGGCCAATTTAGAATCGCCAATCCACCTAACCTGCATGTCTTTGGACTGTGGGAGGAAACCGGAGCGCCTGGAGGAAACCCACACAGACACGGGGAGAACATGCAAACTCCATGCAGGGAGGACCCGGGAAGTGAACCCGGGTCTCCTAACTGCGAGGCAGCAGCGCTACCACTGCGCCATCGTGCCGCCCACTTTAGTGATTTTATTTTACCATATCGTGTCATTTCAGGTCTGTTCCAGAGAAAGAGAGATTAGATAATCCTGAATCTCAACATCTCTCAATTTCCTCTTGCTATAGTGCAAACTTGCTTCAGGGGATTAGCTGGCTTCAGAATACCACAGTCCAATTGGCTCACTCAATTCTGGATAGGTTGATTCGGATTAACGTGTGCGTTCACGGCAAAATTTACAAGCCCTTATGAGTCGAGTGTTGAGCAGCCTATCTGCTACGGACTACACGTCTGAGAAACAGAGGGAACGGCCTTCCACGCCAGAAGGGCAAAAGGTGCTGATGGTAGTGAATCAGGATAATCAGCATATCCTCCAAATGCGGAACAAAACAGCAACGAGACACCACAAAGGAAAGGGCGTCGAGAGTGAATGTGTAAAAGAGTTAATCAGTGAAATACATGTAAACTTTGTGCAGTAAATTATTGTTCTGAGCAAAATGTACCCTAAACAATAATTACTCTACTTGAAATGTTTCATTCATTTCAAGCATGCATTGTATTCAGTTTTTGCACTTTTAATACCATCAAAAAAGTGTAAGCCCCAAGACGAAGTGTTCAGCACATTACATGCTGAACATTACAGAAGACTCACAGGACCCACTCTGAATGGTTACCCTGTTCAGTCAGGAGATCCTGGATATTTAGCCTCAACATTTGGACAATAATTATGATGCATGGCATCACATTTGTTAAGAATTAATATGAAGACTCATTAATATTTGTAATGAGAATGATATATATTCTATATATACATATTGTAAAAGCCATCAGCCAAATGAACTACACTACAAGGCAGAAGAAATATGGCTGCCTTATTCTGTTTCAGAACCCAAATTGTAACTGCATTAATAAGCATATTGGGTGTAGGTACCCACTGAAGAGCGCAGTCTTAAGAAGCATTGCTTTGAAAAGTGAAGGACTCCATAGAAGGATTCAAGGTGGGCAGCTTGTTCCACCAGCAAGTGTATTAACAGTTATCATGGCTAAAATATGTTGTAGTTGTTTAAATCTGATTGCCCTATGTGCAACTCTGTGGAATTCCTCTTTGATGGTGGTTATTTATTTCTGTCTTAGGAATCCAGCCTATCTGTGAGCAGACACCGCTGTAAAGTTAGGAATACTTTTGCAATTGCTTTGCCAATATGTGTGGCTTTTCCAATTTTGTGAAGAAAATCAGCCATTACAGGAAAAAGAAAAAGATGGGAAACGTCCATGATTTGCATCAATGTCATCAAAACACCACCTATCACATATTTTAGCAGGCTGCTGAAATATATTATAGCCTTGGGTGTAAAACAGTAACATTAATGCAAACAGCTCTCTCAGCATGCCAGAATGTCTGACTGGGGTCCAGTTAAACATTTTTCTGGCCAGGATTTGGTGAAGGAGTTGTGCTTCTGTGTCGACTGTTCCTTCAGGGACGGGGAATGACATTGTCAACCTTTTGTTGGCTTTTTCTGCTTCTTAACTAGTGCAGCTGGAATCAGCATTTCTGACAGGACATTTACAGCCTTTGATCTTATGACTGAATGCTGGGCTCCTTAATTATTGTAACCTAAAAGCATCACTCCATCACATTAATCCTGCTATCTAAAGTAGGTTTGTTTCAGAGCATTGGTTGCCCCAGTAAAAGAGGTGGATTTTTGTTAAATCTGTCTTTCTGGATTAGGCAAATCCTAACTCCATTCCAAAAAGCAGAATCGGTGAGTTATCTGCATTTTTGGCCTCACAGATCGCAGAATCGGCGAGTTATCTATATTTTTGGCCTCACAGATCATGTAATTCTGGCTTATAACGCAGGCTTGCCTACACACAGATTATCTGGAATAAAATTTGCCCAATTTCTGTGAATCCTGACTTACTTTAACCGGTTTTCACACTAATCCTGCTGTCTAGAGCAGACCCGTTTTAAAAGTTAGGGTCATCGGTAGTACAAGACAGTCAATATAAAATAGGCTTGGGGTGAAACATCACAAATCCAGGACACCTAGAAAGGGATGTCAAAAAATCGGGTCAAAACAAAACCCTCCAGACACAGCACTGAGTCGACACTTGAACACGTTGTTAGGGATTAAAGAAAAAACATTGTTTATTCGTGGCCTGGAACAAGAATGGAATTAACTGACAATCTTAAAACAGTATTAAAATCAGCTTTTAGTATAATGAAATCTATGTTCTAAAAATTAATGGTACAATACCTCAACTCTTCTTTTGTGAGTTTTAGATGCTTTGTTCAATATTCTCTCCATTTGCTGTAAATAAAAAACACAAAAGACGTCCTTAAGACGTGTACACACAAAAAATGCATCTATCTGTTCATCTCTGTAATAAAAATGACAAATTTATGTTCTTCAAGATATATTTACAAAGTGTGAGGTGGTACCCAGAAGACGTTGCCAGAAGCAAGAGCACCACAAGGTTGTGGATGCAAGTCTCCAGACACCCACTGAGATGCAGAGATGACATCAGCAAAAATGGTCCTAAATATGCCAGTGTGGGCGAGTCAGCCCAACAGATCAATAAGGTCCAGGAGCCACGATTAAGACTCAGAAATGTGGCAGGTTTATTATTTGATGTTAATTTTGTACCTGATTTTCTGCCCCTTTTGTGCATCACATTCTGTAGTTTGTAGCTTTTGCCTCTTGTATTCTGTGTGTGCAGGTTTGACACAAGGGATGCACTCCTATCACAAACGTGTAGAGTTGTTATCACATTTGAAACAGGTATTGGTGTTGGATAACTGTGAAACTGGCCTGGAGAGACTTACTGGGCCTTGTACCACTATAGAACTGAAACTGAGAAACTTCAACCCTGCTCATGTTCCCTTTATGTTTTCACTGTGTTATAATCTCAGTCTAAATATATAACTTGTTGTGTTTTTATTGTTTTGTACTTGTGCCTTTTTATACGAGGTGAGACACAAAAAATAACAGAATTAGTAAAAAAAAAAAAAAAAATTGTATATATTATATATATATATATATATATATATATATATATATATATATATAATATATATATATATATATATATATATATATATATATATATACACACACACACACAGTATACACAGTCATATGAAAAAGTTTGGGAACACCTCTTAATTCCTTGGATTTTTGTTTATCGTTGGCTGAGCTTTCAAAGTGGCAACATCCTTTTAATACATGACGTGCCTTATGGAAACAGTAGTATTTCAGCAGTGATATTTAGTTTATTGGATTAACAAAAAATATGCTATATGCATCATAACAAAATTAGACAGGTGCATAAATTTGGGCCCCCCAACAAAGATATGACATCAATACTTAGTTGAGCCTCCTTTTGCTAATATAACAGCCTCTAGACGCTGTCCTCCTATAGCCTTTGATGAGTGTCTGGATTCTGGATGGAGGTATTTTTGACCATTCTTCCATAGAAAATCTCTCCAGTTCAGTTACATTTGATGGCTGCCGAGCATGGACGGCCGGCTTCAAATCATCCCATAGATATTTCGATGATATTCAAGTCAGGGGACTGTGACGGCCATTCCAGAACATTGTACTTCTCCCTCTGCATGAATGCCTTTGTAGATTTCGAACTGTGTTTTGGGTCATTGTCTTGTTGGAATATCCAACCCCTGCGTAACTTCAACTTTGTGACTGATGCATGAACATTATCCTGAAGAATTTGTTGATTCTGAGTTGAATTCATCCGACCCTCGACTTTAACAAAGGTCCCAGTCCCTGAACTAGCCACACAGCATGATGGAACCTCCACCAAATTTTTATTGGAATGCGGTCTTCTTCCGCAATGCAAAGCGCATTTTGTTATGTCTAAATAACTCAATTTTTGTCTCATTAGTCCAAAGCACTTTGTTCCAAAATGAATCTGGCTTGCCTAAATGAGCATTTGCATACAACAAGCGACTATGTTTGTGGCGTGAGTGCAGAAAGGGCTTCTTTCTCATCACCCTGCCATACAGATGTTCTTTGTGCTGAACTGTAGAACGATGTACAGATACACCATCTGCAGCAAGATGTTCTTGCAGGTCTTTGGATGTGATCTGTGGGTTGTCTGTAACCATTCTCACAATCCTCCACATATGCCATTCCTGTATTTTTCTTGGCCTGCTAGACCTGCTGGGTTTAACAGCAACTGTGCCTGTGGCCTTCCATTTCCTGGTTCCATTCCTTACAGTTGAAACTGACAGTTTAAACCTCTGAGATAGCTTTTTGTAGCCGTCCCCTAAACCACGATACTCAACAATCTTTGTTTTCAGATCTTTTGAGAGTTGCTTTGAGGATCCCATGCCGTCACTCTTCAAAGGAGAGTCAAAGGGAAGCACAACTTGCAATCGACCACCTTAAATACCTTTTCTCATGATTGGACACACCTGTCTATGAAGTTCAAGGCTTAACAAGCTAATCCAACCAATTTGGTGTTGCAAGTAATCAGCATTGAGCAGTGACAGGCATTCAAATCAGCAAAATTACAAGGGGGCCCAAATTGTTGCACAGCCAGTTTTTCACATTTGATTTAATTTCATACAACTAAATACTGCTTCACTAAAAACCTTTGTTCGGAAAACACCCCAGTACTCAGATGTTTCTAGGAAATGAAAGACATACCACTGTTATGTTTTTTGTTGAAAGTAAATTATTATGCAGGCTGAGAGGAGTTCCCAAACTTTTTCATACGACTGTATATTAATTGATGACTTACAGCATTCTAAACATTGTCACCTTCTATATACTCCTCCTCCCAATCTCTACACCACTCTGTACGTATCTTCCATTGATTGAAACAGTGCTGGAAGTCTTCTTGCTTGAGGCTCTTCAACAGGCTTGTCGTTTCTGTCTTCACTTCTTCCATTGAAGAAAAATGTGTTCCCTTCAAGTCACTTTTGATTTTCAGGAACAAGTAAAAATCACAGGGAGCTAAACCGGGCAAATAGGAAAGGTGATCAAGGACAGGAATGTTTTTTGTCAGTCAAAAACTGCTTTACGGAAAAAGAGAAAATTCATGAGAAATTTGATGTTGATGTGGTTTTTGATTTTTTTCACTCAACTCGTGTAGTGATTGTTGTGCAAATACTGACTGGGCTATTCACAGGATACACCTAGCCGGTTGGCGGTTTGTGAGGGCATGTAGGAGAGAGTATAGTTCTATGATTTATGTCCGGCCGACCTCCAGACGGTTTTTCAAGAAAGCCACAAGCCCAGTCTGGTTATTTTTGTGTCTCACCTCGTGGTCAGTTTTCAAGACGATATCCCAAATAAGAATTAACATTCCAAATGACATAAATAGTTCAGCACAAGTGTGCCCCATGAACGTTAGTGGAAAATTCATCAAATTTTGAAACTATGCAGAAAAGAAGGGTAGTGTGATGATTGTCTAAGGAGACTCTTTGGACCCTTGGATGCACGGTTGCTACCAACATGGTTACAGAGTGTCATAATTCACTACAGCTGTAAAGGTTCTGGCTCTAACACTTCTGTTAATGCAGATGGAGACATGAGATAGACAACTTAATTCACACAAGTGACTGAAAGGTTGGGCCTCACTCACCCGTTTCTCCTGCATCTTATCAAATGCGATCTGTGCCGGAGTCCTTTTACTCATGTAGGTTTTCTTTGTTTCCTCTTCTTTGTTAGGGTTGGTCATAATCTGTTCCAGGTGCTTCTTGCTTTCCTTTTTCTTATTCTTTTTTCTGTTAAAAAATAGATATAAACAATGAAAAGCAACCATTTGTGCTGCAAGAACTAATTTTCAGAAATGGGACCTGGTTGGCATAACTTATTGTTGGTATCAATCCAGAAATTTAATTAGATTTAAATGCTTTTCTTTGAACCCTGCCTTGTGACCAATGCTACCAGGATAGCCACTGGACCCCCAGAAACCTGAACCCAATTAAGCAGGTTTCAAAAACGATGCAATATTACTTTATCACCTAAACGTTCAGGATGGGATAACATGCACAGAGGCTGGCATGTGCCAAACAAATTATGATGAACTGTGGGGAGCGCATGGATGGTGGTGGAAAAAATTCAGCATGCAAGAGGTTTATATAATTAAAGATTTAAGCAGAACCGGACTGACAACATGTCTTTCACCCATTCACGCGTTTATAAAATTCCAGTTAATGGTCATAAGGTAATCGTTTAGAACATTCTATGCAGGAAAGCAGAAGCTTGCACTGTCAATACATAGTTACTTACTACTTATCCACTGCCTGATCTCAGAGCATGTCATTGCTCATGTTACAGAAATATGCCTCCAATAATTGTTAAGTCTGCTTAATCCCGTTCTGGGTCATATACAGTTACATGTAAATGTTTATACAGCCCTTGCCAAATTACATAATTTGCAGACATTAAGTAAAAATTAAAAATGACAACTTCAACAGCAAACAAACTAAAAACAATAACATTTTTACTAAATTTTTTATGTACAATTATGGTTTACTTAAGAAAGAAAAAAAAGCGCAACCCACCCTAATTTGGCATGATCCATTAGAAATGTAATGATTTACTTCATGATGTTTAATGTCTAAATAAATACTCATAGTTGTAACAGAAATTTGTCATTTTTCACCCTATGAAAGGGGTCCATAAAATGCTAAATCCCTAATAAAGAAGAAAAAAAAAATCAGTAACAACATATTCACAATCGGTGACCTTGAAATAATTTAAAACAATACCCCATGTGCTTATGTTTGAAATTTATCATTTTTAACCTTCTGGGAGTGCCTCTTGGAGGGTTAAGACCACTGGTAAAGAATCAAATATCAAAAATATATTTGTGATGACTCACTTCGAAATTGCATAAAACCATACTCCACATGCCTATGTTGCCAATTCCCAGTTTTGTGAAAAGAAGTAACTTTGACCCCTCGAATCCCATTATTGTTTGATGTGACCTGCACAACTTCATGACCTTCTGATCATTATTGCTGATGACACAGGTTGGTCAGAAGGGTGTAATTTTCTGCACAAAATATGGTTCAAAATGGCCTAAAAATTAGGGTTTTTCCCCCCCCCCCAGGTCTAGAGGGCCAAAATGGGGAACGCCAAAAAGCTTGACGTCTTGTATACCTAGACATCAAGCCAATTCAAATGGTATATTGCATCTGGGGGGTTTCTAGTACTGCTGAGTCATGAGGTGCAATGCAAAAAAAAAAAAAAAAGTGATGTGATTCAAAGCGTCCATCAGTAAATTCTTATGACCACATAACAAAACAGTAAATGTGGCATTTGCAAATGTTTGGGCATCCTTCAGTTATAAGGCCTTAGAACTGGTCAGGCTGTTGGCATGCATGGGCCAGTGTTCCAGTTGGAATTTATGGTGATCCCTTACCTGGCCTGGAAGTCGCCACGGATGGAAAGACTTCCCATCTGGGGTGATTGGTGCTTCCTTTCCCAGTTGGGAAACCAGATGATGGAAGGACAGAGGGCCAAATGTTCCACCAGAATGCTGGGTGGCAGCATCTCTTTAGCATAGCTCACATTTGGACACCTACCTGCAGGGCTGCATGGGAGACGTAGTTCTATAGAGGGCAGTGCCAGTAGGGTCCTTGGGTGGCACTAAAGGTAACTGCTGGGAGAAGGCTCCTCTGTCAGGCAGGGGTTCTGTGCCAGGGCTAGCTTGAAAAGGAGATCTCCGCCTCAGTAACAGTTGTTTTTGGTGTGTGGGACACCCACTACTGGTCACAACTCCTTCAGATAGACTAAGAAATTAATATAAAGTACCACCAACTTTCCAAAATGCCCCACTGTCTTCAGAGGTAACCAGTGCAATTTTGTGTACATAAACTACAATTGTCTTTGTAACTTCCAAATTTTCTTTTGCAAGAAAGACTAGCATGTCAACATGCTCTTCAGCATGCCATTGGTGGGCTGCAAATAAGCCCCAACACTCTAAAAGCTGTAAAGAACAGCTGAAAGTACATGAGCATATGGAGATGTAGCACCACTGTTTATGCAGTTATGCACAGAAAAGTTATAGTGCCTATATGTGAAATTTTAAAATCACAAGAAAGTAACAAGCAAAGGCAGCAGAGTTTAAAAAATTGAGTAGATAACAGAGCCTTGGTGCCAAACAGCGTTTCCCCTGAATGAACAGCACACAAAAGTGACCAGCAGGTAAAAATAATTGTAACCACCTAACTTGATGCATTAAACTGGCTATAAAAAGGTAAAAATAAATATCACATCTCTACTTCAAATGCTACAGTTTACAGGTTTATACTTATTAATGTTTCCGTAATTTAGAAATTAGATGCCTCTAGAAATTTTTTGTATTGACGTGCTTGTAAATATTGCCTACAGGTTTGCATATTTGTTGTGGTTTTCCACCTTTGCCACCAAGCTAATGTATTTCCAGATGGAACTCAAGTTGCCTTCTATGTCAGTAAAAGCATGCTGGTCGAAGGCTGCGACGCTGCGGAAACTGCCACCTTATTACCACCTGAGAGTGGATGGAAATGGGACTGCAACGTGACTTAATGTGAACTAGAAGTGCAATGTAGGCTAGGCTCCAGAGCTGATACTGTGTACAATGAGTATTGACGTCATTTTAAAATGTTAAAAATTCATACTTAGATATTTCGATATTTGATAACCCCAGTCCCAACCAGTTACACAATCCGGAAGACATTTTTGCCTTCGATCTCAATTGTTCAATTAGCTGTTCTTTCCTTTTCTTATGCTGCATTCAGAACATGTAGATGTGTGATTTTTACAGTTTTAAGAAATATCATTATTGTTTACTGTATCTTTCAGTATTTAACTGTCATTTTGTTTTCTTAATTCATTTTTTCTTTTGGAGTTTGCCCTTTTAATTGTATTTAACTGCTATTAACGACAAGCTGAGCAGACTACAGTGCATCAACACAGAATGCTAATGGCCAGTTGTTGTACAGTCGTGGCCAAACGTTTTGAGACTGACACAAGTTTTGGCTTTCACAAGTTTGCTGCTTCAGTGTTTTTAGATCTTTTTATCAGATGTTTCTTTGGCACCGAAACATCCTCCGAGAGCAACTTCTCCCAACCATCCAAGAACAGTTTGGTGACCAACAATGAACAATCCAGCATGATGGAGCATAGGGCCATAAGGCAAAAGTGATAACTAAGAGGCTGAGGGAACAAAATATCAAAGTTTTGGGTCCATGGCCAGGAAACTCCCCAGACGTTAATCCCATTGAGAATTTGTGGTTAATCCTCAAGAGGTGGGTGAACAAATAAAAATCCACAAATGATGACAAACTCCCAAGCACTGATTAAGCAAGAATGGGCTTCAATCAGTCAGGATTTGGCCCAGAAGTTGATTGCCAGCCTGCCAGGGCGAATTGCAGAGGTCTTGGAAAAGAAAGAGGGGCCAACACTGCAAATATTGACTCTTTGCATGAACTTGATGTCAATGTCAATAAAGGCCTTTGAAACTTATGACACTTTTGTAATTCTACTTCAGTATACAATAGAAACATCTGACAAAAAGATCTAAAAACACAGAAGCAGCAAACTTTGTGAAAACATACAGGTGTTGCTAGTAATCCGTTCAGTGAGTGTACTAGCCAGCCAGACCACTCTGGGAGGCATTAGTACTAAATCAAAGCGCCAACATTTTCATACTTAAAACGTAAAATGCCTCATTCTGTTAACTTTTCTGCTAAGTTAGTACATCTATTGGACTTCTCGCTGTTTCATCTGCCACTGTGGGTACAGAATAGGGTCTTGTGATGGCGTCTAACGTACCAAACAGGACGAATTCCAGCTTTGTGCCAAAACATTTCCTTTATTTATGTATTTATTTTAAGGAGTGGATTGACTCTGCTCAGTTTTAAGGAATAATTATTTAAATTCACACCATTTAAATCCCCTGGTTACATGAGTAGATGGCCACAATTTTTAACGTATAGCCACTTTAATCCACTTAGTTCTCCTCCGATTTTATAAGAATGTTTTGGGAAGTGGTCTAACTCAAAACTAAACAGACTAACATGGAGTAAACATCTCAACAAAAATAAATGAGCTAAATTATGAAATACCAAAACCATCCTTAAGCAGAGGTTCACTGCCGCACACTTTTCGTTGTCCGAGACGCTGAAACAAAGTCCTGAAGCCGCAGCAGGCTTCCCGACCGAACTCGTCCACTATTTGTAACTAAATAACAAAACATCAAGTTTCCAAAGACAACCCCTGTGTAAAAGCACACTTACTTCTTTCCTAATGATAAGTCACCGGCGCCTTTCATTTTTAACGCGCCCTTCTGCACATTACTGTACTCTGCCATTCTGACGACTCTTTCTCGTTGTAACAGTTGAACTTGTAAGCAGCAGCGATGGCAATAACAACAAAGCACTGTTGCTGTGACCACTTCCTGTTCACTAATTGGTATCAAAATAAAAGTAGCCAATCACGCGGTATGCGTTCCGCAACGTTATTATCAATTTATTAACTCAAAATCCTTCTGTTGCAATATTCGTTCAGTAATGTGATGCTTTTACATCCTCAAACGCCAAACGACTTTCGAGAATATTCTCTGGGAGCCTACCCGAGAGGCCGGAAATACGTCATTAATACGAAAACTCGCGGTGACTGGTAGAGGAAATGATGTTCTGCGAAAGGTACGGACGGTGGGTGATTTGAAACAAACTGTCACAGTTTTTTTTATTTCCATTTATACATTATTTTATAGCAATACACATAACAAAATATATATAATGCAACATATTCAAAGGATAACGTAATGCCAGGGGACTATTGTCATATATAACATATTTGAACTGTATATCCATCCATTTCCCAACCCGCTGAATCCGAACACAGGGTCACGGGGGTCTGCTGGAGCCAATCCCAGCCAACACAGGGCACAAGGCAGGAAACAATCCTGGGCAGGGTGCCAACTTCAACTGTATATGTATATATTAAATACACTTTTGTTTGGATAACAAATTTAATGCTTTAATTGCCTTACTATTTTTAATATTTTTGATAGAGTATATAAAAGAATTAAGGTCATCAATAAATAAATCATATTTTGGAAGTCTGATACTAAATATGTGATTTGCAAGTACTGTAATATGCAAAGTTTTATTACATAGTTACATTCTTTGTTACTTTTTGTATAACAGAATACGATATCACCATTCTCGATATTTATTGTACTATTCAAATTATTTGTCCAAAATCCATCATTAAAGCAAACCAAAACTTTTCAAATGTACACAGTTACAGAAAACAATGTGTTCAATAAATTCATTATTTTCACCACAAAAGCTGCATATATTTAACACATCTGGAATAAATTCACATATTAAACTATTGCATGGAAAATATTTATGAATGATCTTAGCAAGCTGTCAAAGTATCCACTGCAGAGATACATCCTGTGCAGCAGTAAGGATATTACATTCCAGAACAAATCTATATTAAAAAAATTATTTCAAAACTAGCAAAATACCCGCGCTTCGCAGCAGAAGTAGTGTGTTAAAGAGGTTATGAAAAAGAAAAGGAAACATTTTAAAAATAACGTAACATGATTGTCAATGTAATTGTGTTGTCATTGTTATGAGTGTTGCTGTCTTTTATATATATAATATACACACACACACACACACACATAAACATATATATACATATACATATCTACATATATACATATCTACATATACACATATCTACATATATATATACATATACACATCCACATATATATACATATATATATATATACACATATCAACATATATATACACACATACATAAACACACACATATACACATACATACACATACATATATATACACACATACATACATACATACACACACACATATATATATATATATATATATATATATATACACACACAGACACATATATATACATAAATATTTACATATCTACATATATACACATCTACATATATACACATACATATACATATCTACATATATATATATATATATATATATATATATATATATATATATATATATATATATATATCTAGACATACATACATACATAGATTGACACATATATATATACATATCTACATATATATATATATGTAATTGTGTTGTCATTGTTATGAGTGTTGCTGTCATATATATATAATATACACACACACACACATAAACATATATATACATATACATATATATACATATCTACATATACAGTGGTGTGAAAAACTATTTGCCCCCTTCCTGATTTCTTATTCTTTTGCATGTTTGTCACACAAAATGTTTCTGATCATCAAACACATTTAACCATTAGTCAAATATAACACAAGTAAACACAAAATGCAGTTTGTAAATGATGGTGTTTATTATTTAGGGAGAAAAAAAATCCAAACCTACATGGCCCTGTGTGAAAAAGTAATTGCCCCCTTGTTAAAAAATAACCTAACTGTGGTGTATCACACCTGAGTTCAATTTCCGTAGCCACCCCCAGGCCTGATTACTGCCACATCAAGAAATCACTTAAATAGGAGCTGCCTGACACAGAGAAGTAGACCAAAAGCACCTCAAAAGCTAGACATCATGCCAAGATCCAAAGAAATTCAGGAACAAATGAGAACAGAAGTAATTGAGATCTATCAGTCTGGTAAAGGTTATAAAGCCATTTCTAAAGCTTTGGGACTCCAGCGAACCACAGTGAGAGCCATTATCCACAAATGGCAAAAACATGGAACAGTGGTGAACCTTCCCAAGAGTGGCCGGCCGACCAAAATTACCCCAAGAGCGCAGAGACGACTCATCCGAGAGGTCACAAAAGACCCCAGGACAACGTCTAAAGAACTGCAGGCCTCACTTGCCTCAATTAAGGTCAGTGTTCACGACTCCACCATAAGAAAGAGACTGGGCAAAAACGGCCTGCATGGCAGATGTCCAAGACGCAAACCACTGTTAAGCAAAAAGAACATTAGGGCTCGTCTCAATTTTGCTAAGAAACATCTCAATGATTGCCAAGACTTTTGGGAAAATACCTTGTGGACTGATAAGACAAAAGTTGAACTTTTTGGAAGGCAAATGTCCCGTTACATCTGGCGTAAAAGGAACACAGCATTTCAGAAAAAGAACATCATACCAACAGTAAAATATGGTGGTGGTAGTGTGATGGTCTGGGGTTGTTTTGCTGCTTCAGGACCTGGAAGGCTTGCTGTGATAGATGGAACCATGAATTCTACTGTCTACCAAAAAATTCTGAAGGAGAATGTCCGGCCATCTGTTCGTCAACTCAAGCTGAAGCGATCTTGGGTGCTGCAACAGGACAATGACCCAAAACACACCAGCAAATCCACCTCTGAATGGCTGAAGAAAAACAAAATGAAGACTTTGGAGTGGCCTAGTCAAAGTCCTGACCTGAATCCAATTGAGATGCTATGGCATGACCTTAAAAAGGTGGTTCATGCTAGAAAACCCTCAAATAAAGCTGAATTACAACAATTTTGCAAAGATGAGTGGGCCAAAATTCCTCCAGAGCGCTGTAAAAGACTCATTGCAAGTTATCGCAAACGCTTGATTGCAGTTATTGCTGCTAAGGGTGGCCCAACCAGTTATTAGGTTCAGGGGGCAATTACTTTTTCACACAGGGCCATGTAGGTTTGGATTTTTTTTTCTCCCTAAATAATAAAAACCACCATTTACAAACTGCATTTTGTGTTTACTTGTGTTATATTTGACTAATGGTTAAATGTGTTTGATGATCAGAAACATTTTGTGTGACAAACATGCAAAAGAATAAGAAATCAGGAAGGGGGCAAATAGTTTTTCACACCACTGTACACATATATATATACATATACACATCCACATATATAGACATATATATATATATACACACATATCAACATATATATACACATACATATACACACATACATACACACACATATACACATATTCACATACACACATACATATATATATACACACATACATACACATATATATATATAAATAAATATATATATATTTACATATCTACATATATATATATTTACATATCTACATATATCTAGACATACATATATGCATACATACATTGACATATATATATATACATATATATATATATCAAAATACCCGCGCTTCGCAGCGGTGAAGTACTGCTTTAAAATTTTTATTAAGAAGAAAAGTAAACCTTTTTAAAGTGAGGGAAAATGAATCAATAATTATTTGTTAAGGATCTCTCTGTATACCACGTTGTCAGTTCGCCCCTCCGGTTGTAATATGACCAAGCTGTGTGCTGACCTTACTCTTGAGCATGCAACTTACAGTTTGCTATGTGAAAAGCAGTCCTGTCTCAAATCAATGCCAACCTTTTGTAGGGTCTGTCCCTGAGACTTATTAATTGTCATTGCGAAGCAGAGCCTTAGTGGAAATTGTAGGCATTTGAATTGAAATGGGAGATCAGAGGGTATAACGGGGATGCGAGGAATAATAACTCTCTCCCCTGAGCCACCGCCAGTAAAAATAGTTGCCTCAATGAGGTTCTTTTGCAGAGACGTGACCTGAAGTCTCGTGCCGTCACAAAGTTTCGGTGGCTGTACGCAAATCCACAATCGGTTTCATATTGTTTTCATACCTTATCAAGTGTATAATGTGTTTTTTGAACAGGTTTGATTCATCGAAGTGATCACTCCTGCTGCGTTCAGTTAATTCACGTGAGCTGCTGTCTTGTGTGATGTTGCGATGTCCACGGGTTTATTTAATGTTAGCTAAGACCCGGCAGTTAAAAGTTTCTCGCTATAGCAATTTAAACTCTGTTACACAGTGATCCAAACTGTCGTTTATACCTCGTGTCTTCTCATTAAACTTGTATCACGCGAATATGGCATTGCAAACGGCAGCAGGTCAGTTCACGTGCTTACATGGGAGGCGTGATGACGCGATATATTTTGATATATATCAAAATACTCACACTTCGCAGCAGCGAAGTACTGCTTTAAAATTTTTATTAAGAAAAAAAGTAAACCTTTTTAAACTGAGGGAAAATGAATCAATAATTATTTGTTAAGGATCTCTTTGTATACCACGTTGTCAGTTCGCCCCTCCGGTTGTAATATGACCAAGCTGTGTGCTGAGCTTACTGTTGAGCATGAAATCTAACATGGTTTGTGCCCTTCAGAATGGAAACAGTTTGCATTTACCTTTTTAATAAAAGGCGAGCTTTTAAGCCTGAGAAATCACCCCGTAAATGCACACGTTTAATTGCACATGTGTTAATATGTATGCTTACACAGTATTAAAATACACTCAACAATTAACGTCATTTACCTTTGTTCCCGCGTTTGATAAAAGGCGAGCTTTTAAGCCTGAGAAATCACCCCGTAAATGCACACGTTTAATTGCACATGTGTTAATATGTATGCTTACACAGTATTAAAAGACACTCAACAATTAAAGTTATTTACCTTCGTTCCCGCGTTTGATTCATGCTGTAAATCTCTTCCTTGTTTTAAGTTCACGTGATTACGTAGGAGGCGTGATGACGCGATACGTGACTCCACCTCCTCCATTTGAGTATATGGACAAAAAACAGGTTCCAGTTATGACCATTACGCGTAGAATTACGAAATGAAACCTGCCTAACTTTTGTAAGTAAACTGTAAGGAATGAGCCTGCCACATTTCAGCCTTCTACCTACACGGGAAGTTGGAGAATTAGTGATGAGTGAGTCAGTCAGTCAGTCAGTCAGTCAGTGAGGGCTTTGCCTTTTATTAGTATAGATGCTCTGGTGCAAATTAAAATAGATCTACTACTACAACTTCATTTTCTACTACCATTACTACTACTACTACTACTACTACATCTATTCTAAATCAACAGTACTGGGATGTATAGTGAATATAAAGTGTTCATTTTTATCTGACCGTCACGGATAGTGGGGTCCATGGACCTTAGGTTAAGAACATGAATATTGCTTGTGTTTATTACTTGTATTATCGTTTTTCATTTTGTCTATATGTCAATGCCTTAGTTATGCCCCATGTGTTTAGTGGGTGGTCCTCAAGAAGGCGGTCAGTTCCAGGAACTGCCCCCTGCCCTATAAATCCAGAGGGTCTCCCATAGTTCCTGGCAGTTCATTTCAAATGCGCTAGGGAGTGGAGTGTTTACTCGAGTTTTTCCTCGCTTGGTACCTTTTGTGATTACAGGGGGTCCTCGGGTTACAACGTCTCGGCATACGACGTTTCGAGTTTACAACGCTCACTCCCATAAAAACTTAAAAAAATTGAGACGTGAGAAGGAATAAAGGTAAGGATTTTTTTTTACACTCATTTTTTCTGTTACTGCAGTACAGCATACAGCACAGTATATGTATGTCCTTTTCCTTTTTCTGTGGCTTAGTTGTGTCTTTATATTCTAGATTATGATTTTGCAAATGTGTTAGGATAGGTAAGTGATTTAGGTTAGGGTGTGTTTCGACATACACCAAAATTCGGGTTACATCACTGTTGTAGGAACGGAATTGTGTTGTAACCCCCTGTACTGGATTTTTGAACCTGTGCTCTGGTTTTTTTCTTTTGGATTCTGTTTTGGGACTGTGTTTTCCTTGCCTTCTCAGGAAATTCATTTTCCCTTCTGCTTGTGATAAGCGGTCCGTGGCATTGTGCCGGTTTTAAATAAATAATTGTGTCCTGAGAATGGGTGCAGATATGTTCATGACGGCACTGCCCCAAGTGTTGACTGCGGTGCTCGGCTGATCACGCACTCACGTCCAAATACAACAGGATCGGTCAGGTGCCATATTCACACCTCGGAGTGGGTCTGGAGGGTCACATCTGCAGCCGATCAGGCCGTGTAAAGAGAGCCTGCATGGCAGAGGGAAAGGAGAGAGAGATCAGAAGAAAAAGGCAAAGGAGAGAATGGAGGTTAAAGAAGAAAGAAGGAGTGAGGGGCAGGAGAAGGAGAACCTGTGTTAAAGAGGGACGGGGGCAGGTGGTCAGGGGTGAGCCTCTGGCAGAGGAGCCAAGGGCTGAAGAAGGGGCAGGAGTAGCAGCGGCCTATTATGTAGTGTCTCCCGTGGAAAGACTTAAATGCACTTTAATTTTTACACTGTGTGGATCTGATTGATCCTGATTAATAAGAGCACTTGACACTTTTCTGTACCTACCCCTTGCTGTAAGTGTGTGTGTCTTCGTTTGCCCAGCTCATCTCGGTCTGTGACTATCAATGGTTTTGGGTTGAAAAGGAGCAACAAGGGAAGGTGGAGCTGACTCAGACAGTCACATTGCTACAGACCATTTTTGTTTAAAACAAATCTTTTATTTTGTAAGGCTTTTATGTTTGTCCATTTATTTAGCCAATGTTTGCCAGTATACCTTCCTCTAGTGGCCATTATTAGAAGTGCTTTTGCATCATTTTGAGACTTGGGTGTCTTGAGACTCCTATGCATACAACAGTGTGCTACAGTTTGCACAGCAGTGCCACCTGCTGGCTCAGAGCGAGTGAAACATCTGAACAGACTGAAGCAGCCAAACTAGCACACAAAATGACCAGAGCTTAATACAGTATTACTTACCCGGACCCAGACAACGCTGCATACTGCTTTGATCTGCTGCATGAGCTTTGAGCATGTTTACCAACATTTAACACATGAGTTTAAAGTACTTCTTTGTTGTTTTCACCCCAGCATCCAAGTCAGAAAAGCAGACTGTTGATAGCAGGGTTGTCAAAAATAAATATTGTAACCACCAGGGGGCGTTGTAGTTCCCCACACCTCAGGCACAACCTCACAGACATAAGTCCCAATATAAATAAAAAGTTCATTAATAATAATAGGCTTCAAAAATGGCATAAAGCAAACTATAATTCTTCTCACTTTTTTCTTCACTGCCACACCTCCCAGGCAAACTTTGCGCATCCTCCACACCCAACTCCAGTTCGCGTAGATGAGGTCGAGTGGCTCCTTTTATCTTGGACCTAGGAGTACTTCAGGTGCCAAGGCATAGCCTGATGGAAGTACTTCTGAGTCGATCAGACTTCCTTTAAAGTAGGGAGCGTAACTCCCTGGAACACCTTCTGGTGGCACCCACGGACCCCAGCAGGGCTGACTCATTGCACTACAGTTCCCAACATTCCCTGCAGGTATGTGAATCGATCCCAAAGCCCAGGGATGCTGCCATGTAGCAGGTCAGAGGAGCGTATAGCTTTGTAAAGGAGCCTCATCTGATCTCTCCGTTCCAATGGGACCAAACCCAGCCAGGATGCCAGCCCATGCATTCTGTCCTTTACTATGTGTGTATATATATATATATATATATATATATATATATATATATATAATATATTGTAGCAGATAAGGTCTTTGTCCACCTCTCGGACCCTCAGGTACCACTCCAAACACCGGATAAAAGTGTAATTATTATTTATTAAATAATAATACTGTGCACCAAGCACTCTACACACCACACTACTCATATAATAATTCTCAACAATACACTCTCCTCCTCGCCCAGACACTTCACCCTCCTACCTCCCAGCTCAGCTCGATCTCTGGGCTTTCCCCGGAGTCCTTTATACCCCCTGACCCGGAAGTGGTTCCTGTTCAAACCCCACAAGTCCTTATTTCTTCCAGGTCAGGGTAATCAGTCCTTTTCTTCACCCCGGGAGCACGTCGTTTCTTCCCGTCATGTGACCATGACATACTCCCGGGTTATAGGGCACATACGAGCCCCCCTACAGCGACTCCTGGTGGCCCCCAAGGTATCCAGCAGGGCTGTGTGTAGAAACTACAAAGTCCATGAGGCCCTGCTGGAACTCGGGGCACGTTTATGCTGTCCGGAGAGCTCCTCCTGGCGGCCTGGGGGTGAGGGCCGGGGTAAGAAGCCGGCAATCCACCACAATATATATATATGTTGCATAGTTTACTGTCAAATAAAGCAAAGAGTACGCGACACGTGTTTTGCCCTCATTTGGGCTCATCAGGCGTACACACTCTACTGCTCCCCTCTCAGGGAATCGAACCTCGGACGTCAGCGACGAAGCCCCTTTACGCTGTGCCACGGCGTGTGGTTCGTTTATTTGACAGGAGTAATTACATTAATTGCATTCGTAGTCTGAGTCTCGACGATGACATAATTCTGTACGTCATTCTCTTCCTGCTCTGTCTTTCCGAGTTACCCAATATTGGTGGTTTCGCTTTGAGCTTAACTAAAAATGAAATATGACAAATGCCATTATTTAACTATTTGCTTGACATATCTAATTCACACTACGTTTAATGCTTATAGAAGCTCTTAATTAGTTTTATGTCTATTTATGCTAATACATAACTTTTTATTTTCCATACCATCAGATCCTTTACACTCACCCTGTGACATCTCTCAAGTTCACAGCTTGGGTCCGATAATCAGGTCTGCATTGGCAACAGCAGCTCTTGAACTTAATTTAAAAATTCATTCTTGCAACATTTAGTATGAAACCAGAGGCCAAATCTTAACATTAACCCTTGTGGTGGTCGCCTGGGGGCAGTGCCCAGTCGCAACACCTGGACGGACCAGGAGAGAGACTGTGCCACCCCAGGACCACAAGAGAGCAGCCACCCTGCCTGGTTTGGGGGCCACGGAGTATGAGCATTGAAGCTCAACCCTGTAAGGACCCATGACCACCGCCAGGGGGTGCCCAGTCAATTGTGGAGCCTCAGACGGTAGCTCTTCTGCCAAACCTGGAGGTGTTGGCAGAAGGAATACTGAGGACACCCGGAGTGCTTCCAGGTGCTCATATGGCACTTCCGCCACACCAGGAAGTGCCGCAGGAAGTCCTTCAGAAAGCACCTGGAGTACATCCGGTTGGATATAAAAGGGACCGCCTCCCTCCAGTCGGCAGCTGCAGTTGGGGGGAAGAGGACAGCGCTCGGCGGAGAGGAGTGGAGGCAGTGAAGGACCTGGTGAAGGACTCAAGAGGGTGATTGGTGCAGGGGCACCGTGTGCTGTGTGCGGGACATTGTAAATAGTTGCTAATTAAACGTGTGCTTTTGTAGACATGGAGGTGTCTGTCTGTGTCCAGGGCTGACTTCCACACCCTTTAAACTCAAGCCCCACTGTTTTGAAGCGAACAATGATGCATTTTTGTAATTGCATAAAATCAATCATTTCCTCACTGCTATAATTAAAGTAACCGTGTTTTGCTGTTAAAATGAATATCATACACACACACTGTAGATGCGTTTGTCCCAAATTACCAAAGTTCTGCAGCTTTTAATAGTGGGCAATAGTGGGACGCATGTTCAAATAATTCCACGGACCCAAGATCTTCATTTTAAAAGTCAAGTCAAGTTGGGGAGCATGCACTGGTACAGCGTGTTGCCGCACCCACTACACAACGAAACAACTCAGGATCCCAGTTGGCAACCCCCCCAGACAGACACGCGGTCCAGTCCCACCCTCTGGAAATGAGCCTCTATCTGCTGCTGCCGGGTGTTACGTGGGCGACCCCTTGGCCTGGTCCAGCCACTCGGATCCCCAACAATGAGGATCTTACGAGCCGGATCACCCTCGGGGAAATGCGCCACATGGCCATAGTGCCATAACTGACGCTTCCTCACAATGCAGGTAATGTGCCTCATTCGGGACTCCATGAGCTACCGCTCATCTGACACAAAGTCAAACCAGCGATACCCAAGGACTTTCTGAAGAGACACAGTAGTGAAGGAGTCCAGTCTTTGTCTCAGGCCACTGGATAGCGTCCATGTCTCACCACCATATAGTAAGACAGAAAGCACTATGACTCTAAAGACCTGGACCTTCGTCCTTTTGCATAGATATCAGGAGCGCCACACACCTCTTTCCAGTGACTTCATGACCCCCCCCATGCCCTCCCAATTCGTCTACTGACTTCATAGGAAGAGTCACCAGAGACATGAATGTCACTGCCAAGTTAAGTAAACCTCTTGACGAGGTCAACACTCTCTCCGCAGACAAACACACTGCTGATGGCCGTGCCCAAGAAGTCATTAAAGGCCTGGCTCTTTGGTTTTTATCAGGACACTCGCAAGCCCAGACACTCAGACTCCTCACTCAGTCTCTTGAGACCCCTGATCAGAGCCTCCATTGACTCCGCGGAGTGAAATTTTAAAGTTTTAGTAAAAATTCAAGGCAAAATTGTAGCGGGGCTACATAATAATAGTGTTGTTCAATGTTTGTACTGAGTGCGTTTTGTTTCCATCGTCCCGTTTGCTGTTTGTGTGCGTCAGTAAATGTTGTCCCCGTAAATTACAAGGGGGACAGATGATGGAGGGCGGCACGGTGGCGCAGTGGGTAGCGCTGCTGCCTTGCAGTTGGGAGATCTGGGGACTTGGGTTCGCTTCCCGGGTCCTCCCTGTGTGGAGTTTGCATGTTCTCCCCGTGTCTGCGTGGGTTTCCTCCGGGCGCTCCGGTTTCCTCCCACAGTCCAAAGACATGCAGGTTAGGTGGATTGGCGATTCTAAATTGGCCCTAGTGTGTGCTTGGTGTGTGGGTGTGTTTGTGTGTGTCCTGCGGTGGGTTGGCACCCTGCCCAGGATTGGTTCCCTGCCTTGTGCCCTGTGTTGGCTGGGATTGGCTCCAGCAGACCCCCGTGACCCTGTGTTCGGATTCAGCGGGTTGGAAAATGGATGGATGGACAGATGATGGAAAGAGACTGCAGCCCCAAGATGGAAAGCACCTATTTTCAATCACAATCAATTACATCCGGCAGTACTATTTGAGCATTCAGGAGAGAGTAGAGAGAGGAGATTGTCATTTTCACCACGACGCATCAACTTACCTGCTGTTCACCACATCGCGCCTTTGTATCCAGTTTGTTTTCATTCCGCCAGACTGACTTCAATTCCCTCATCACCAGAGACCCCGGGGTCGGATTACATCATCCACCACAAGCCGAGGATTCACGGTGAGGTTGCTCCAATTATTCCGGGAAATACAAACGCATCTCTTATCTGTTGACCAGTCATCCGCATTCAGGACAGTTGTACACTTGGACTCAAGTTCACGATCATTCATTCCGTATATCATTCATTGTTGTTATTCGTTGTTTGTTATATGTTACAGGGCAAGGGAGGGTTTGTTGTGTTTATATATGGTGGTGTCACGTTGTTGCTTTGGTGGAGGGATATAGATATATATTTTTTTTTTTTCCTATGTGTGAAATGTGCAGTAGTGTTTTTGTTTTCATTTAATATAATTAACCACCTATTTTACATATCATCTGTTTTTGCGTGCTTGTTTAAACCGTCGATTGTGGGGAAAATTTCATTTCTTAGAGGTACGGCTTGATATTTAGATTCATCTCAGTAATTCATCCAGGCCACAGGTCTTGGAGGTGTAGCTGCCGGCTGGGAAAGGGGTCGGCCGTTACAAAATAATTCACACAAAAACAAAGAAAAGATTGATATTAAAGAAAAGAAAAGTTCTTGTTTAAGAAAGGTTCTGTTGAAGTCTCTCAGTCAACCCCCACAGGAAAGCCAGGCTGCCTAACTGACAAACTTTACCTTAATGGTTTGGAGGGCAGGTGTGAAAGGTATTCTGTGCCCCATTGGTCTGAAGTATGGCTGTTTGGAATTGGCTTGTGTTAGAAACCTTTAAGTATCATGACGTCCTATTGGCTGTAGGGGTTGGACAGAAAACCTATAAATTTGCTTGCTTTACTTCACCCTCTCTCTCTTACCTGAACTGAAAAGGACAACACAATGAAGAGCACAACTCGGCAGCCATATTGAGACAGGCATGCGGCCTGTTCTGAAGAAAGCTGACCACAAATGAGGACTTAACTAGAGACATATTAAGTAACTAACAAGTCTGTGTGCCGCCTGAAACTACACATCAGCATTTATCAGGTTGTATGGTTGCCAATATTCAAATGTACTTTGCATATTGTTATTATTTATGAATATTATCAATAATACATTATTTAAAGTGTAACTTAACTCCTGCTTGTTTTTTACTACACCTAATTGCCTGAGATTATAGATGTAGAAGGGAAGGTGGAGAGAAGTTATATGGTACAATACCTAATAAACAGTGGTAAGTCTGTGAGATTTGAGGCATTCTGACAAAGGCTCCATATTTATAATACAAAAGGGGAAAGCAGAGTAAAATATCACTCTACCAAGACAAAACAGAGGTATACAACTAGGCTTCAAGGTGATGGAACGTGATGGCAAGCCTAGCAAGTAAAACTGCAACAACTCCTTTGTTGATGCTAGAAATATTAATAAACTCAGTTTCTTGTGTAATTTTTAGGAATTTATTAAAAGTGTATAGTGGTATAGTGACTTTTGGGACACCCTGTACACTGACAGTAAGATCTGCCCTTCAAAATGACACAAGGCCATTAGTCTTCAATAATGGATACACATGTTATGGACCCTTATTTCAAAATGGTAAAAAAAAAAGCATAGAAATAAAATGTTTTTTGTACTGCTTCAAAACAGTAAAACTACACATATTATTTGTAGATATATTACAACATTTTTTCTGGGTGTTCCCCACACATTCACTGGCACTTTTAGAGTGTTATGAAGCTAAGTCCAGCATGTACTGCATAGAAGTAAGAATAACATTCTTAGTACATTTTTAGGTAAAAACATTACTGAATTTTGTCTGCTGCCACATATGTGTACAACATAACTATAATCTTGAGGTGTCAAAATTCTGAAACACAAATGTCTGACCTTTATTGGAAGGGGCGGAACGTGAATATTGAACGAAGCATGATGAAGTTATGGACGATTAAATCGAAGGAACAGAAAACGGACAAAAATGGGGCGGGGTTTAAAGGGTTACTACAGGTCGGCCCGCCTTTCCCCCCCGAATATCGGGTGTCAGATGTTCAAAATATCAGGGCTTATGTAAATCATAACTCTGATTCCACTCACAAAGTGAACGCAAAGGCTAACACAGCAGGACTGAGGGTTGGCTATGCCGTGTCTCGGGAGCACCAGCCCACGCATATCGTTTCTTGTGCGTATCTAGCGTGGTACGTGGGAATTTCAAAGGTTCTTTTTTTGAGAATATTCCAGATTTTGGGGACAAATGCCATACCTTTGGATAAGAAATTTGTCTTGGTGTGCCAGATATGGAATTTTTTTTAAATAATAGAACCCAGCAACAGGGGATGCACAAACCAGTGTGTTTCTTCGTGCTGGTCCCAAGCCCGGATAAATGGGAAGGGTTACGTCAGGAAGGGCATCCGGTGTAAAATGTTGCCAGATCAACATGTGGCTAACAATACAAAAAGATGATCCGCTGTAGCAACCCTAACGGGAGTAGCCAAAAGATTAAGAATAGATGCCTATATTTTTATTAGATTTTGTTCAAACTTAATTGACAATACCAGTAATCTATCACTTTAGCACATCTGTTTTCGACGGTTTGCCTAAGGCAACATTTGTGTTGATTATCTTATCACTTGGAAACAGAACTTTGTAAGCCAGTCAATCAGTGGTGTAACAGCCCAAATTACAAAGCTATATCACAAAGCACCCCATATCCCATGTCACAAAGATGCAGAATTTTAATATACAGGGTGAGTCAAAATTATATTAGCATTTGAATGGCGGAAACAATTTATTCACAAAACATACTTCATATGTGCAAGGTGATTTAGAGGAATGTCTTAACCTATTTTCCATCATATTCGGCGCACAAAAACCAACAAGCATCTTCTTTATTTCGCTTTATACAATTCTTGTATTAGGAATTTGTTAGTTTTCACATACCCCTTGGGGTCAGAGCACAGGGCCAGCCATTCTACAGCACCCCTGGAGCACGTACAGGTTAAGGGTCTTGCTCAAGGGCCCAGCAGAGTAGGATCTCTTTTGGCAGTGAAAGGGATTCGAACCGGCAACCTTCTGGATACCAGCGCAGATCCTTAGCCTCAGAGCCACCACTCTGCCCTAATTTAAAGCCCGGACTCACATTTCACAGGGAACAGATGATACCACAGTCCGTATTCTGTCCTTCCGGTCATTGATATCATGAACTGTCCTGCTAAATATGCACTCCTTCACCACACCCCATAACCAGGAATCACAGGGTGTCAAATCAGGGGAGTGTAGAGGTCATGGCAATAGTCCACCATGACCTATCCATCGACCTGGAAAGGTGTGGTCGAGATAAAAATTATCCATTAGTGGTAACATCATTTTGACTCACCCTTTATATAAATGGCTTGTCCAACAGTACAAGAAAAAAAGGAGAGGAGGAGGAAAAGAATCAATAATGTCAAAAAGGCAACGTCCGAAGAAGAGACCAAGACATGCGTGACCATTTCATCTAAACGTCGGAAGGCGAAACTCATGTATTTTGTCATTTGTTGAATCAATAAGCCGCCTAGGATATTCGTCTTTGACATCTCTAATTTCTTTCAGTACACTTTTTAACACTATATATATCCAGACTTTGCTATCTTTATTTTCTTTTATCCTTTATTCTACTGGTGTTATTGTTCTTTAATAAATATCACGTCACGTTTACATTTCTTTACTTTGTCTTTATATCTAGAGTGATTGAAGTAATAAAGTAAATTTTAAGAGCAGGTGGAGCAGTCAGAAGTTGCCTTACACTCTGAACTCCGGGGTTAATCAGGCTGAGCTGGGGCGCTCCATCCCATAGCGTGAACAGTATGTACAGTAGGAGACATAATTGGTTGATAAGTGGCCTATAGACAAAGATGTGGAGCCTTTGTATGTTTAAATATATTCTTGGAGACCAAAGTAATACTGTATTTAGGTCTCAGATATATCTATTCCTCTAACAAATGCCTCCTTATATTCCCTCAGAGCCTCACAGACGTCCTTCTCAGTTCCTGGTACAGACTGGAATTGCCAACAAGCCTGCAAGATGAAACACTTCCTTCTGGGAACACCTGCAACACCAACACAACCCTCAGCAACTTTCAGGGTCTTGTCACGGAAGGTCTCCCACATCACATTAGAACCAGCAGTCGCACCAAAGTCTGCAAGTTCCTCACACAAACTGAATGCAGACTCATTAGAAACAGCCTGACCTTGGAGTCTGGCCAGGTCCAGCCACTCATTCTCCTTGCAGGTGGTAGCTTACTGGACCTAAGCTGGATCTTCAGAGTAGCAACAACAAGTCTGTGGTGAGAATTCACAAACTGGGCACTTCTGTAGACCCTGCAGTTTTGTAGGAGCCTCCAGCATCTCCCCATGAGGATGTGATCGATCTCCTTCACCGCACCGCCAGTATTGGAGTACCAAGTCCAACGATGCGGTATAGGGGCTGGAACCAGGATCCAGTGATCCGCACCCCCTGACCTTTTGTAAAGTTAAGCAACATGCAGCCACTTTTACCACAGTCACCACACCCACGGGGACCGACACAATCATCATAGCCAGCCCTGTCAGCAAAACAAAGGAACTGGTGGTGGATTTTAGGAGGCCCAGGCCCCTCATGGACCCCGTGATTATCAGAGGTGACTGTGTGCAGAGGGTGCAGACCTATAAATACCTGGGAGTGCAGCTGGATGATAAATTAGACGGGACTGCCAATACTGATGCTCTGTGCCGACTATACTTCCTTAGAAGGCTGGCGTCTTTCAACATCTGCAATAAGATGCTGCAGATGTTCTATCAGACGGTTGTGGCGAGCGCCCTCTTCTACGCGGTGGTGTGCTGGGGAGGCAGCATTAAGAAGGACGCCTCATGCCTGGACAAACTGGTGAGGAAGGCAGGCTCTATTGTAGGCACCGAGCTGGACAGTTTGACATCTGTGGCAGAGCGACGGGTGCTGAGCAGACTCCTGTCAATTATGGAGAATCCACTGCATCCACTGAACAGGATCATCTCCAGACAGAGGAGCAGCTTCAGTGACAGACTGCTGTCACTGTCCTGCTCCACTGACAGACTGAGGAGATCGTTCCTCCCCCAAACTATGCGACTCTTCAATTCCACCGGGGGGGTAAACGTTAACATTATACAAAGTTATTGTCTGTCTGTATACCTGCATTGTTATCACTCTTTAATTTAATATTGTTTTTTTATCAGTATGCTGCTGCTGGAGTATGTGAATTTCCCCTTGGGATTAATAAAGTATCTATCTATCTATCTATCTATCTATCTATCTATCTATCTATCTATCTATCTATCTATCTATCTATCTATCTATCTATCTGTCATATAGTGCCTTTATCATCTATCTATCTATCTATCTATCTATCTATCTATCTATCTATCTATCTATCTATCTATCTATCTATCTATCTATGTGTCATATAGTGCCTTTCTCATCTATCTATCTATCTATCTATCTATCTATCTATCTATCTATCTATCTATCTGTCATATAGTGCCTTTATCATCTATCTATCTATCTATCTATCTATCTATCTATCTATCTATCTATCTATCTATCTATCTATCTATCTATCTATCTATCTATCTATGTGTCATATAGTGCCTTTCTCATCTATCTATCTATCTATCTATCTATCTATCTATCTATCTATCTATCTATCTATCTATCTATCTATCTATCTATCTATCTGTCATATAGTGCCTTTATCTATCTATCTATCTATCTATCTATCTATCTATCTATCTATCTATCTATCTATCTATCTATCTATCTATCTATCTATCTAAAGCATTACGCACATCTGAATCTGTTCCTCGGAGAATTGCAGTCAGGGCAGGTGATGGAACGGTCCTTACAGATGACATTGCAGTTGTGACCCGCTGGACTGGCTGCTTTGAGCAACTGTTTAAAAGTTTACCTGCATTGTGAGGGAGCGTCAGTTACGGCACAACGGCCATGTTGGGGCAATTCTCCAAGGGAGATCCAGCTTGCAGAGGACCCAAGTGGCTGGACCAGACTAAATGGATGCCCATTTAACACCTGGCTGGCAGACAGATAGTCATTTCTGGAGGGTAAGACTGGACCACATGTCTACCTGGGGGAGTTGCCAACAGGGATTCCGAGCTGTTTTGTAGTGTGGTGGGGGCGGCAACGCGCTGTACCAGTGCAGGCTCTCCAACCTGACCTGACCTATCTAAGACATTGTACGTTGTTCGTGCCAATGATAGGGAGTGATGGGCTGTGCATGTGTCATTTATACAGCACTTATGTGGTTAGGGTCTGTAAGTATGTTCTGAAGGTTAGGGGGCGCCAGAGAGCTGCAAACCCCAAACACGAAGGCACACTACAGTCTTGGGTTCAAATCAAAGGGTGTTTATTATAGAAATACCTCATAAATGAATTACAAAAACCACAAGCACAAATTACCTATCCTTCCTCTCTCTCTCTCTTTCACCACTGCACTGCTCTTCTCCAGTCAAGTGTTGCCTTCCTTCCTCCCATCTCCGACTCGCCTGGACAAAGCAGTGCAGTCCCTTTAGTTAAGGACACAGGAGTACTTCCAGTGCCAGTGCTGTTACCTGTTGGAAACACTTCCGGGTCACATGGAAGTCCCACATAACAGGGAGCACTTCTTCCTGCAGCACCCTCTTGTGGCACCCACAGACCCCAGCAGGGCTGCACTGCAGGGCTACAATTCCCTGCATTCCCTGCTAGTTTCCAAATGGGTGCCGATATCTAGGGCTGCTGCCATCTAGCGAATGGGGGGAACAAACATCCCTCAGATGAACATGCCCCGTCCTTTCTTCCTTTTCTTCCTGGCCTGGGAAGGTCCTAGAAATATGTCTGGTTGGAACACCTGTGCATCTGCCAGGGGCTTTCTGCCCAGGTAAGGAAGCCTTTTTTCTGGTCAGGATGTCCGTCCATCTTTCAAAGAAATCATTTTTTGGGTCGAGTTCCTTTCTCTCCTTTTTACCGGGATGTCTGTCTGTCCTCTAGGAGCCTCCCATCTGGGAAAGAATAAGGAACCATTCCCTCCCCTGGTCGGGGTGCCCGTCCATTCCATGTGGCACTTACAATGTGTATATCTATGTACGCGTGTGTTAATCTTCAGGTGCAAGAGTAAGCCAATCCAGTAATGAACTTGAGTAAATCGAGGGTAATACCATGATAATACAGAATTGCAAAAAATAATTGTTCCCATGGCCTGACTATTGTTGCTCACTATGGTGCATCTCTTAATGGCTACTTCTAGCATGATAATATACCATGTCACAAAGCTGGTTTCATGACAATGATAATGAATTCTGTAACATGTTTAGTATGTGATAGAATGGGATATTCACAGCATGAAGAGGAGTGATGCAATCATGTCAACATAGATCAGAATGTCAATGTCATGTTTCCAACATCTTATAATAATAATTCTTTGCATTTATATAGTGCTTTTCTCACTAGTCAAAGCGCTCAGCAGGTTAAGGGCTTTGCTCAAGGGCCCAACAGAGCAGAGTCCCTATTGGCATTTACAAGATTCGAACCGACAACCTTCTGATTGCCAGTGCAGATCCCTAGCCTCAGAGCCACCACTCCACCTTCCACAATCTTGTGGAATTCACACCATGACGAACTGAGACTGTTTAGAGAGCAAAAAGGATAATCTACCCAGTATTAGTATAGTGTAGGCTGATCAGATTGTCATGATTCCAAAACGGGACGCATCTTATGAATCTAGGGAGTGTGCTAGAGGCAAATAAAATTGAAGACCACAGTGGGGAATTCCCCCATGGAGTACATTAAATTGGCATCTGTTGGGTCCTTGGGTCCCCCTCCGCATTTCTGCCACCTAAGAACAGGACAAATTGGAACAAATGGAACAACTTAGTTCAACTCCAGGATGCTAGATGTAAAAACGGGAAAAAAACAAAACCGTCTGGTCATCCGAACCTGTACACATAGCCTGACATCAAGATGTCTGGCCAGCCTAGTATAGTGCTGCTCAGGGCCGACTTAACGTATATGGACAAGGGGGCCCAAGAAGCATAGGAGACCACAATGTTTCTGATGCCTATGTACCTTACTGGTTTACTATTGAAACAGGGGCCCCAGCGCACTACTTTGCCCAGGAGCCTATGATGGTGGTGAGATGGTCCTGCAACGCCCACAGCTGTTAGCAGTTTGAAGCAGTGAGCGATTCCGTAGATGGACGGTTAGACTTTGTTCCATGATTAGATGTAATGCTGGAGTCACTCATTGTCTAAAACAACAGGCAGGCAGTGTGGGAGGAGGCCTTTGGAAAGATTAAGATATGAATCAAGAGCTAGTCGTGACATCCTTGGAAGCTTACACAGCTTGAAAACTACCAGGATGTACGATTCCATTGCTGAGTATCCTTCACTTAAATCATCCTCTTCATAGTTAACACTGAAATTTTTACATTAAGTACACTGGAACAGGAAATTTACGAATTTTAAAATTTGCAGTGTATACGCGTAAATACGTTCTATAATATGTCTGCTCTAAGCACCTTCCTATCCAGATTCCCTTTTTCAGTCAGCTGAAAAAAAAAAAGAAAGAAAGAAAGAAACCATTACGTAGAATACGAACAAAACTCGCCCCTTTAACTGCTCCCTTTTCGGAGGTGGTAACTTCTTTAAGTACACCTTCAAGTCATTTTCATTCGCCACAATCCCGTTAGCTGCTTCGTGATTGGTTTATTTACCCCATCATTCAAATCAGCTTTCTCGTCTGATAGGCCGTTTATGCTGTCATTTATCTCACGTGCCTTTCTCCTTGTCAGAAGCCCGTTGGTTACCTGCCGGTTAGAAGGCGTACGGCGACAGTGTCTGTACTAGAAAAATTAAAACAAGCTCTATTTATTTGTAATAAAACAATAGAAACATGGGAACTCGGGATGACGAATACGATTATCTCTTTAAAGGTAAGTTGTGCCAACCTGTATCTTCGATGTTATAATCGACTGTTCTCTGTGGAGCTGTTGGGCAGGACCCTGGCTTGCGGGTTTCTCCCGTAGGAGGGGACGGAGGCCATCAGAAAGCCTCGGGTTTTCCTTTTGGATTACGTCGGGAAGCGATGTATTGACAGACGGTGTAAGGTTTAGCTTCCCAAAGCTTTGATGATAAAACTGAGATCACCATTTCTAACGTACTTCTTACCAATCTGTCAGACTGAATAGTGAGGAAAAATCAATTCATATTCATGGCCTGTAATGTTTCCAAGGTGTTTGTGTGTGTGTGTGTGTGTGTGTGTACATTTGAGTGGCTACAGACGCGAACACGTCGCTTTTGATTAATGTTAGGAAAAATAATACATGAAAATGATGTGTAGGAGAAAATGTGGAATTTGTATGACGAGATCTGTGTAAACGATTACATATTCACAGTGCAGTACGTCTTATTTTTGGAGAGCATTCTTATTGATTTTTAACATTAATGGATTTGCGTGATGAGCGTATACTAGTCGTATAACCACTGAGCGATTAATTGTGAGTTTACATAAATCTGAGTTTATATGAAATCTCCGGAAGAGCTACTTGAACGGGTTTATGTTTTTGACTCCTGTCACAATACAAGTGGGTTTCCCCATAACATGGCAACCTCATGATTGATTTAAATGTATTTAATAACAGTATATTGACGAGTTCAGCGATTTAGGGTACTTGCTTATAAAACTCCGAAAACATTTAAATTGTAATAAGTAATTTCTTATTATAGCTTGTAATGAAGAGTAACCGGACGGTTTGCGCAGCAGTATTTAATTCAAGTTGTGTATGAATACATTTAGATTTATATGTGTTTAGTAGACTGGATAACACACTGGAAAGGGACGCTACCTCAAAGCTCCAGAGTCCCATCCATCCATTTTCAGGCCATCTTATTCTGAGCGGGGTTGTCTTGGGTTCAAATCGCAGCCTGTTCTTAGTTCTTCTGTACTTTGCACTCCAATTCGTGTTCTCATGGATTCTATTCTGGTTCTTGTGTCTTTGTGATGTGGAAGGAAGGTCATTGTGTTAGGTTCATTGGTGACTCTAAACTGACCTTGTGTGTTTGTGTCCTGTAATGAATGCCATGCTTCAGTACCTCACCAGATAGACCCACCAAACATGACACTATTGCTCTCCATCTGGATATCTACAGTACAGCCATAATGGAAGTTTTACCATTGAGACAAGTATGGCTTTGTTAGACTCAAGATTTTGGGCTACCGGCTTCTAAATCTCATACTTTCTGATTACTCGCGTCTGTTGAGTGTAAATTAAGTGTGTCGGATATGGTGTTGGCAAACTCAAAAAGGTTAACAATAAAGATGGACACAGTTGTTCTGGGTACCTTTTAAAGGTGAGACCAGGTGAAATGCAACTTTTTAAATTTCTTTCATTGAGCTAATGTTAATCTCATCACTTTAGTCATTTCCCCAATGGGACACATAAAGTATAATCTGTCTATCGAAAAAGTGTTCTCAGGCCAGCTCTTGAAAAATTTGGAGTGGTAAGGAGGCCAAAAAAAAAATCTTCTGTCTGTAAAACATACACACGTAAAAATAAAAGTAATTTTTCAGAGCGATGCCGTAGGGGAACCAATTTGGCTCTCAAAAGAACCATACAAGTGAAGGTTCCAGAAAGAACTTTTATTTATTTAGTTTCATAACTGTTTTAATAAATAACTATGATAAATAGATAATTAGAAATAATTTTTCCCCCTAGGGGGATAAGGCTCTTTATAGAAGTTCAATAATAAATAAATACTATTATGACAAACCACAAACCCCTCTCAGATACACACCAGAATGACTAAAAAGAACGAAAACAGTCCCAGTGACACGTTATACAGGCGTGTTGCCGTCGGCGTAAAGGAGCCCCCCATAGTGTTTCCTGACACCCTTCTGCTGAATCATTTGTTGGCTGAAATTCCTCAGTGTCGGTGTGTTACAGAGTGGAGTTGCAGCGTTGTTCACTTGACGTCAGTTTGCTCTTCATTCTCTCTTTCACTGCGATCTCCAGGTAGGCTAGTTAGTGTCCGTCCCATAACTGAGCTTGCCTTTTTATTCAGCTTGTTGATTCAGTGGACGACTCTTAAAGTGATGTTAATGGCCCAGCACTCCACACTGGCCATCACAGAGTTATAGAAGACTAGACAAAGAGCCCGTTTCGACAACGTAAGATGAAACGGGCACGAGTTTGTGTCAGCAGTGTATGAAGAACAAATGATAAGTGACGAAGAAGTTGTTTTGTAATGACTGTAGTCCGCTTTACTCATTACTGTACAGGCTTGTACTGTTAGTTGATGAATTTTCCAGGCCTATAGTATAATATTGAATGATGAATGTTCCAGTACAATATGGAATAGTAATAAGTATAAGCACCACAAACCTGATATAGGTGTATTGAATGAATGCGTAATTAGGCCTCGAGCTGTAGTCGAAATCGCCTTTCAGGCCTCTAGAGCTTTAATCGAAGTCGCCTTTCTCTTTAAATATTTGTGGCCGTAAATCCGCCACCTGCCGCGATGTTGGGGTTGGATGTCGGTCTTGTAAGGTTTTTCGGGCAGCTGAGTAGAAGGCGACTGCACATTCGGCTTCGGACGGGAGTGATTGAGTGAGGAGGCAGGCGAATTATGTATTAAGATATGTGAAGGATGTCACTTCCCACATTAAAGGAGCACAGTCTGCTCTTTCCCTTCGTCTCTGTGTTACAAGGTCAGTCATTGATATGGACCCCCAAATACTTGTAGGAATGCACCAATTCCACATCCACTCCCTGAATGGTGACCAGACATTGAGGCTCTTTTGTGTGGCGCATGTCATTAAACAGTTCCTTGGTTAAGTTGCAGACAAATATCTCTGCACCAAGAAACAAAGTTCTCCCCCTGACTCCTCTCCTCTTTCTCATCCTCCTTCTCAATGCACCCCAGAAGTGCAGAAACATCTGAGAATTTCTACAGTTGACATGCCCTGGTCTTATATTTTCTAGTCTAAGATGAAGAGAGGGTAACATTAATGAAATACCACTGAGTTCCTAATTTTAAAAGGACACTTGCGGCCTACTATAACACAGGCTAAGTTCCAGTTTTCTTGACCTGTTGTTTCCTTTTCAGTTGAGCTGAGCTAATGGTGGTTGATATCATTGATGGCCAGTTGGCTCCAAACATTTGCAGAGATTTCCTCAAAGTGCCAAACTGCGGCCGTCACTTTTTTATTTTCTTCACACACGCCACACAAGAAAGCTTTCGTGTACTCGCATTTGCAGCAGGAGTCGCTTGAGATTCCCGTGCCTTTATAGTTTAGCTGGAGTGTGCTGTAGTTGAGGGATGGTGGCCTGATCGGCGCATCACGCACAAACTTTTGAATGGGAAGAGCGCAGGTACTTGTATGAGGTGGGATTCAGTTGTTGGAGAAGAAAAGTGGCAGGGTGGTGGTCCTTGAGGGGCGGTGGTTGAAGCTTCAAGGGTACCTGATTTGATATCATATACTCGTATACATGAGACTCCAACCTCCAAGGGGAAAGCCCCTGCGCCCCCATCATGTATAAGTAATAATGAACTGGGTGGAGGAACAAGACGCTAACTAAACCGATTATTGCCAGTCATTTGGTTCCACTTCAAGCACTGCTTTCGGGCAAATCAGAACGCAGTTGTACTGTATGCATGAGATCATACATTTGAAATAAGCTGATTGCACTTTATATCAAAGCAGTGTTTTATATATATTTTTGTTTTTAAAAAGCCCGTGCCATTGTCCTCCTGCATGAACAGCGCATTGCGTATGTTGGAAATTGCAGTACCAATCAACACTCGGCTTTATGTGTTTTGTGCAGCATTTCATTTGCAGGCATCATAAGAAAAGGGAAAACATGCGCTATAGTCGAACACAACAGAGTACACATTTTTTTTCTTCTTCTATAATACGCTACCATGGCTGTCCATTTGTCTGTCCAGGATTTTAAATCACCTGTAGCTTGCAAACCGATTGACCTGAAATTTGGTACACATATACTACGTGACCTCTACTGTCCGCTTTCGGGGAGATGATTGACCTCCAAGGTTATTCCTCTTTTTATTTTTATTTTATTGTAGAATCAATTCTCGGCAGCGGCCGTGCGGTGCATGCGTATTGGTTGCCGTTCTCATCCCTACCACTTTTGCCATCACTTCCCCTACCTCTTCATACCTTAAATCATTCTTAAGGCAGATTGAACACTTAGGCGCCAGCTTAAGTGAAAAATTAAGAAAAACGTACTAAGTAATTACAACACAAACACCGACTTAATCAGTTTTAACGCAAAAAAATGCTGATGGAAGAGGAGAAGAAGCGGGCCACTAGGGTGGAGAAAAGAAGAGCTGCTCACGAAGCAGCAAGCGTATCAACCTCTGAGCAAATGAGTGCTAAACGTACAGAGAAAGAGAATGAAAACTATGAGTCAAGTGTGCGTGCAGTGCACCGTTACTGGTTTTAATAGTAATACATTTTACATTTTATTTTAATGTACAGTGATCCCTCGCTATATCGCGCTTCGCCTTTCGCAGCTTCACTCTATCGCGGATTTTACATGTAAGCATATTTAAATATATATCGCGGATTTTTTGCTGGTTCGCGGATTTCTGAGGACAATGGGACTTTTAATTTCTGGTACATGCTTCCTCACTTGGTTTGCCCAGTTGATTTCATACAAGGGACGCTATTTGCAGATGGCTGAGAAGCTACCCAACTTACTTTTCTCTCTCTCTTGCGCTGACTTTCTCTGATCCTGACGTAGGGGGTGTGAGCAGGGGGGCTGTTCGCACACCTAGACGATACGGACGCTCGTCTAAAAATGCTGAAAGATTATCTTCACGTTGGCTACCTTCTGTGTAGCTGCTTCGTGAAGTGACATGCTGCCTGGTGCTTCACATACTTAAAAGTGCGAAGGGCACGTATTGATTTTTCACTGTTTTGCTTTTCTCTCTCTATCTCTCTCTCTGTCCCCCTGCTCCTGACGGAGGGGGTGTGAGCTGCCGCCTTCAACAGCTTTGTACCGGCGGTGCTTCGCATACTTAAAAGACAAACAGCCCTATTGATTTGTTTGCTTTTCTCTCCCTTTCTGACATTCAGTGCTCCTGACGCGCACTCCTTTGAAGAGGAAGATATGTTTGCATTCTTTTAATTGTGAGACAGAACTGTCATCTCTGTCTTGTCATGGAGCACAGTTTAAACTTTTGAAAAAGAGACAAATGTTTGTTTGCAGTGTTTGAATAACGTTCCTGTCTCTCTACAACCTCCTGTGTTTCTGCGCAAATCTGTGACCCAAGCATGACAATATAAAAATAACCATATAAACATATGGTTTCTACTTCGCGGATTTTCTTATTTCGCGGGTGGCTCTGGAATGCAACCCCCGCAATGGAGGAGGGATTACTGTATAGGTAGGTAAACTATGGAACATTTGAAAAAGGTCTCGTGAAGAGATGAGACCAAGATGAACAGAGTGATGGCAAGAAATATAGTACTGGGGTTTTATGGCCTGGGTGTTTATGGCTGCCAGAGGTACCGACTCGCTTATCTTTATTGATGATGTAATTGCTTATGGCGGTAGAAAAATTCATTCTCAAGTGTACAGAAATATCTTAATCTAAATCTACTCACGTTCAAGCAAATGTCTCCATACTCATTGGATGCTTCGGTGCCTCATGCTACAAGAAGATAATGATTCCAAACGTACTGCTTAAGTAAACTGTAAAATTCTTGAACGCATAAGTCAGTTACCTGTGACAAATCCAATTGAGCACGTCTTCTGTGTGGTGAAGAGAAAACTTAAAAAGGACAAGATCAGCCGGGGATGGCCACAGTATTCGCCTGGCAGAACATCATCAGAGAAGACGCCTCACACCTGGTGATGTCTGTGAATCGCAGACTTCAAGCAGTCATTGCGTGGTAAGGATATGCGACAAAAGTCCTAAACATTACTACTTTAATATACACGGCTCAAAAAACAATGAAGGGAACACTTAAATCATCCCAGTTTAACACTAAATGTGAGGAGCTGCAGGGATATCGATCTGTCCAGTCAGGAAGTTTTATTTTATTGTAGAATCAACTCTCAGCAGTGGCCAGTAGGGCAGCTGTGCGGATGCGTACGGGCGCTGTTCTCATCCCTACCACCTTCACCATCACTTCCCCTACCTCTTGATATCTGAAATCATTCTTGAGGGAAGATTGAAGACTTAAGCAACAGCTTAAGTGAAAAATTATGAAAAACATACAAACTAATTGCAACACAAACACTGACTTAATCAATTTTAACGTGAAAAGATGCCAACGGAAGAGGAGAAGAAGTGGGCCGCTAGGGTGGAGAAAAGAAGAGCTGGTCAGGAAGCAGCAAGCGCATCAACCTCTGAGCAAACGAATGATAAACGTACAGAGAAAGAGGAGGAAAACTACAAGTCAAGTGTACTCACTGCACGTTATCGTACAGTACGCCGTTACTGGTTTCCTGTAACACATGCTGTGTTTGTTTTGTTTATGCGGAAGATGATGAAAAGAGAACAACTGAGGATGTCGTGTTTGAGTAAGTAAAAGTAATTAGTAACTTCCAGTTTACAAAACGAAAACAAAACTCCTAATTTCCTGTGGGTAGACATTTATTCAAATCCAGTTTATGATGATGACGAAATGTAGTTATCGCATACAACTTCAAAGTCAAAGTGAACTTTATCGTCATCTCAACCATATACAAGTATACAGATAGACGAAATTGCGAAGCTCAGGGTCCACAGTGTAACAACATGAGATGCAAATAATAATTTAAAAATAGAATTAAAATTTAAATTAAAATTAAAACACAAAAAAGACAAGACAAACTTATACTAGTTGACAAAGACCAGTAAAGATTAACACTAAACACCGCGGACTCGGGAGCTCTGTAAGCCGGGCGCCGCCATCTTCACAGTCTAGGGTCAGAGTGCAGGGTCAGCTATTGTACATCACCTTTGGAACATTTGGAGATTAGCCTAGTGGGGGGCTGGGTGGTCTCATGGCCTCAGAACCCCTGCAGATTTTTTATTTATTTTTTTTCGTTTTTATTTTTTCTGTCCTCCCTGACCATCTGACCTTTACTTTTTTCTTTGTTAATTAGTATTGCCAAATTTTCCATCCATTTTCCAACCCGCTGAATCCGAACACAGGGTCACGGGGGGTCTGCTGGAGCCAATCCCATCCAACACAAGGCAGGAACTAATCCTGGGCAGGGTGCCAACCCACCGCAGGACACACACAAACACACCAAGCACACACTAGGGCCAGTTTAGAATCGCCAATCCACCTAACCTGCATGTCTTTGGACTGTGGGAGGAAACCGGAGCGCCCGGAGGAATCCCACGCAGACACGGGGAGAACATGCAAACTCCACGCAGGGAGGACCCGGGAAGCGAACCCAGGTCCCCAGATCTCCCAACTGCGAGGCAGCAGCGCTACCCACTGCGCCACCGTGCCGCCCATTGCCAAATTTTATTTTTTATATTTTTTCTTTCTTCACCTTGTAAAGCACTTTTGAGCTGCGTCATTTGTATGAAAAACGTGCTACACAAATAAATGTTGTTAAGGTTATGATGAGGCAGTTCTAATTTTAGAGTTTCGTGCCAATGCAAAATTGTGAGTGGTAGCAATTTTAAATTAATTTGAAACGAATCACCTTTGAATGATCGTAATGACGTTACCCAGTACTGCTACGTGTGCTGCGTTTCAACATTCTGTGAAACAACAGACTACCTCGTCCTGAGCTAAAACAACGTGCACCATCCCTCCACTATCAGTGCGGTACATGGGTAGAACAACAAATTTTTCATAATCCACAAGCATCTCTCTACCCAAGGACCCCCGCCCCGAACCCTCCGCTGGTATCTTAAATTGTCAGTGTTTTGAAATGTCGTTGTGAACTTAGAAGACCTCGCACAGCTCTACTGCTAGTTAGCCTGTCTTCAAGATACATTCAGGATATCGGTTTTCTCCACGTAATCCAACGAATGCATTTCATATGCAAAGAATCCATCTCATAATGAACTGGTTCTTTGTCATGCAGTGGCTCAGCGAGGAACCACACAACCCAGTAAAGTGCCATTTTAGAAGCAGTACTTTTAGGAGAGTTGGGGAAGTAAAAAGCATATCTGAATGTACGAGATGGAAGCTCAGCTTAGATGCTCTTCAGTGCATTCATGCAGTGTGTGGGTAAGGTCAATGCAGTGTCCTCTATATGTATTACCACTGGCCCTTTTGATATAAAATATAGATTTGTCTGAGGGAGGCACAATGGTTAATGTTACTGTCACTGTATTAGAGCTCTACAGTCCCCGATTTGAATCCTGGACAGAGCCCTGTGGAGTTTGCATTTTCTTCATACATCACTGCAGGATTTTCATCCCACAGGCTATAGCAGTTCATGTTAGGTTAATTTGGAAATTGATGCACTGCTTCAAGGGTTGATTCTTTTCTTTGTGCCCGGCTTGCATAATCATCCATTCCCTGTTATTCCAAAGTGATTACGTAGGTTAGAAAAAAAAAATGGATGTATAAATATATATAAAGTAACCTAAAAAGGTTTACATGAGCTGAGCAGGAACCCTCAGGGGCTGTGAAACCTTGTGCTATAATGGCTTTTACTCTTGAACAGAATACCCACTGTTTATTTCTGTGTTATTCATGGTGATAACTAAATCGTGTTAAAGGGGCAAAAGTAATAATGATGGAAAAAAAAAGACAAATGCTGAATGAAGCAATTCTTCTCTTACTTGGACTCTTGTCAGTTTCAAAACACTTAGGCAAGCAGTGAGGAAATGTTTGAGCTTTTAAAGGAAATGCTCGATGTTCTTTTAAGTTTAGGAGGTGGGTACTGGCAGAGTGTCCCTCTGCTTAGAAGTGGAAATTTGTAAGATAGTTCCTATATGTTCCCACACAAATTTAAATTGGTGTATGTGGTGTTTGTAATTGTAAAGTACAAGCTACCAAGTTTTGTATCTGTGCTTCAGTGCAGTGAGTTGTCCATGATCAGACAAGTATTGAAATTCACTAATCTCACATACCTTCAGTAGATCCCAAGGTGAAAGCACTTTAAGTAAAAGGATAGTCTCTGCAGAGTTTACTAATGTTTAAGTAAATGTTTAAGTTAAATGTTAGATTATATTCTTGGCTGCTGATAAGTATTCCAGCAGTGCTTCTGAGCTAGTTTCTGTTGTTTCTCTCCTGTTTTTAGACATTTGGCCAAACATACTTGTAGTAAATTATGCTTTCTCAAATGAATGAACATATTTTATTAAGTGTATTTATATAAGCAACTTTCCATTAGGGCAACTTCATCACTTGTTGGGCATCAAGGTTGGATCTTGAAAATTTCTGTGACATACTAGAAGGGTCATCCATCTGCTTTGAATTAAAAAGGAAAAAAAAAAGAAAAAGTCCAGATCTTTTTGAAGACCTGGACTATAGCTCACGTTTAAACGACATGTTCTCTAGAATTTATTTATAACCACATGCATTACCTGGTAGGTAACCACCCATACAATCAGGTCGAGACTCAGACTACGAATGCAATGAATGTAATTACGATCTACAGGCTGTCAAATAAACAAACTACATGCCGTGGCGCAGCATAAAGGGACTTCGTCTCTGATGCTGACGTCCGAGGTTCGATCCCCACAAGGAGAGCAGTAGAGTGTGTACGCCTGATGAGCCCAAATGAGGGCGAAACACGTGTCGTGTACTCTTTGCATTATTTGACAGTAAACTGTGCAACATTCCATGATCTGCTTCTTGCAACTGAAGAGGGCACCGTGGTGGATGTTTGCCGAATGACAGAGCAACCACATACATACCTGGTAGGTAAGCATCCATACAATCAGGTCGGGACTCAGACTACGAATGCAATGAATATACACATACATACACAAAGATCAATCTATCTATCTATCTTATAGTACCTTTCTTTATCTATCTATCTATCTATCTATCTATCTATCTATCTATCTATCTATCTATCTATCTATATAGTGCCTTTCATATCTCTATCTATCTATCTATCTATCTATCGATCGATTATATAGTGCCTTTCTTTATCTCTATCTATCTATCGATCTATCTTATAGTGCCTTTCTTTATCTATCTATGTATCGATCGATTGTATAGTGCCTTTCTTTATCTATCTATGTATCGATCGATTGTATAGTGCCTTTCTTTATCTATCTATGTATCGATCGATTGTATAGTGCCTTTCTTTATCTATCTATCTATCGATTGTATAGTGCCTTTCTTTATCTATCTATGTATCGATCGATTGTATAGTGCCTTTCATATCTATCTATCGATCGATTGTATAGTGCCTTTCTTTATCTATCTATGTATCGATCGATTGTATAGTGCCTTTCTTTATCTATCTATCTATCGATCTATCTTATAGTGCCTTTCTTTATCTATCGATCGATTATATAGTGCCTTTCTTTATCTATCTATCTATCGATCTATCTTATAGTGCCTTTCTTTATCTATCGATCGATTGTATAGTGCCTTTCTTTATCTATCTATCTATTGATCGATTGTATAGTGCCTTTCTTTATCTATCTATGTATCGATCGATTGTATAGTGCCTTTCATATCTATCTATCGATCGATTGTATAGTGCCTTTCTTTATCTATCTATGTATCGATCGATTGTATAGTGCCTTTCTTTATCTATCTATCTATCGATCTATCTTATAGTGCCTTTCTTTATCTATCGATCGATTGTATAGTGCCTTTCTTTATCTATCTATCGATTGTATAGTGCCTTTCATATCTATCTATCGATCGATTGTATAGTGCCTTTCATATCTATCTATCGATCGATCGTATAGTGCCTTTCATATTCCTATCTATCTATCTATCTATCTATCTATCTATCTATCTATATACTTGTAGGTATTTGTACATGCATCTGTTTGTGTATGTATATGTGTATATAAATATCATCATATACAATATATGTATCTGCCTAGAGAGAGAGACATGCATATATATTTTTATATGTAGTCATACATTGTACTGTAAACCACAGGTTCTCTCCATTGACTATCTGTCCCCATTCAAGCCACTTTACAGGCTATTGTTTATGATGTAGAAGTTTAGAAAGACTTTTATTGTGTACCCTTGATTGGCACCTCATCTGCAGTTGGTTCTTCCTTTGTGCCCCCAGCTTCTGAGATGAAACTTAATTCCTTCCAACATTAGAAACAGAAAAGTGAGTGAGGGAAAAAAAAATTGGATGGTCTTTGTTAGCATTTGATAGTCATTTTTTTTATTTTATTTTTTTTTTTGTAATTCAAAATAAGAATTGCGCACATCGTTTTTAGGCATGGATCTTGAGGGGTACTCTTAATTTAAGCAGTCATTTTTTTTTGCCCTGCTTTGTTGTCTTAACAATAGTAGGATCGTCTGGTATTTCTTTACACATGTATTGTGTTAGGAATTTAAAAGAATAACCATAGACCAATTTGTAAATATGTGATGGTAAAAATAATTTTATACCAGAAACTATGTATGTCTTAAAATGACAGCAAAGGGGGTAGCCATTCCTGTCTGCGTCAGCAATACGGTATGTGTACCGTATATACTCGTGTTTAGGTTCAACCTCGGATAAGTTGGGGCTTGATTTTACTGTATAATTTCTGGTATTTTATAACGTTAGTCGTATAAGTTGAATGCGGAAAACTCACACTATTGGTCCAAGAGATTACGATATGCTAAAGCCAACCTGAGAGAGTAACCACAGGGACCACGGCCTGTTTTTTCTATGCATTGTGCCTACGTGACCACACAGTAATACCCAAACTATACTGAAGTGACGTTTGCACTGTTTTGTGTTTTTTGTATCTCACACCCTCATACACCTTTATCATAAGAGCATCCCTTATCTACGATGGAGCGTTTGATCTGAAGGAAATATGAAGCTGGTTTTAAATTAAAAGTCGTTGAAGTGGCAAAAGAAATTGGTAACTGCGCTGCTGCAACAAAATTCAATGTGTCTGTGAAACTGATGAGAGATTGGAGGAGGTAAAAAGATGTAAAAAAAAAAATGTAAGTGCTGTATTTTTGAACGGGCAAATAATTCGGGGTCTGATTTTTATGGGTTTTTTTTTGGGGTTTCAAGAACCGACTTATATGCAAGTATATACAGTATTTTTCTTGAATTTGTACATAGTTATACAAATTTCATTGGGACCCAGCCTAAATATTTTGGTTCTGTTTAAATAAAAACACAGTCCCATCTTGGCAGATCAGGATTTTGTGTCGCCATTGGTGTGCATTGTGCAAGTCAATTTGCTTACTAGAATTAAGGAAGTTAGAAGGTGGTCTTCTCTTATTTTAGCTGTAGAGCTGGTATGTTAAAAACAATAGTCCTTAATTTCAAGGCATAGGGACGCCATTCATTTTCTTCCTGGTCCTGTTTAACTCCTTTTGTGCGTGTGTGCGTTATGTATTATAGTCAGGGCATGAGTAGTGCTTATGCATTGATTTATTTAATTTTAACAAGTATTATTACCATTCTGCAATGTCCAGGCAGTGTGTTGCAGTGGCTAAAGCAGTGAATTTTAAACCCCAAGGTTTACTTTTAATATATTCTGATCTTGTAAATTGACATATATAAAGGTGTCGGCCAAATAAGTGTGTGTGTGTGAGTATATAATTTTTTATATATTTTTTTAATTAATTTTTTTTATTATTTTTTAATTTAGCACTCCATGTAAGTTTGTAAAATGGTTACAGGAGTACTCCACCCAGAAAGTGATTTTTTTATGTTTCTAACCTTATGTAGTTTGTTGTAATGGCTAAAAATTTTTTTTAATTTTGTGTTTTCATGTAGAACAGAGATTTAAAAAAAAGTTAATGATATAATAACAGGCAGTAGTAATAATAATAATAGTTCTTTGCATTTATATAGCACTTTTCTCACTACTCAGAACGCTTAGCAATTGCAGGTTAAGGGCCCAACAGAGCAGAGTCCCTATTGGCATTTACGGGATTCGAACCGGCAACCGTCCAATTGCCAGTGCAGATCCCTAGCCTCAGAGCCACCACTCCGCCTGTAGTGACCAATGCAGTACAACACCGAATGACTTGTAAACCATCTATGGAGAAAAGAAAAAAAAATTTCATGTCCCATAATCCAAATATCATTTATCCAGTTGTATGATCAAACAGAAAACATCTTAAACAGGAAATGCAAATTTACATGGGATTGAGTTTTGGAACTGAAAATAGGACTCTTCACCAATGAATAAGGGGGAGAAGGGCTCACAATAGGCTCCCATTGTATCAGAACCGTTATCTCCATTCTCTATGAATACACGAGATTAAAAAAATTCTCAGCCATCGCTACAAATTTCATGTGTTAAGTAACATATAAAAAAGTTTTGGGTGGAGTTTCCCCTTAAGAAAAGTTGAGTTATTTGGATTGTTTATAAGTGTAATTTTTTTGTTATGCGTCAAAAATGGATGGATGAACACTATAATTTTATTGATCTCTCTAAATAGTGTCATTAAACCTGGTGTAGACTTTAAGTTCTAAATACTAAACATGGCTGCCTATACTGTGTTTTGAAATGCATCAACTTTGTACTTCACACTTACCAGGCAGTCTTTTAAGAGCTTTCTGCAAAGGTTCTTTGTGCAGAAAAATATTGAAAGAGCAAGTGTACTTAACCACCAATACCCACTTACCAGTTCATTTCCACTTGTCAAGTACATTTGAAAACCACTGGCCATGGCCTGGGTGTCACAGTGATGCAGCTGTAGCACTGCTGCCTCATAATAAGGTGATCAGTATTCACATCCCGGGTGCTCCCAGTGTCTACATGAGTTTCCTTTGGGTGCTGTGGTGTCCTCGCACAGGTTAGGTGAATTGGTGATAACAAATTGGCCCAAAGTGTTTGCATGAGGGTATGTGTGTGTTCCTGACGTCCTGTACAGGTGTTGTTCCTGCCTGTTGCCCAATGAGTGCTGGGATAGGCTCCACCTGCCCTGTGGCCCAGCCCTGGATTAACGACTTGTTAAATTAGATGAATGTGCGGAAGGCTATGGCTCCTTTCTTAGGGCTCGTTTATACTTCACGTTCAGAACGCGTATGCACCCGCATCATGGCTGCCATACATTCTCAGCGTTCATTTGATGCGTCCTCTGAGCAGGTCCTCAGAAATTAACGCGACACGTGCACGAGTTGCAGTACCAGCAAAATTTTGGGGGGCGCAGTGTGATAAAAGTTGGAATGTGACGTCAGAGTCTCTGGTTACTATCTACATGTGACAGAAAGCCGCTATGTGGGTCCTACGAGATTGGTGTGTGCGCTTCAATGTTTGGAATGGTTCGATGTGGTGAAGCAAAATGCCGACATACAGATGTATTCGTGGTGCTTTTATATTCAAGCGTCACATATTCCCGATTGTAATGACACGATACGTTTTAAAAGTCTCACATACCGTCTTCTGTGCCGTCTTTTTTTCTAGGGCTTCCATCCGGTCCAGACAGCAGCAATCGCCACACTGAGCACATTAAATGAATGATATTCCAACTCTCTGCACATTTACAATCCTTAGATTTATACTTGACTAGCAAAATACCCGCGCTTCGCAGCGGAGAAGTAGTGTGTTAAAGAGGTTATGTAAACATATATATACATAAACATAAATACACATATATACATATATATATATATATACACACATACATACACATACATACATATATATCTATCTATATATATCTCTATCTCTATCTCTCTCTATATATATATATATATATATATATATATATATATATATATATAGCAAAATATCTGCTCTTCGCAGCGGAGAAGTAGTGTGTTAAAGAGGTTATGAAAAAGAAAAGGAAACACTTTAAAAATAACGTAACATGATTGTCAATGTAATTGTGTTGCCATTGTTATGAGTGTTGCTGTCATATAAATAGTTTGTGAAAAACTATTTGCCCCCTTCCTGATTTCTTATTCTTTTGCATGTTTGTCACACAAAATGTTTCTGATCATCAAACACATTTAACCATTAGTCAAATATAACACAAGTAAACACAAAATGCAGTTTGTAAATGGTGGTTTTTATTATTTAGGGAGAATAAAAAATCCAAACCTGTGTGAAAAAGTAATTGCCCCCTGAACCTAATAACTGGTTGGGCCACCCTTAGCAGCAATAACAGCAATCAAGCGTTTGCGATAACTTGCAATGAGTCTTTTACAGCGCTCTGGAGGAATTTTGGCCCACTCATCTTTGCAAAATTGTTGTAATTCTGCTTTATTTGAGGGTTTTCTAGCATGAACCGCCTTTTTAAGGTCATGCCATAGCATCTCAATTGGATTCAGGTCAGGACTTTGACTAGGCCACTCCAAAGTCTTCATTTTGTTTTTCTTCAGCCATTCAGAGGTGGATTTGCTGGTGTGTTTTGGGTCATTGTCCTGTTGCAGCACCCAAGATCGCTTCAGCTTGAGTTGACGAACAGATGGCCGGACATTCTCCTTCAGGATTTTTTGGTAGACCGTAGAATTCATGGTTCCATCTATCACAGCAAGCCTTCCAGGTCCTGAAGCAGCTAAACAACCCCAGACCATCACACTACCACCACCATATTTTACTGTTGGTATGATGTTCTATTTCTGAAATGCTGTGTTCCTTTTACACCAGATGTAACGGGACATTTGCCTTCCAAAAAGTTCAACTTTTGACTCATCAGTCCACAAGGTATTTTCCCAAAAGTCTTGGCAATCATTGAGATGTTTCTTAGCAAAATTGAGACGAGCCCTAATGTTCTTTTTGCTTAACAGTGGTTTGCGTCTTGGAAATCTGCCATGCAGGCCGTTTTTGCCCAGTCTCTTTCTTATGGTGGAGTCGTGAACACTGACCTTAATTGAGGCAAGTGAGGCCTGCAGTTCTTTAGACGTTGTCCTGGGGTCTTTTGTGACCTCTCGAATGAGTCGTTTAACGGGAAAAGATGCCGATGAAAGAAGAGAAGCAGCGGGACGCTAGGGTAAAGAGCTGCTCATTAAGCAGCAAGCGCATCTACCTCTGAGCAAACGAATGGTAAACGTCCAGAGAAAGAGGATAAATAACATGAATGCTCATGTCAAGTGTATTCACTCCACGTTATCGTGCAGTGCGCTGTTACTGGTATTTTGATAAAAGAATTTGAACAACATATAAGAAGCGTATAAATTATTAAACAGTAAAACATTAACATTTAAGAAGTAACATTGAGTACTACTGCAGTGCTTTCGGGTATAGTACATTTATTGTTTGCCCATAACATGCATAAATGTATACATTTTTTGGTGTACCTACCCGAGAACACGCGACATGACCCAGCAGTTAAAAGTGTCTCGCTCCAGCAATTTTAACTCTTGTTACAAAGTCATTCAAAGTCTCGTTTATACCTCGTGTCTTCTCATTAAACTTGTATCTCGCGAATATGGTATTGCAAATGGCGGCTGGAGGGTTTCTATAAACTCAGTTTAAACTTACGGTTTACACCGTGCTTTGAAGATATAGTACGCGACACGTTTTTCGCCGTAATTGTGGGCTCATCAGGCGTACACACTCACTGCACTCCCTTACGGGAATCGAATCTCGGCGCTAGAGGCGAAGCCCCTAACGTTGTGCCACGGCGTGTGTTTCGTTCATTTGACAGCATGTAGATCGGGGTAATTACATTGCAGGCATTCGTAGTCTGATTCACAATCTGATTGTATGGGTGGTTACCTACCAGGTAACGGTTGTGGTTAGTCAGCAAGTTGGCTAACTTCTGCCACGGTGCCCTCTTTCAGTTGGGAGAAGCAGATCATAGAATGGTTGAAATAGTTTAATATATATAACAAAATCCCCGCGCTTCGCAGGGGCGAATATGGTATTGCAAACGGCAGCAGGAGCGTTTCTATAAACTTAATTTAAAGTTACGGTTTATACCGTGCTTTGTTTCATATTCTTTTCCTACCTTATCAATTGTGTAATGTGTTTTTTGAACAGGTTTGATTCATCGAAGTGATCACTCCTGCTGCGTTTAGTCACTTCACGTGAGCCGCTCTCTTGTGTGATGTTGCGATGTCCACGGGTTTATTTAATGTTAGCTAAGACCCGGCACTTAAAAGTTTCTCGCTACAGCAATTTTAAGTCCGTTACAAAGTGATTCAAAGTCTCGTTTATACCTCGTGTCTTCTCATTAAACTTGTATCTCGCGAATATGGTATTGCAAACGGCAGGGGGAACGTTTCTATAAACTTAATTTAAACTTAGGGTTTACACCGTGCTTTCTCAATTGTGTAATGAATGTTTTCTTCAACGCTCTTTGGGGCTGTTCCTTGTTTTCAGTTCACGTGATTACGTAGGAGGCGTGATGACGCGACACGCAACTCCGCCTCTCACGGCCATCGAGCTGCACTCCATTCCAGTACATGGACAAAAAAGAGGTTCCAGTTATGACCATTACGCGTAGAATTTCGAAATGAAACCTGCCTAACTTTTGTAAGTAAGCTGTAAGGAATGAGCCTGCCAAATTTCAGCCTTCTACCTACACGGGAAGTTGGAGAATTAGTGATGAGTCAGTCAGTCAGTCAGTCAGTGATGGCTTTGCCTTTTATTAGTATAGATATCACTTTCATGATGAAAAGCATTAAAGTATGTATGTTACATTTTACAGATAACTCGGTAATTTCATTTAAATAATGAATACTGTTAATTACACACATGGGGGTGACACAGTGGCGGAGCGTTAGCGCTGCTGTCTTGCAGGGAGGCACGTCGCTGATATTTCCTGCCTGGAGTTTGCATGTTTTCCTGCTGGGTTTCCGTCCAAAGATATGCAGATTTGGTGACACTAAAATGACGCCAGTGTGTGTGAGTGCTTGTGTTCACCTTGTGATGAGCTGATGCCTTGTCCAGGGATTATTTCTGCCTCGCGCACTGATGGATTTAATCATTAAACATCCTTTTCAGAGATATTGCGGTAAGGTGTCATCGGAATTTAATGGGTGTTCCAGGCAGTTCACAACACAGCGAAGCCGAACCTGTTCTCACCGTGATAATATCTCACACTGCCACCTGGTGGATTCCTCCAGATGTACGCAAAGTACGCGCGCAAATATAAACACTACAACGCTTGCGTGGCAGGAGTGTCCGCTGCAGCATGCGTCGCGTCGTGTGAAGTATAAACCCGGTCTTACTATGTAGGTTCTTGTCGTGGTTCCTACACACAATCACTTCAGCAGATTGCACATTCTAACAGAGGGAGTGATCATTTCAGTTTATCAGTTTACTATTAGTGGTTCACATCTGCTCGTGTATAACTTGTCCGTCTAACTCTTCCTTATCCGGTGTTTTAACTTCTCGCTTGTTTCCATACTCCTGCCTTTCTTAGTTCAGTATATTTTTATGACCTCTGAAGAAATTTAGGATGCCCTAAGCAAGAGCAAACATCCAATTAATCCGTCTGTGCTTAATCCACTGAGCCCTGCTGTGGTTTTATGTCAGTCAAGATGTATTAAGATTTTGTGCTGGTTATTGTTAGACAGTTGAAGGGTATGCTAAGTTTAAAGAATAGAAACCTGAGAACCCCAAGGTGTGCAATATACAGTATATAGACTGTCTAATAAGTGGTGGCTCTGAGGCAAAGGAACTGCGCTGGTATCTGGAAGGTTGCCAGTTCAAACCCCATTAATAGCCGAAGGGATCCTACTCCACTGGACCCTAGAGGCTTTTAAACTTAGTCAAGGGGTGCTGTACAATGGCTTACCTTGCTCTCTGACACCCTTCATGGTTATGAAAAAAGACAATTTCCTCATGGGATTAATAAAGTATATCATAAATAATAATAATGTACAATACTCTGTATATCACTATATTTTACTAGACAAGATCCATAACCTAGGAGTTTGAAGTTTGAGGCTTCAGGGTCACAGGTTTAAACTTCACTGATGGCCTACTGTGTGAGCATTATTTAATTGCCTAACTTACCCGTACTCCAGATTTAAAAAAAAAAAAAAAGGACACTGTGGTTATTTTTACTATGATAATAACTGGGAAAAATAAAAATGGATTGATTGCTTTATAGGAAGAAGGCAGTCTGATAGGCTTGGGTGAAATAATGAACTTTTGTACTTTGGGGCTAATGCGGTTCATTGTAAATAGACATGGAGATGTAAGCATAGGGGCTTTAACAATGAAGTGCTTTGTAGTTTTTTTTTCCCACCTTCAAAAAAAAAAAAAGGTCCTTCTGTTTCTTATCCTTCATGTGTCTACTCCCTTACAGCCGGGGAGGACTCTGCCTCCCTCAGTTTAAAAATGCTGAAATAACAAGCAATAAACTGCTGAGTGGAACTCAAAGGTCAGGCCAGCAAATGCTGGAGGCTGCAAGTCTTTCTTTTTGGCTGCTGCAGCTGTACTGCTTTCTGTTTCTACATTGAAGCCATAGTGGCTATCAGTTGGTTCTTACCTTTTTAAAAATCGAACATTTAACCGATCCTTTCACCTCCAATTTTTTTCTCTTCCGTCTGCTTAAATAATTCTGCTTAGACAGTCAGTCTTATTTTAACCCTACTCAATGTCAAATTATATAAATGTCTTAATGTTCTATGTCTTTTAGCCATACTGTTTTTGGTATTATCATAGAGCATGAGCTCTTAAATGGAAGTGTCTTTAACAACTGGAAATTTAAATTGAAGTGGGTAGAACATAGCAGATGTCTACTTAAAGAGCCTCGATTTCTAATGGTACATTCAGATTTGAGTTCAGCTGTTGAGACTGTGTCCCAGATTCATAACTACAGCTTAGTTCTGACATTTTGTTTTCTCCTACATGGATTATTAACCTAGATTTTCATCATTGTAAAGTGGGTCAGCTGGGGTGATTAAATACACGCGGTTATCTTTGGTGAGTTCAGGTCAGTGTGAAAAATGCTTCAATGTGAAGGACTGCTTTTGGGTTATATGGCTTGTGGAATCAGAGATGAACTTAGGGTTTGCTTTAGTATTACAGTTTACTGTCAAAAATCACCAGTGTTAAATAATACAGTTAGGGCTCTGGAGGATGATACTCCACTTAACTTTTTAAACTGAATTTAAGTGATAAACCACAACATGGTGACAGTATTCAAATGAACAAACCGGCAATATCTCTCTCTATATACATCTATCTCTCTATATATATCTGTCTGTCTGTCTCTTTCTCTCTCTCTCTCTCTCTCTCTGTGTATATATATATATATATATACACAGTGGTGTGAAAAACTATTTGCCCCCTTCCTGATTTCTTATTCTTTTGCATGTTTGTCACACAAAATGTTTCTGATCATCAAACACATTTAACCATTAGTCAAATATAACACAAGTAAACACAAAATGCAGTTTTTAAATGATGGTGTTTATTATTTAGGGAGAAAAAAAATCCAAACCTACATGGCCCTGTGTGAAAAAGTAATTGCCCCCTTGTTAAAAAATAACCTAACTGTGGTGTATCACACCTGAGTTCAATTTCCGTAGCCACCCCCAGGCCTGATTACTGCCACACCTGTTTCAATCAAGAAATCACTTAAATAGGAGCTGCCTGACACAGAGAAGTAGACCAAAAGCACCTCAAAAGCTAGACATCATGCCAAGATCCAAAGAAATTCAGGAACAAATGAGAACAGAAGTAATTGAGATCTATCAGTCTGGTAAAGGTTATAAAGCCATTTCTAAAGCTTTGGGACTCCAGCGAACCACAGTGAGAGCCATTATCCACAAATGGCAAAAACATGGAACAGTGGTGAACCTTCCCAGGAGTGGCCGGCCGACCAAAATTACCCCAAGAGCGCAGAGACGACTCATTCGAGAGGTCACAAAAGACCCCAGGACAACGTCTAAAGAACTGCAGGCCTCACTTGCCTCAATTAAGGTCAGTGTTCACGACTCCACCATAAGAAAGAGACTGGGCAAAAACGGCCTGCATGGCAGATTTCCAAGACGCAAACCACTGTTAAGCAAAAAGAACATTAGGGCTCGTCTCAATTTTGCTAAGAAACATCTCAATGATTGCCAAGACTTTTGGGAAAATACCTTGTGGACTGATGAGTCAAAAGTTGAACTTTTTGGAAGGCTAATGTCCCGTTACATCTGGCGTAAAAGGAACACAGCATTTCAGAAAAAGAACATCATACCAACAGTAAAATATGGTGGTGGTAGTGTGATGGTCTGGGGTTGTTTTGCTGCTTCAGGACCTGGAAGGCTTGCTGTGATAGATGGAACCATGAATTCTACTGTCTACCAAAAAATCTTGAAGGAGAATGTCCGGCCATCTGTTCGTCAACTCTAGCTGAAGCGATCTTGGGTGCTGCAACAGGACAATGACCCAAAACACACCAGCAAATCCACCTCTGAATGGCTGAAGAAAAACAAAATGAAGACTTTGGAGTGGCCTAGTCAAAGTCCTGACCTGAATCCAATTGAGATGCTATGGCATGACCTTAAAAAGGCGGTTCATGCTAGAAAACCATCAAATAAAGCTGAATTACAACAATTTTGCAAAGATGAGTGGGCCAAAATTCCTCCAGAGCGCTGTAAAAGACTCATTGCAAGTTATCGCAAACGCTTGATTGCAGTTATTGCTGCTAAGGGTGGCCCAACCAGTTATTAGGTTCAGGGGGCAATTACTTTTTCACACAGGGCCATGTAGGTTTGGATTTTTTTTTCCCCCTAAATAATAAAAACCACCATTTACAAACTGCATTTTGTGTTTACTTGTATTATATTTGACTAATGGTTAAATGTGTTTGATGATCAGAAACATTTTGTGTGACAAACATGCAAAAGAATAAGAAATCAGGAAGGGGGCAAATAGTTTTTCACACCACTGTATATATATATATATATATATATATATATATATATATATATATGTGTGTGTATATATATGTGTATATATATATATATATATATATATATATATATATATATATATATATATATATATATATATATATATATACATATATACACACACAGTGCATCCGGAAAGTATTCACAGCGCATCACTTTTTCCACATTTTGTTATGTTACAGCCTTATTCCAAAATGGATTAAATTCATTTTTTTCCTCAGAATTCTACACACAACACCCCATAATGACAATGTGAAAAAAGTTTACTTGAGATTTTTGCATATTTATTAAAAATAAAAAAAATTGATAAAGCACATGTCCATAAGTATTCACAGCCTTTGCCATGAAGCTCAAAATTGAGCTCAGGTGCATCCTGTTTCCCCTGATCATCCCTGAGATGTTTCTGCAGCTTCATTGGAGTCCACCTGTGGTAAATTCAGTTGATTGGACCTGATTTGGAAAGGCACACACCTGTCTATAGAAGGTCCCACAGTTGACAGTTCATGTCAGAGCACAAACCAAGCATGAAGTCAAAGGAATTGTCTGTAGACCTCCGAGACAGGATTGTCTCGAGGTGCAAATCTGGGGACGGTTACAGAAAAATTTCTGCTGCTTTGAAGGTCCCAATGAGCACAGTGGCCTCCATCATCCTAAGTGGAAGAAGTTCGAAACCACCAGGACTCTTCCTAAAGCTGGCTGGCCATCTAAACTGAGCGATCGGGGGACAAGGGCCTTAGTCAGGGAGGTGACCAAGAACCCGATGGTCACTCTGTCAGAGCTCCAGAGGTCCTCTGTGGAGAGAGGAGAACCATCCAGAAGGACAACCATCTCTGCAGCAATCCACCAATCAGGCCTGTATAGTAGAGTGGCCAGACGGAAGCCACTCTTTAGTAAGTTTGCCAAAAGGCACCCGAAGGACTCTCAGACCATGAGAAAGAAAATTCTCTGGTCAGATGAGACAAAGATTGAACTCTTTGGTGTGAATGCCAGGCATCACGTTTGGAGGAAACCAGGCACCGCTCATCACCAGGCCAATACCATCCCTACAGTGACGCATGGTGGTGGCATCATCATGCTGTGGGGATGTTTTTTTAGCGGCAGGAACTGGGAGACTAGTCAGGATAAAGGGAAAGATGACTGCAGCAATGTACAGAGACATCCTGGATGAAAACCTGCTCCAGATCGTTCTTGACCTCAGACTGGGGCGACGGTTCATCTTTCAGCAGGACAACGACCCTAAGCACACAGCCAAGATATCAAAGGAGTGGCTTCAGGACAACTCTGTGAATGTCCTTGAGTGGCCCAGCCAGAGCCCAGACTTGAATCCGATTGAACATCTCTGGAGAGATCTTAAAATGGCTGTGCACCGACGCTTCCCATCCAACCTGATGGAGCTTGAGAGGTGCTGCAAAGAGGAATGGGCGAAACTGGCCAAGGATAGGTGTGCCAAGCTTGTGGCATCATATTCAAAAAGACTTGAGGCTGTAATTGCTGCCAAAGGTGCATCGACAAAGTATTGAGCAAAGGCTGTGAATACTTATGTACATGGGATTTCTCCGTTATTTTATTTTTAATAAATTTGCAAAAACCTCAAGTAAACTTTTTTCACGTTGTCATTATGGGGTGTTGTGTGTAGAATTCTGAGGAAAAAAATGAATTTAATCCATTTTGGAATAAGGCTGTAACATAACAAAAGGTGGAAAAAGTGATGCGCTGTGAATACTTTCCAGATGCACTGTATATCTCTATTCTTTGATTCTTGTAAGTCTAATCATTATCCTCTGATGAAGACCCCTGGCAAGGGTTGAAAGCTCAGGAATAAAAACTACTTTATGATATGTGATTCTTTTTTCTCTCTTTGTGGATCTCCAGCTGCAAATATGCAAACTGTATCACAGACCTTCTCTTCCATAAATATCTATATCTCTATATATAAATCCTAAGCCTACAGTAAAAGTGCAATGATTTTATGTGACTTTTTTGTCACGTTTTAAATCTGGCTTATTTTAAAACCTACATATATATATTTGGTGTCATTCTTTTCAGAATTAATTGAACTTTAATGTGATGTTGTTAGTGTGTTTCCAGATTCTTATTCGGTTTTTAAATTATAAACTAAAAAATATCAAGAACTCACGTCCTGCGAGACGAGACTTTGTGCCAAAAGATTTAACCACGCCCAGGGCCAGAAATAAAGACAAAGAGTAGATGACAAAGACAGCTGCTGTACAGGGTTTTAAATGTTCGAAGAGCCGCACAAGATGCAGATCACACGGCAGCAGCAGCAAACCAGCAGCTGATCGAGCAAAGAGGAGGTAAAAAAAAAAAAAAACTGTATTTGTTTCCCATTGTATCACCGTTTAAGAGGGGGTTTCGGAGGAGCGATCGTGTCTCCTTGGGGTGCGTTCAGCCCCCCTCTTAACAACACGAACAGCAGAGATGTAAAGTGGCTGGCACATAGCGCAGGCAAGGGGGGTTGGCAAGCGAAGTGAGCAGGGGGTAAGCCCCCTAGTTGTATAATAATAGAAAACATGCAGACCTCCGGTCCTCAAAAGCTCAAGGTTCCAGCCACAGCAGCTTGCGAGTACCTGCAGATTGCCGTGCTGCATGTGCTTGATTACTTAGCATTCTCAACCTCCGTTAATCCACTTGGAGGTTTTGTTGGGAGCATCAGCATCAAGTACAAGGCAGGAATTAGCCCCAAGCCCAGCTCACACTCTCAAAGGGCTTATTTTTCATCACCAGTGAACCTGACGTGTTCATCTTTGACGTGTGGGTAGAAAACATGCACACAAACTCCACACAGGATCCATCCAGCCTGAAGATAGATAGATAGATACTTTATTAATCCCAAGGGGAAATTCACAAAGTAGGATTAATGCTAAATTCATGAAGAAGCAGTGCTAATATTCGAGGTGAGACACAAAAATAACCGGATTGGTAATAAAAATATATATATTTACTGATGACTTACAGCATTCTAAACATTGTCACCTTCTATATACTCCCCCTCCCGATCTCTACACCGCTCCGTACGTATCTTCCATTGATTGAAACAGTGCTAGAAGTCTTCTTGCTTGAGGCTCTTCAACAGGCTTGCCATTTCTGTCTTCACTTCATCCATTGAAGAAAAATGTTCCCTTCAGGTCCCTTTTGATTTTCGGGAAAAAGTAAAAATCACAGGGAGCTAAATCGGGAGAATAGGGAGGATGATCGGGGACAGGAATGTTTTTTGTCAGTCAAAAACTGCTTTACTGAAAAAGCATGTCTTGTCTTCTCTCGTCTCACTGTTCACTTTTTTCACCTGACATTGTCGCAGCAACTTGTTTAGTGATTGTTGTGCAAGTACTGACTGAGCTATTCACAGGGTATACCTAGCTGGTCGACGTTTTGAGAGTATGTGTAGAAGGGCATATAGTACTAGGATTCATGTCCAGCCGACCTCCAGACCATTTTCCAGGAAAGCCCCAAGCCCGGTCCGGTTATTGTTGTGTCTCACCTTGTATGCGCCTCTGTGCTGCCCAGCCACAACATCCATCTCATCATGATGTCCTTTCTTAATGTAATCCACTGTTGCAGAAGTTGATAAACATAGTGTGGTGCGTAATGAGTTCAGGCAAGTGATAATCTGAAATTCTTTGAGCAGTTTAGAGATTAGCATTATCATGCAGTTAATACTTGCCCCAACTCCAGTACCCTCACCATTTAGTCCCAAGAATTGTCACAGAATTTCTGTCTGTAATGTACATTAGAGGGTCAGCTCAGGTTGGACGGTTTGGAGACAAAGCTAGAGAGGTGAGATTGCGTTGGTTTGGACATGTGCAGAGGCGAGATGTTGGGTATATTGGGAGAAGGATGCTAAGGATAGAGCTGACAGGGAAGAGGAAAAGAGGAAGGCCTAAGAGAAGGTTTATGGATGTGGTGAGAGAGGACATGCAGGTGATGGGGGTGACAGAGCAAGATACAGAGGACAGGAAGAGATAGTAAAAGATGATCTGCTGTGGCAACCCCTAACAGGAGCAGCCGAAAAAATAAGAAGAATGGATGCTTTGTGTCTAACCTTTTATATAATGGTGATGGAGGCAAAATAATATCAATTACAAAAAAATAAGCATAATGGCTTTTGCTGCCTAAATTTGCTGAAAATACAAGTTGGAGGTAGTCTTGTGGAACCAGACGTGATTCTCAAATGTGAATACATGTCTGGGGACATCCTGTTAAAAAGTGTGTAGTTAATAGCAACATGATCCTGCAACTGCAAAGGGTCAGCCCACAGGACATCTTTGTATAAAACACTCCGCACCCACCCAATTTCTCTAATCTATGCATTTTAAACCACCACTGGGTTTCTGGGAGAGAGCAAAAGACTTGATGCTACGAGAAAATAAAAAGTTAAAATTGCTGTTATCTATTCATTAGCTCAGTAGCACAAAGTACCTGCAGCTTAATAATGAATTACAGTGAGTGCTAGGGTGTTGTACTGTGTTAGCCATTATGAATGTAGAGAAAAGCCAAGCAAAATGACACCTTTTATTGGCTAACTAGAAAGATTACAATATGCAAGTGAGTGCTGTGATAGTGGACACACCCATAGATCACCACAACTATATGGCTCCACACTATTTGAGAAGTGCCTCTGTCTGCTATGATATCTTTGTCATTTTAACTGTTGCATCACAATATGACGTAATGCCAGCAAACAGTGTTTAGATAAGCATTGTGGTCTTTGGATATCTCCTCTTTCTTCTTTTGGCTGCTCCCTTTAGGGGTCATCACAGTGGATCATCTTCTTCCATATCTTTCTGTCCTCGTCATCTTGTTCTGTCACCCCCATCACCTGCATGTCCTCTCTCACCACATCCATAAACCTTCTCTTAGGCCTTCCTTTCCTCCCCTTAACTGGCAGCTCTATCCTTAGCATCCTTCTCCCAATATACCCAGCATCTCTCCTCTGGACATGTCCAAACCAATGCAATCTCGCCTCTCTGACTTTGTCTCCCAACCGTCCAACCTGAGCTGACCCTCTAATGTCCTCATTTGTAATCCTGTCCAATGTTCCCTCTAAGGAGTAGCATATAGTGAGCAAAAAACATTGTTTATGAGCGACATTTTGTTTAAGCCAAAAATTTATGAGCACCAACTCCGACAGTCGGAGTGAGCGATCGTGCGATAAGTACGAGCGACACCGTCGGAATGAGCGATCGTGCGGGAAGTATGAGCGACGCTCTGAATTCGTGTGAGCGATCGCTCACGCGCTCAGCTTAGAGGGAACATTGATCCTGTCCATCCTCATCACACCCAATACAAATCTTAGCATCTCTAACTCTGCCACCTCCAGCTCTGTCTCCTGTTTTCTGGTCAGTGCCACCGTCTACAACGTGTTAAAATGCTGTGGCTATTCTGTCATGACATGTTTGCATTTCCAATTAAACAGTAATGTTAACATGTATTTACATATTCCTTTAGACTTGCAGTCAGGTGGATGTCGTGCAGCCTCATCTCTGGTGCTGTTAGGCAGATTTGTTGATGTGGGTGTTTTGAGTACTGAAATCTGCATCTCCTGTCGCTCTTCGTTATCCGCTCTCTTAACGGCAGTTCTTTTGACACACAGTGTGACACTCCGTTTACTTCAGATTCATATTTTGCAGTTCATATTGAATATGGATGCCAGTTCTTCCAAACTTACACTAAACTGTCGTCGTAACGCTGAACAACAGAGAGCCCACACAGCTCCTGCAAAATTGTATTGTTAACATTTAACATTTGTCCATTGGTGCCATCGAACACCAATGTGTAATCTGTTGCTGCAGAGAGGTTTTCCGTTGCATTACGTTATGTTTACTTTTATAATATCTAATGTGCTCTCTGCACACATGACACATATTTATTTGTTTAATGAGCTTTTTTTAAGAGACTTGTCGACTGTAGATGGTTCATTGTAATCAGACCCCTCCTCTCTGTCGGACCTGGTTAATGAGAGCACCTCTGATCTTTGCACTTCAAAATCACCGCCTCTGCTTCATGAGGTGTTGGATTTGTTTAGAAATGTGACACTCAGTGAGCTGTCTAGTTATTCCTACCTAGATTTAAGCAAAATTTATTCGTGGTTGCCTCCAGATGTTTGTTATATGTCTTGTGTGGCACATGGCTGGGGGTGGTACCCAGCCGGGACGCCCAGGAGGACCAGAGGAGGACTTGCGCCTCCTCCAGACCACGAGGGGGCGACCGCCTTGGTTGCTTTGGGGGCCATGGGTACAGAGCTTTGAAGCTCAACCCTGTAGGGGCCCGTGGTCACCGCCAGGGGGCACCCAGATGCCTTTGCAGCCCTGAACCTCAGCACTTTCGCCACACCCGGAAGTGCTGGGGGGAAGAGAAGCAGGGACACCCGGAGTGCTTCCGGGGATGCAGCCAGCACTTCCACCACACTGGGGAGTGCCGGTGGAAGATTGGCAGGAAGCACCTGGAGCACATCCGGTTGGCTATAAAAAGGGCCGCCTCCCTTCGTTCAGGGCTGGAGTCGGGTGGAAGTGGACAAGAGTCTTGGAGCAGAGGAGTGGAGGCGGCGAAGAGAGGCACTAAGGAAAGAGGCCTGGACTTTGGGGTGATTGGTGCTGCGGCTCTGGGGTGTGCGTGTTTAACATTTGTAAATAGTTTGTAAATAAACGTGTGTAGGGTGGCAAAATGATGTCCGCCTGTCTGTATCAGGGCTGCTTCCCACACTGGTTACAGCCATACTAAGTTGGAGGAGTTGCAGTTACGTTGACCTCATGACTGGTAAAAGCTACCTAAATAGCCAGTTAAAAATAAGTTAATAAAATATGGTTTTGATCAAATGTAACCATATTCCTGTTTGTTTGACCAACAATAAAGACACTGTATACTTTTTGAAAAGATAGTTACATTTATGTGGCATTTTTCCCAGACATTCAAACTGCTTTACATAGACAATCGCTTTAACCACCACCAATGTCCAGCATCCTCCTGGATAATGCAACAGCAGCCATTTTTGTGCTTGTGCATTCACCGTGCATTAGTTGTTAGGTGGTAAAGGTGATGAGAGGGTACAGTTAGCCAGTTAGAGACCGGGAATAATTAGGGGTGAGAATGGACAAGGCTGTGATGGGTAATTAAGCCCGGAAATTGTGGTAATTTAAGATCCCTGGGAATCCTTTGAAAAAGAGTGTACCCCAGAGTGTCAGTTTTCTGTCTCATCAGAATGACAGCACCATTTTTACAGCACAGTGTTCCTGGGTATTGGGATCCACATTCACAACTCAGGGTTAGCGCCCCCTGCCAGCCTCACCAACACCTCTTCCAGTAGCAACCCATGCTTTTCTTGTATGGTGTCCCGTCCAAGTACTGGCTGGTCCCAAACATGCTTAGCTTGGCACTGTTATCGTTTTATTAGAACTAATTAACACAATGTAAAACATGTATGAGCATCTCTTATATATATTTCTCTTCTGGTTCGTCCTGCTTCCACTTCAAAACCGGTCCCGCCCGCATGCAGCTGGCACGGCATTTCTCGATTCCTATTCATCCTCTTCCATGTCATGCACTATACTGGCCTGCTGAGTGTAATACATCCAACAAGTACTCGAGGGGCTGCCACAACGGTAAAGTAGCTTTACCACCTTTGCGGGAGCCACCTGTGTCTTTACAACAGCTTCTTACACAGCAAACATCAGAAGCTAAAAATTATCGTGAACACATTCGAGAATACAACTCTTCTCTAGCGTTTGCTTCCATGGGTGCACAGATAACTCCTGTAAATAGATTTCCACGCTCAATATGAATTGCGATCCAATGGTTTACCCTCTTGTATTCCCTTACGGAGACATTGGCTGGCACAAAGATTTACATTTAAAGAACCGCCAAGCAAATAAGGCTTACTCAATGCCAATTTTACGCGTACAGATTAGCAATGAGGAATACATTTAGTATTTTGCACTCCAGCGGCAAACTATTCCAACAGTACGTCGTAGATGCGTATGTTAAAACAGAGGGCGCACGTCTCAACGATCAGATTACATCAACAAGATCTGTGCGTGGAACAATACAAAGGACTTTCAGATGCACTGTAAGCAAACACTGAAAATAACGTACGTGTAGGCAAAATGATCATATAACCATTCACATTTCCAGGAAGTCCAAGATACATGCAACAAAACTATCAGGATGCCATGGCCATAGTACGTAAATTCGGAAAGCCTGATTTATTTATCACTTTCACATGTAATCCTGCTTGGCCGGAAGTTCTACATGCACACTGCGTCTTTCAAGACGTATTTATTTCTTCTTGATTTCTAAATTCCTTTCTCACCGTTTTCCGTTCCTATTCTTACACCACCGTATGCTATGGCGGGCATCGGCTAGTTTTAAATAAAGAAGCTAAACATTTTCATCTGTATATAATTTGTTTGCCTTACTTTATTAGCATAGCAATAATTCAATCTGCAGTTTTAATGGACTAAAAGGTGATCAAGCTGAGATCCAAAGCTTATATGAATATTAATTTAATTAGTTACGTCAATGTTTCTCAGTCTGGGAGGGATGTAAGTAAGTGTTTTAGTTCTCCTTGGCTTATGGCTCAAAAATGCTTCAGATTGGTCATTAAAACATTCATCTGTAACAATGTGTCCTCTTTTTGAAGGACACTCTTTTTGAGTTGTATCGTATGATGTAGTCGAAATGACACTCTCACGCTAAAGTGAAAACTGTCTTAAGGGGACGCTGTCCTCTCCATCTCGCTGTCTAGTGACTTTGAAGCTGGTGAGTACTTCTGTGTGCTTCTCACTCAGTTCCACACTCCCACTCTCTCTTTAGTCATCCTCCCTGAGATGGCAGAGGTGAATTGTGAACCCATGATGCTTTACTCTGTGTCTGTTTCTTAGCTAAAGAAGATTTAGCTGCAAATCTAACTCTTAACTTGTCACGTGGCTTTTCTGTGGAGCTGCTCTCTCTCTCTCATCCTTGGCTGCATGTGCCACTGGTTAGATTTTCTAAAGTTGTAAAGACATATAAGCCCACGTTGAAATGAACATTGCCATGGAGATACCCTTTCCTTGGAACCTGTTGCAGATGACAAAAAGAAGGCGACAGTGGGAAGAAAGCTGTGTTGATTCTCCATCCATAGCATATGTAGGAACATAATAAAACTTCAATTTCCTCTTGCCTGCTTTTTATGATGGTGTGTTAAAATCGATGATTTCACATTACCTTCTATGTATAAGCTGTTGAAATGCCAAGTTGGATAGACATATCCTCAGCAACTTTAGGAGCTTAGGAGGACCAGGCCCCTCATGGACCCCGTGATCACCAGAGGTGACTGTGTGCAGAGGGTGCAGACCTCTAAATACCTGGGAGTGCAGCTGGATGATAAATTGGACTGGACTGCCAATACTGATTCTCTGTGCAGGAGAGGACAGAGCCGGCTATACTTCCTTAGAAGGCTGGTGTCCTTCAACATCTGTAGTAAGATGCTGCAGATGTTCTATCAGACGGTTGTGGCGAGCGCCCTCTTCTACGCAGTGGTGTGCTGGGGAGGCAGCATAAAGAAGGACGCCTCACGCCTGGACAAACTGGTGAGGAAGGCAGGCTCTATTGTAGGCATGGAGCTGAACAGTTTGACATCTGTGGCAGAGCGACGGGCACTGAGCAGGCTCCTGTCAATTATGGAGAATCCACTGCATCCACTGAACAGGATCATCTCCAGACAGAGGAGCAGTTTCAGTGACAGACTGCTGTCACCGTCCTGCTCCACTGACAGACTGAGGAGATCATTCCTCCATCACACTATGCGACTCTTCAATTCCACTCGGGGGGTAAACGTTAACATTATTCAAAGTTATTGTCTGTTATACCTGCATTGTTATCAATCTTTAATTTAATATTGTTTTTTTATCAATATGCTGCTGCTGGAGTATGTGAATTTCCCCTTGGGATTAATAAAGTATCTATCTATTTATCTTTTTAAAATCAGAACAGTCCATCCATCCATTTTCCAACCCGCTGAATCCGAACACAGGGTCACGGGGGTCTGCTGGAGCCAATCCCAGCCAACACAGGGCACAAGGCAGGAAACAATCCTGGGCAGGGTGCCAACCCACCGCAGGACACACACAAACACACCCACACGCCAAGCACACACTAGGGCCAATTTAGAATCGCCAATCCACCTAATCAGAACAGTCAACAAAAAGAATTGGATGACATTATTACTTTTAGTTATTTTGTTTTTTTCTCTAAAGTACATAGTTGTTTCATCCATCCTCATCCATCCATCCTCTTCCGCTTATCCAAGGTCGGGTCGCGGGGGCAGCAGCTTGAGCAGAGATGCCCAGACTTCCCTCTCCCCGGCCACTTCTTCTAGCTCTTCCGGAGGAATCCCAAGGCGTTCCCAGGCTAGCCGGGAGACATAGTCCCTCCAGCGTGTCCTGGGTCTTCCCCGGGGCCTCCTCCCGGTTGGACGTGCCCGGAACACCTCACCAGGAGGCATCCTGATCAGATGCCCAAGCCACCTCATCTGACTCCTCTCGATGCAGAGGAGCAGCGGCTCTACTCTGAGCCCCTCCCAGATGATTGAGCTTCTCACCCTATCTTTAAGGGAGAGCCCAGACACCCTGCGGAGGAAACTCATTTCAGCCGCTTGTATTCGCGATCTCGTTCTTTCGGTCACTACTCATAGCTCATGACCATAGGTGAAGGTAGGAACATAGATCGACTTGTAAATTGAGAGCTTTGCCTTATGGCTCAGATAGTTGTTTCCATAATTCTCTAAATGGACAGAGGTCCTGGTTGTCAGCTGTAAAAAGGTGTAGTACTCTTTCTGGGTTGGGGATGAGATGCTGCCTCAAGCAGAGAAGTTTAAGTGCTCAGGTAACTCGTCCGCCAGTGAGAGAAGAAGGGAGCAGGAGATCAACAGGTGGATCGGAGCAACATCAGCAGTTATTTGGACATTGTACTGGTCAGTTGTGGTGAACTTAACTGGCCAATCTACATTGCTGCCATCACCTAAGTTCATAAGCTTTGGGTAGTGACCAAAAGAATTAGATTGCTAATATAAATGGCAGAAATGAGCTTCCTTTGCAGGGTGTCTGGGGGCGGAGGAGCTCAAAGGTAAAGCTGCTGCTCCTCCTCATCAAAAGGATCCAGTTGAGGTGGTCTGGGGACTTCATTAGGATGCTTCCCTGGCGAGGTGTTTTAGCCATGTCCAAAGAGAAGGAGACTTTGGTCTAGAACCATGACAAACTGGAGAGATTATATCTCCCGGCTAGCCTGGGAACACCTTGATATCCCGATCCCCAACACCCCAACTGCAGGAGGTGTTTAGGGGAAAAGAGATGTATAGGGATCTTTGCTTTGACTGCTGCCCTCTCGACCCGGAGATGCATAAATGACAGAAAATAGGTAGATGGGTCATCTGTATATAGAAATTCTGTGGTATCGTTTGAAGTTTCAGCCTTTTCCCTTAAAAGTCCAAGGTGTAAGGCTGTAAAGCAGGGTTTGTTAAACTATGGGTTGCAGAGTGCTGTTGTTGTTTCACAAGTCATTGTTGTATTTATTGTGAACGGGTCACATACGGTTTGAGATTGGCCAACGATTCTTCAAGGGGAACCCCCACATAATGAAGATGGTCTGTGAGTCTCCCAGGGAGATCACTCCGAAAACAAATCCCCTAGTTCTGATGATAGACAAGGAATAGGGAAGACGCTAAGGATGGCAAGATCGGGTCGTGACAAAAAAAGTTTAAGAAACACTGCTCTAAAGTAATGGCACATTACGTCTAAAAAGCACGGTGTCTTCCTCTCATATCTCATTCTCTGCAGTCCCTGCTAGCATTTCCAGGTCTAAATGAAAGCTTATATATATCAACACTGAAGGCTTAGTCTAAAACAAGTTTGCCACTTTCATGACATCATTTTTCTCAACCGTATTATAACAGAGAAATGCTGTTTGTACTTGAAAATGTCAATGGCAAATGTACTAGGATTAAAAAATGAATTGAATGTTTGATTCTGAGGTTGAAGATACTGATCTGATCGGAGTGGTGGCTCTGAGGCTGGGGATCTGCACTGGCAATCGGAAGGTTGCCGGTTCGAATCCCGTAAATGCCAAAAAGAAACTCTTCTCTGTTGGGCCCTTGAGCAAGGCCCTTAACCTGCAATTGCTGAGCGCTTTTGAGTAGTGAGAAAAGTGCTATATAAATGCAAAGAATTATTTATTATCTGTGCTATCTTTATTTAGAGAGTTAAATTGGTCTTTTAAACAAGTAACCGTTATTCTCCTTTGCTTTTCAGTATCCTAAAATGGAATCCTTGTTTGAAATTGTAAAACCAAAAAAGTAACACTGGCAAGGCTACTTCCAATTTCTACAGGCAGCCCCGTTAATGCTACATATGTTACTAAGATTTATTCTCTAATCCATTGGTTTGAGTTCAGGTTTTCTGTGAATTGTCATAATGAGCTTTATAAAATCAATTTTGCCATATATGTGTATTTATTGATAAAAGTAAATCATTTTTCACAATGCTGACTGCATGTCCGTTTTAACCCCTCTTGATACATAATGCACTTAAAAGGTTGGTTATGCAGTCACTCGGTCTCAGTGATTTGTTCTGCTAAAAGTGAACATCTCTTTTGAATAATTATCATTTCCTGTTTGCCTTTCTGATTCAGACGACTCCGTGTTATCTTTTTTTTCTCAATTGGTGGTACATATTTAGATGCTAATCTTACTGCTCCACAGAACAGAACAGCTGCCGGTTCTGTTTCCTTCTCGCTTCTTCACAATCGCCACTCTCTTCTTCCAAAAACACACAACCAATTCATACCCAGCAGGAGGCAAAAAAAAAAGTCTTCTGGCCTGTTTCCAGAATATTCTATAGGTCACGTGCCGAACAGCCTGCTGTGCCTAATAATTGTGGATGCCACATAATAACCTGTATCAAGAAGTTTACATTTTTAAAAAAGAGAGGAAAAAAAATTAAAGAAATCCGGAATTTGCTTAAAGTCTGTGCACACCTGTGCAGTGGTTAATAAACTTGTAATTAAGCTACACCAATGTGTATTGAAATTGCATTTACAGGCAACCGAGATCTTTAGAGGAATACTCCCCTGCATTTATTTATTTATATCTTTATAATAAACTACCATGGCTTTTCATTTGTCTGTCTGTCCAGGATGTGAAATCACCTGTTGCTCGCAAACCATTTGAAATATTGACCTGAAATTTGGTACACAACTACTACGTGATGCCTGCTATCCGCTTTTGGGGTGATGATTGACCTCCAAGGTTATTCCTCTTTTTATTTTTACTTTATTTTATTGTAGAATCAACTCTCAGCAGCAGCCAGCAGGGCGGCCATGCGGCGCATGTGTATGGGTGCCGTTCTCATCCCTACTACCATCACCGTCACTTCCCCTACCTCTTCATATCTTAAATCATTCTTGAGGCAATTGAAGACTTAAGTGCCAGCTTAAGTGAAAAATTAAGGAAAATGTACTAAGTAGTTGCAACACAAACACTGACTTAATCATTTTTAATGCAAAAAGATGCCGATGAAAGAAGGGGAGAAGCGGGCCGCTAGGGTGGAGAGAAGATGTGGTGCTCCGGAAACAGCAAGCACATCAACCTCTGAGCAAATGAATGATAAACGTACAGAGAAAGAGGAGGAAAACTATAAGTAAGTCAAGTGTATTCACGGCACGTTATCGTGCAGTGTGCCGTTACTGGTGTATGTGTGTATATACAGTGGACCCTTGACTTACGAACTCAATTCGTTCGTGAGGGCTGGTTGTAACTCAAGTTGGTTGTAAGTCAAGACTATTTTTCCCATAAGAAATAATGGAAATACCCATAATGCGTTCCGAACCTCCCACAGCAACACTTACTTAACCTTTTCATAATAAAAAAGGGTTGTATAATGTGCATAATTTACCAAAACAACAATAATTTTTCTAATGTACTAACCAAAAAGTTATAAAAAGTGCCTAGCCTACCAGAAACAACAATTTCATACTGTACTCACCATTTAATTTGACATCTTTGGGCTGCAGGAAGGGAGGAGGAGGAGAATGAAATGGAAGGTGGTTATTGTTTGGAAGGAGCCTCCTTATACAAATCTTTTCTTTGTAAAATTGTCGAGATGGTGGATTTCGACATGCTGTACATATTAGCGAGATCGGTCACACGAACACCACCCTCATATCTCCGCACAATTTCCTTCTTCGTTTCGATTGTGATTGCTTTCTTTACCTTCGTTACCTTCTGTTCCTTCCTTAGCAATTATCGAAAAAAATTATATAAATCACTGCACTGACCGAAAGTACATCCACAAACACATGTATCTGGGCTCCAACTGACACTTACGAACGCTCTCGGCTGTTTGTTTACAATCGTGCAAGCGGATACACGTGACCACATTCAGGTCGTAACGCAAGACGTTGGTCATAAATCAAAACAAAAATTTTGGTGGTAAATCAGGTTGTTCGCATGTCAGGCTGGTCGTATATCAAGGGTTGACTGTATACGCCCCTGCAGCATATGTTCTAAGGGAGCAAGGATAGGAAACCCAGTATCTTCCCCTGGACTCTAGACGGCAGCCTCCCTGGGTTGCAGCGGTGCTTTGGACTCCCGCAGGGCTTCATGGGGGTTCCGCAGGCACTGCCAGGGAGTACTGCAGCAGAAGCTGCTGGCCCATTCTTGGCACTAATTTCGCCACACCCGGAAGTGCAGCCGGATGTCTGCAATCAAGCACCTGGAGCACTTCCGGGTGCGTAATAAAAAGAGCCAGCAACCACCACTCATTGGCCAGAGTTGGGAGGAGGAGGACGAAGCTTGACAGGAGGAGCAGTGGTGCCAGAAGGGACTGTTGTGGTTTGTGCTTGTGCTGTTTTGGACTGTGTTGTGCCTGTGGGGTTCACAGGGAAGACGTTCCCCACAGGTGAAGAAAATAAAAGTCTTTGTTTTTACACGTGCCTCCGTGTGAGTCTGTGCCGGGTTGGGTGCAATATGGCGCCTTATTACTATATATATATATATATATATATATATATATATATATATATATATATATATATATATATATACACACACACACTAGCTGTCCTCTGCGGCTCCACCCGCATAGTAGTGAAACAGGACAAACTTTAAAAATCAATAAGCAAACCGGTATCGCTAGCTAAGTGGAGGCAAAGTATTCTCCAAAATGTGGCGACAGGTACACCGACTCAAATGGAAGCTGGCGCGTGAGTGAGGAAGGCCCTGCCCAGCTCCCCACTCCTGAGATCACATTTCCCCCTCCTCTCGGCCCGCAGCCTCTGTCTCGGCTCAGCGCGAATAAATCACTCCTGCAAGCAAACTATAATACTTAGCGTGATGAAAGAAGTCGCAAAATCAACCGGAACATTCAAGCAAATTATAGAAAAAAACCTGATGTAAATCCATTAAGTAGTTCTCTTGTGAAAAGCAGACAGACAGACATCGTATTTTATATATCCATATTACTAACCGAGAATGGTAAACCGGATGGCACGGACACAGGTACACAGCGATGGGACCATGAGACGTACTGCGCAGGCGCGTACAGCGCACGTCTCATAAATCGCAAGCGAAGTCGTATCCACCGCGCACGAAGGAGTCACGGCCCAAAAACGAAAGAGCTCAACTGACGTGAATGAGAAATGAAGCAATAACGGGCCCATAACTAATGACTAACGACACAGCCACACAAAGAAGAGGATTTTGCGGTGTAGCCCGGATTCAAACGGAAGAGGCTACGGAGGCCCCACAGGTCTACAAATTTAGTACTGAAGGCGCGGGAAAGTACTAAAGGCAAAGGCGCCTACACAGCATAGTGAAACCCGACATAGTACGGAAGGCGCAGGCATCACCGCCATATTGTGAGTGGCACTACTGCGGAGTGAAGGCGCAGGCGTCACCGCCATATTGTGAGTGGCACTACTGCGGAGTGAAGTTAGGAATAATGTGCTGCTTGGAATTGTACAAACTGCTGAACGCTTTACACCAAATTCAAACACAATACAGCTCAACGATACAAACTTGAGCCCACCTGGATAAGATCAATGAACACAGGCGCCTACAACGCGCGTCTGAAACTGCGGAAGCAAAGCAGGCACGGGTTCAAAATGAACAAGCTCGACTGACGGATATACAAACACGAGCCCGCCTGGATAAAATCAATGAATGCAGGCGCCTACAACGCGCGTCTGAAATGCCGCGGGCACAGCTCCAAAATGAACAAGCTCGACTAATGTATTTCAGGATACCCAACGCTGGGGGTAGGCGAGCGAAGTGAGCAGGGGGTGGAGCCCCCTTGTACATATATATAGAGAGTTACACACACACATTACTTACCCCATGCAGTGTGTAGCCATGCCTGAGAAAGGTGTTTAATGTCATGTTTTCATGATGAAAAGAGTTAACAAAGTTTCTGATAAATTTGAAGCCTATGATGACCAGTGTAGGACAACAGCAAACAATACCAACAAATCTCCCATGACTCATGTCGCATATTCCACATGTCGAGTCATCCAGTTGTATGTTCTCAATGTGCAAAACACATGCATTTTTTTTTGCAAAATTAATACATCTCAAAGACTCACCTCTCCCCTTAATTCATCGATCAAGAGTCTCGTCTTCAATTCAGAAGTGTGATCTCGTGTGAGGGGCTTCATGTTTCAAGATTTTTCTCAGCCAGTCTCCTGTTTTTATGGAGAACCGAGATAACATTTCTAATATAACTAGGGGGCTCTGCCCCCTGCTCGCTTTGCTCGCCAACCCCTGGTGTTGGGAATGACAAAGAGCGTGATGTATGAATGAGATATAGAATAGTGTGACGGTGTAGATGATGCAAATAGAAAGCAAACAATAAAGTGTGTGGCACAGTGTAAAGGTTTATTTGAAAATTTCTTTGTACACGCCGTTTAAGTGTAAAAGGTAATTCCAGCTCAGAACTTGTAAGGTCATTTAAGATGGTTATTGTTGTGATCAGAGTCAAGTTTGTCAGAGCTTAGAAAGAGTTGTGTCTCTCCAGGAAGTAATGGAATGACTTGGGTATTAATGTTTTCCACATTAATATTTTTTGGACATAATATAGTGCGTTGTGTTAAAAGGGGCATTTGGTCTAATGAGATTGCTGTTCCAAATGTCTCTGTAACTAAGTCGTCGCAGATAAAGGCTTGAGGAATTGTAATAATATGTGGCTGAAGTCCATCTGTATTGGTGAGTGTACCATCTCTCAGTTGTAATAAGCAATTGTTATGATCTGGTTCTGGACATCGCATCTTTTTTACTAACTGTATCTTTTGAAAGCAATGCCAATTGTCTGCGTATTTTAAGGTGCACTGAACAATAGCTGAGTGCATGGCATCTGGAAGAATAGCTAATCACTGTCTAAAATCTCCTCCTCATAAAAGTACCTTTCCTCCAAATGGAATATTATTATTCATAAACGTTTGTAGAAGTTTATGAATGGTGTTGAGTAAGTGACTTCATGCCATTGTACATTCATCAATAAACAACATTTTTTCAAGACGGATGTCACGTGCAGTGCCACCGTTAATGTTCATAGTGGATACCGATTTGTAGGATCTAATGCAGTTGTTAAAGATTTCACTTTCAGGTACATCGTTAGTTAGAAGCTTTTGTAGATATTCAGTATATGAATGTAAAGAAGGCAGTCTAATTTGACCCTTTTGACAACAACGTGTAAATGTATAACTTGTATTGCCAGTTGTTTCTTCAGGGAATTGAACTGAATGACAATGATTGCAAATGACATTCATTAATCCGAATGAATTTTCCTGGTGTATGTTTTGCTTGTGCCGTTTGAGAGGCGCGTTGTTGCATGTGTAGTATTTGGGACGTGTTGTTTTGGAGCTGTAATCGATTTGCCTGTGCTGTGTGAGAAGCCCGTTGTAGCCTTCGCTGCCATTAACGTATGTCTGAGACGGGAGGTGTTTCGTTTTGAATCCGTGCCTGTTGTGATGCAGCACTTTGATTGATAGTTTGCGTCATGTGGATCTAGGATGTAGATTTGTGCATATTTGCGTTGTTGATTTGTTTCAGGGTGCACTGTTCCAATGCGATGCAGTATTTGTGCACATATGCGAAAGTAGTATGGGCCATTGCCTTTTGGTGGCCTGATATTTACTCCGGTATATGCAAAAGCAAATGAACCATTGTAGGATCTAATGCAGTTCATAAAGTTTTTAATTTTAGGTACATCGTTAGTTAGAAGCTTTAGTTGAGCTTTGTGTTTTTGGAGTCGAGACATTTTTTCTTTTAGAAATATGGATAAGTAATAAGGAGTATTGCACTCACTGTTAATATGGAGCCTTTTCTGCGGTTGAACGGTTAATAGTGCCTTATTGTAATGAGATCCACCTATGCTGCATAGCCGTCTATTTTGTTGTTTCTTTCGTGTTCGTGTGTTTGTTCCTGTTATCATTTCCTTTTCGTTTTGTACCCGTGACCGTGTATTCATGACTTGTTTCTTTCTCAGCATGCAAAATATGGATAAGTAATAAGGAGGATCGCAGTCACCGTTAATATGTTTCCTTTTCTGCAGTTGAACGGTTAATAGTGCTTTATTGTAAGGAGATCCACCAATGCTGACACCTATGCTGTCTAGTGTGAAGGTGTTGACGTTCACTTTAGAATATGTGGCTTTGGGTGTCACTTCTTATGGATGTGTGTGTGTGTGTGTGTGTTGGGGGGGTTGAGGATTGTTGTCGCGCGAGCGTCTTCTTTCTTTTTGTGTTCCTGTGTCTTGTTGAATCCCCCTCTTGGTGTGTGTCCCGTCCGGTGCCTGTAGGGGGGGGGTGCCTTGCTGTTGTGCGCGAGCCTCTTTTTTTTTTTTTTTTTTTTTTTTTTTTTGGGTCTAGTTTCGTGTGCAATGTGTTTCGTGCTTTACTTGCGTTTGAATACTTTTTTATGTGCCTTTTCCTTTTTTCGGTGCTCTTTGCGCCTCATTTCTCCATTTTTCCTGTGCTCACTCCTTTTTTCTGTGGTCTTGTCCGCCTCTCGCGGCCCCTCATTCGCCTCTCTCGCCCTCTTTTGTCTGCCTTTCTTGGCTCCTCAGCCGACTCTCGCGGACTCTTTTTGCGCCTGCGCAGTATGTCTTTTTGCAGCTACGGCCCATTGCCGGATGTGCCTGCGTCCATCATCCGGTTTAGCATTCTCGGTTAGTAATATGGATAGGAGTCTGTGATGACGAAAACATCGGTGAAAAAAAAATCACACATTACCGGTGTTGCATAATCCATTCAGCAGCATTCAAAAGGCTTGCATTTTTTGCTCTAATATTGTTAACCCTTAGACTGCCACATACTTGACGGTGAATGCACCCCTGGACGCCAAATAGTTTTTTGCTACACTTTTTAAAGAAACGTCACAATTCAGCAAGAGAAAGTGAAATTTTAATGGAACACATTTTATTATGCAAATAGCATCATAATTACTATAACACTGATCATTTTATACACTGCCAAAATGAACTGTAAAAACTATTATGTTCCAACAGTGATGGATTAAAAGTCAGAAGTCTGCATGACCATTATCATCAAATCCTTCCGTGAGAACCCTAAATACAAAGAGGACTGATCATTTATGTTAGGTAGAATGCCCACAGGGGACTGGGTGGTCTCGTGGCCTGGAACCCCTGCCGATTTTATTTTTTTCTCTCCAGCTGTCTGGCGTTTTTTTTTTTTTTTTCGTTTTTTCTGTCCCCCCTGGCCATCGGACCTTACTCTTTTTCTATGCTAACTAATGTTGTCTTATTTTAATTTCTTATTTTGTCTTTTATTTTTATTTCCTTCACTATGTAAAGCACTTTGAGCTACTTTTTTTGTATGAAAATGTGCTATATAAATAAATGTTGTATTAAAAAAAAAAACTGCTGCAACAATCTATTATGCATACACGGTGTAACTGACGCAATTAATGAAATTCAGTAAATCACTGAGCCAACTGCGCTTGAACTGGTTGCACGCAAGCGCACAATGATGCTGCAGGGGGCGGCAGTGGTCATGAGCTGGCTGCTCAAGGAATGTACGGCATGGACTGATCAACTCCGGCATGCTGGCAAATTGCACTGGGAGCCAAATATAGCCGGTAGCAGCGTTCCATGAATGTACGTCGCCGAATATACTCGGCTTCTTTGTGCTGGCAAATTGTATTGGGAACCGACTACTGTATAGCTGGTTCTGGCGGTTTAAGGGTTAAATAAATAACAACAGAAAATGAAAGTAGTTCACAAATAGGAAACCTCTTCACACAGGAACAAGCTTTTGAATTGAAGACGGGAGTCTTCACCAGTGAATGATGGGGACACTTACTTGTTTAACAATATTTTATCAAAAATATGCTTGTGTTTTGCATGTTGTGAACATTTATGACTGGATGGCTTGGCACGTGGATTATGCAACACTAGGAATATGAGATTTTTTCCATTGATGTTATTATATGGTTTGCTGTTGTCCTGTGTTGGTCACCAAAAGACGCCATTCTAGCATAAACCTTGTTATCTCTGTTCTCCCATGAAGACATTAGATACAATTTTTTTTTTTTCTTAGCCATCACTACGAGCTAAAACTAAAAAATATTTTTGGGTGATGTTTCCTTTAAATGCAACTTCATTTTAAACCTTGGGTAAACTTTAAAATCTCTGCAGACGTGTCCTGTAAATAACCTTTGTTTACTGTATTACTTGAAGAATGTTTCCAGCAATTTACAAAGGCAGAACAGGATGACTGTTTGCAAATGATAAAACAGGAAAATGTCCCCCTGGGTTATAGTGAAATATCTATTGGGAACGAGAGATGACGACATTCTTGAAGACATAGCAGCTGCGTTTGTTTCTGTGGTCCGGGTTGCAAAAGAAAGTGCCTGATGCGCAAGGCGAGTCTGCATTATGATGTTGTCCATTTTCTGTGGACATTGTTGCTGCTCTTTCACTAGTGACGTTTTCCAATTGGTTTATCAAAACACATCTGTGTGTTTATTGCAGTGGCTGGTTCTTGTTCTGTATGTTGAGCCTGTTCAGGTTTGTTAGATCCTCATTGAGGCCATGGTGACATTGGCTACAGCCCATGCCCTCATACATGTGACAAGTGTGTTTCATGCACTTGCTTACATTGTCTGGATTTTTTGTGCAATATTTGATTTTTATGGAAAGACGAGGGGGCTTTGCTCGCCAAGTGCTACACTCCGTTGTGAAGAGGGGGGGCTGAACACACCCCAAGGAGACACAGCCACTCCTCCGAAACCCCTCTTTAACGGTGATACAATGGGAATCAAATAAAAGTTGTTGTTTTTTTAACCACCTCTTTGCTCGGTCAGCTGCTGGCTTGCTGCTGCTCCTGTGTGGCGTGATCTGCATTTTGTGCCGCGCTTCGAACGTTTTAAAGTCACTGCCTTGTCTCTCTTCTCCCCCAGACATCCTCAAACCCTATTCTATAATAATAATAATTCATTACATTTATATAGCGCTTTTCTCAGTACTCAAAGCGCTATCCACACAGGGAGGAACCGGGGAAGCGAACCCACAATCTTCCACAGTCCCCTTACTGCAAAGCAGCAGCACTACCACTGCGCCACCTGTGAGGATTCTATCTCTTTTCGGTGTTCTGTTATTTCACCAAGTAATATTTTCCGTTTGTTTGCGCTAAAGCGATCTCTACGGCTACGCGCCATTGAGAAGAGGGGGGCTGAACACACCCCAAGGAGACACGTTCGCTCCTATGAAACCCCTCTTACACGATGATACAATGGGAAACAAATAACAGTTGTGTTTTTTCTTTACCTCCTCTTTGCTCGATCAGCTGCTGGATTGCTGCTGCTGCTGCTGCTCCCGTGCCACGTGATCTGCATCTCGTGCGGCGCTTAGAATGTTTTAAAGTCACTGCCTTGTCTCTTCTCTCCCAGACATCCTCAAACACTATTCGATCTCGCTGTTCCGTTATTTCACTGAGTAATTTTTTCCATTTGTTTGTGCTAATGTGATCTTTACTCTCATTTTTTTTGAGACTTTCGAATTTTCCTACTTCCCTTGTCTCTAACCTGCTCTGCATTGGTATCACGGGACTTGCCTGTCTCACGAGACTTGAAAGTGTCTCTGTCTCTCAAAAGATCACATCTCGTCGCAAGTTTTTTTTTTTTTAATAATAGAGAGATAGTATCAGTAGAACTGGGCTGCAAGATGAAGTGTGGGTACTTTGTGACAGTTTCCAGTGCTACTAGGAGACTTTGATCTGTTATGAAGCAAAGAATGTCAAAAGAAACTGGAAGAACTGGGCACCCCTAACTGTGTAAAACATTGGCAATAAAGAAAAATGATGCAAAAAGAACAATTAACACTGCAGATGTTTACTCTTTTGGGTTAAGTGCACAAATAGCTGTTGCTTATGTATGTTGTGATCAGCAACTTTCCATTAAAGCCCTTGCTTATGAAGGGAAAGGCTCTAGAACCAAGCTGCTGGCATTAGTGTAAAGTTGCTTGTACATTTGACTAGCTGTGGGGAGGCGAGGTGTCACCAGTTGGATGAAATGGGTGGGTATTGAAACCTGAATCATAAAATTGCAGGATGAAATAGAAAAACTGCTTTTAATGTCATCAGTTGGTGAAAATTTGTGGGTATCCATATTACTAACAGAAGGTTATGGATGCAGGGTGCATCGAAGCGCATGCGCACTGCAACGAGCCCGCCCATAGCTAACGACACAGCCACAGAAAACACGCCTACCAGTATGATCGCCACTGGGGAAAACACACCCTCTAGACAAATGAAGCGCACGAAACAGCTCCCAGGCAAAGGAGTCACGGCTCAAAAACAAAACAGCTCAACTAACGGAAATACAAATCCGAGCCCATAGCTAACGACACAGCCACGGAGAAAACAAAAACGAAACGATTCAGCGCATATGTGAATCACATTACAGTATTACAGTACAGAATCCCCAGACGTCCAGACTACACAGCATATTTGAATCACATTACAGTATTACAATACGGAATCGACTTGCTCTAATCTAACCTCACAGGTGGCGCAGTGGTAGTGCTGCTGCTTTGCAGTAAGGAGACTGTGGAAGATTGTGGGTTCGCTTCCCGGTTCCTCCCTGTGTGGATAGCGCTTTGAGTACTGAGAAAAGCGTTATATAAATGTAATGAATTATTTTATTATTTATTAATCCACTGTGCCAGTAATGTAGATCACATAACGGTCATTCAGTTTGGCGCCCGCCCCAGAGTCTAGAGTCAAACGCAGCGGCGTCCCAAAACGCGGTGGCGCCCACCCCAGAGTCAAAGGCAGCGGCTTCCCAGAGTCAGTACGTGGTGCCCAAACAACACAACCTGTGAGCTACACTTGCTCTAATCCACTGTGCCAGTAATATAGATCACATGACGTTCACAGACTCTAACCCAGCGGCTTCCCAGACTCAGTGGCTGGCACACGAACACCACAACCTGTAAACTGGACTTGCTCTGCTCCACTCTGCCAGCAGTCGGTGTCCGCAACGGCAACGGAATCACGTCTCCACAAAACGAAACCGCTTTAGTACAGATATGCTTATTTAATTAAAGGACATTTCCCCAGACGCACCCACCCTCCATGATATGTCATCCATCCAGATATCGGACGGAACAGAAACTGATTGCCATTCTTGGCTGTTCGATTCGCTAGCGAATCGCGGGCTTACTTGTAGAAAACTGAATTGCTGAATTGGTATATAAAACAGAAAAACTGCTTTTAATGATACAAGTAAGAGATGAGGTGATATGGCATTAATCTCCATTTCTCCTTTGTATACCTTTTTTTTTTTTGGTTTAGTTGTGTGTGTGTGTGGTCAATACTTTAAACGTGTTCTCAGCTAATTTAAAAAAACAATAGACCTCTCCAAACCCACTGTGGTACATGTACTGTATAGTCTTCCAAGAAGTGAAACCTGATGTGTTTTTGGACAACTGGTGCTCCTCTATATTGGAAGTGAGCCAGACAAGGAATGACATTAACTCTTTCAGGGCAGATGTCGACTTTTGTGAGCAGGAGGGGTTGAGAGCAGCATGCAATTATAAACGGTGACAAAACCCGCCATTACATTTGAGTTCAACTCTCTTTGCTAAAAGGAAAGTTAGCTTTGTTGGTTTGACCGAGATTCCCATGTGCTTGCGGGAGTAGTAGAACGACAAAAATGGCATCGACATCTGGTGAGAGATCGAAGCGAATGCACAAAGAAAGTACTCTGTGGACGATGTTTTGTATATTATCACTGAATTGGATTCTGACCTGTCAGACTATGATTCAAGTGATCTGGTGATCGAAAATGAAAGTGAGGAACCAGCATCAGCTGATTGATCTCCAGCTGGTCATGGTGACGAACGCATTTGTGTGGATGAAGATCGCCACTCATAATGACACGAAGTACAAAACAGATTGCGCTGCACTTAGTGCTGGGCGGTATGACCAAAATTCTATATCACGGTATTTTTCAAAATTATACTGGTTTCATGGTATTGGACGGTATTTTTTTCCCCATGGATGAGTTGGTGTTAACCACATTTTTAACTGCAATTACTGGATAAGAATAACCTATTCCACGGTCATGAGAACTGTACATTGTACAAAAAAAAGATTTTAATGTGCACACAAGTATTAATACAGGTTTGCATGGCCCCATAAAGTGATAGTTTTCAAGGAGGTGGCACTAATGAAAAGAAGGACTCACATTGCATGACAGATGCAGTCAAAATATAGAACCTTTTTATTGAACAAAGTTTGCAAACAACTTTAAACTAAAATTTTGACAACATATTTTCAACCATCCAAAGAGGCATTTAGACTTAGTAAAATATCCAGAGGTGCTTATCAAAAGTTGTATTGCACTGAACATGTCTTAGAAAAGGAATAAATAGTAAATATTTTTTGTAAACCAACTACACTTTGTTAATGTTAACAATCTCTGTCCACTGACACATTAAAGCACCTTTCTAAACAATTTTACCATCATTAAACTGCATAATATTTAAACTAATAAGTAATAACAATAAAATAAATAATGATGCAACTTCCAGTAATAATACTATTACTTCTAAGACTTCAAGCCCAGGTGCATTACACAGTGTTCACCAAATTAAAATAAAATAAAACAAGTGCAACTTGGTGATGACATCTTTAACAAATGAACCATCATTAAGGCAAACTGCATTAACATGGACCTTGCTTCAAGCTAAGCTATATGCATAAATAATAAACCTGCAACTTACATATATAATGCTATTTGTGGTATAGCCCTACGGAAGTGTATTAGGGCCACAGTGAAGAAAAAAACAAAACAAACTATATGTCGAGAATAAAGTCGACATGTTGACTTTATTCTCGACATTTCCACTTTAATCTCGACGCTTATGTCAAGAATAAAGTCGACATTTCCACTTTATTCTCATAGTTTATTTTATAATTAAAGTAGAATGTCATAAACTAAACTTCATCCTAAAATCAATGCTTAATTTACTAGATTTTCTCAAACCCTGTCATGAGTTAATGTAGCACATTAAATGCTTTGTGTTAAGTGTTCCCCGACCCAGCTGTTAATCGCTACGCTCTTCTTAAACTGACTTCCTCTTGCACTGAGGAGGCTCAGGCAGCGATCGTCGCACAGAATACATTCACTTCATGATATTCCTGCTCTCTGGAAATGTAGAATGCTGGCGGACCACAGCACCCAGCAACTGATATTTTAGGTTGATTTAAGTGTGAGACCCTTGCTTTGGATGCTTTTCAGAAACCTGCATGTTTTGGGAAAAAAATATTCAGCCCTCAAAGAGTTAAAGGGAAGACCTAAGACATCCCAGAGAGATTATAGGTCTCCTGTGGCCTGCAAACAAAAAAAGAAGAATGAAAGAGCAACATTTATTTCTATAGCATATTTTCATACAAATGATGTAGCTCAAAGTGCTTTGCAGGATGAAGAAAAAGGGGGAAAAAAAGACAATCTCTATTACTAAACCACAGTTAATTTATGCACGGCGGACGCACCAAGGCGCATGCACACTGCGGCCTTTGCACCTGCCCCAGAGTCCAGAGTCAAACGCAGCAGCTTCCCACAACGCGGTGGCTTCGCAGAGTCAGTAGGTGGCGCCCAAATAACACAACGTACTGCACCGTGGCACCCGTCCCAGAGTCAAACGCAGCGGCTTCCCAGAGTCAGTAGGTGGCGCCCAAACAACACAACCTGTGAGCGCCCCCAGTCCAGAGTCAAACGCAGCGCACTACACTTGCTCTAATCCACTGTGCCAGTAATATAGATCACATGACGGTCACAGACTCTAACCCAGCGGCTTCCCAGACTCAGTGGTTGGCACACGAACACCACAACCTGTAAACTAAAGGCTCCCACAATGCGCTTCACACACACCAGAAGCAAAGACATCACGGCTCCACAATGAAAGAGCTCAACTAACGGAAATACAAAACGAGAGTCGGTGTCAGCAAAGGCAACAGAATCACGTCTTCACAAAATGAAATCGCTTTAGTACAGATATGCTTATTGAATTAAATGACATTTCCCCAGACGCACCCACCCTCCATGATATGTCATCCATCCAAATATCGGACGGAACAGAAACTGATTGCCATTCTTGGATTTCCGATTCGCTAGCGAATCGAGGGCTTACCTGTATATAAGAAAATAAAATTGGGCAATACTAATTAACATAAAATAAATGGCCAGGGAGGACAGAAAAAAACAAAACAGAAACTCCAGACAGCTGGAGAAAAAAAAAATAAAATCTGCAGGGGTTCCGAGGCCACGAGACCACCCAGCTCCCCTCTAAGCATTCTATCTAATATAAATGACCTCAATCAGTCCTCATGGTATTCAGGGTTCACATGGAAGAACTTGATGATGACGGTCACGTGGACTTCTGGCCTTTAATCCATCAATGGAGGGACATCACGGTGCTATGATCAGGTGGTGGTGGCACAGATCGCCACCACAGAAAACCAGAAAAAGAACAGTAGAGAATGATATTGATAATTAATTGAATATACAGAGTATCAGGATCCAACTAAAATGAAGTTATGAGAAAGCCATGGTAAAGTAAGGGGGTTTTATCAGTTTTTTAAAGTGCTCCACCATGTTAGCTTGGCGAATTCCTATTGGCAAGCTATTCCAGATTTTTAGGCCAAATTGGTGTATAAACCCTGATCTTGAGTCTCCCAGCAATTGACTAATTGTTTATTCTTACTTTTTATCTTCTCACACTTTGCTAATCCATGCTAATCATCTCAGGTTGGCTTGTATCCCTTTCTCATCTGTATGTCTTATCGGCTTGGCTCCCTATGACATATGTGATGGAGGTTCAACAGTTAAGATGTTTTTAGAATGTTGCTTTTGTTTTTTAAGGTCAAATTCACCTTCAGTTCCTAATATTTTGTATATACTCAGTATATGTTTACACAGCCCTTAAAGTAGCTGATATATGTATGTAAAAATATTGAATTCTCAATTTCATCACATGTGAAGGCTTAGTAGCATGCCCTTCACTGCCCAAGATAGTTCAGATTTGAGAAGGCCATGAAGTATTGATGATGCTGGTGTCAAACTCATCAAACCATCTTGCTACAGAATGTGTGTGTTTAAATGGGGGCATTGTGTTGGTGAAAGGCACTGGGAGAGAGTGGTAAAACAAGGAGTAAGGATAATGACTTGGTACATTTGAGCAACAGATCTGTTAATGTTGTTCTATCAAAGTCTGCTTTGAAAGCTGACATTCTGAGAGGTTAACCGATGTCGCATTACACAACTACTTCTGTCTAGGTCTATCAGACAGTTGCTGATCTCTTCACCAGACCTTGTCAGTTTACATGGCTAGAAATCACTGGGCATGTTAAATTTAGCAACTATGTGTTGATCTTCTAGCACAGCCGCGTTTGATAGCCAATAATGTGCTGTCTGACGGAGCCAATGCTGTACGAAGGGTTAACCCCCAAACCCTCAAAACCCCCCCCCCCCCCCCCCAAAATTCTGTTGTGGCACATAAAACACAAGACATCAGGCAGACAAGCTTCTCTTTAGTTTGTGAGGTTAAAACACGAGATATCAGGCAGACAAGCTTCTCTTTAGTTTGTGAGGTCCTAAACATCAGTGTTCCTTTTTCCTCTCCTCATCACTGCATTATATGCATTGTACTTCCAGCTCAGCGTTAACTGCTTGTCAGCTGTCATGCGCACACACAGCCTGAAGTTAAAACCAAAGAAAAAATCAAACCGGTTTAATTTATTTAGGCAACTTGCAGGCTGCAGTCACTGTGTGTGTCACCCTAGGCGACTGACCTTCACCAGAGCGCACCACCGACTCCTTCAGACTATGTAAATGAAAGCTGTGACTGAAAATCACTGGAAGAGTTGTCTCTATTGTGTCATGGCCTTCACAGTTACACATGCACATTATCCATTTATAAAGGGCACGTTGACCATCTTGTATTTGTTCTTTCTTTTAGTCTGTTTTCTGTGTTGGGAATGGGTCATGTATTGCATTGTTTCTTAGGCTCTCAGTGTTCTCATAGCCATACTGTGATATTTCACCTGAAGGCATTCATGCCAAAGTACAATTCTCAAATCATAGTTTAAAATGTTTTTATTCAAACCATGGAGGAAACCAGTATCTTAGTAGTGAAATTTAATATTTAAATCCTGTGTTTGTTAGTGGTGTGTTTTCCTTTGCGTCTCACATTCACCTCACTCTAAAGCATACATCACAGCTGCTGCATACATCACGCAGGGTCGTGACTCACCGTTTCATTTAATGGGAAAGGTTTTAGTATGGTTAGCGAATTGTCTCATGATGGGTCACAATCCGCTGTTTAAGCAATCGATATTGTGCCACTATGAATGTCGATTGTGATTCTCCAAGGGGGAACCCCCCTGCTATGCCCATCTGTGGCGATTCTCTTCACCTGATTCTGATGGTCATCTTGGGCTGGATCTCGAAGACACCAAGAAGGGCAAGATTGATTTAAAAAAATTATATGGCGCTCTAGGTACATTAATTTGTGAAACATTAACAAGTTGGCCTGCTTTTCGCTGACGCTTTGTAGCAGAAATTTGTAATCACCAATGTTCTCCCCATGCAGACTTGTCATCATAAGTTGCTGGACTTGAACACCGAGTATTAACATTTTCCTACTTCTCTGGTGGCCTCCTTTGGTTTGAGTGTACTTGGTATCGTTATTTTCTAATATTTTAAATCTTTGGCCCATTATCTGCAGTTTGTTGTGTTGTACCTGCAGCAGATGTCTACTGGATTCCTCATCCTGGTGCTTGTGCTGCTGTTATGGTTATTTTGAGGTCCTTTTTCCCTGGTACCATTACTCATGGAACTTGAGATTTCTCCAAATGTAAATAACCTGCTGACTTGTGTCCACATACGTTTGTGTTGCCTGCTGAGATGTTGTTTCCATCTGGCTCTGCTAATGTTGCTTCTCAGATTAGAGAAAGGCCCTGGCTGCCATACGACTATTTTAGTCTAAATGCTTTGTCTTGAAACTGTCAGATCAACGATACAGTTTTCTCCTCCACAAAAAATAAAATGTAATTAGAAGCAGGACTTGGCTCACACTTACTTACACTTACTTGCCCTAGCATGAACAAATAACTTGTTAACGTCATTTCCCGTTTTAGAGAAGTCATACTTCCAGGCAGCTAGAAGGAAGCTGTACCATGAGACTCCTAGCAGCATTAGACTCAAGGTCATTGTGGCTATTAGCAGCAAGTGTTTCGATTAGATAAGCTGAAAATACAGCATTATGAAATGTGAAGGCATTTTCTTTTTTTAGGCAAAGAAGGCAGGGTAAAATGAAATGCACTTTGGTGCTGTATTTTCACGTTATTACCTAGGTTAAAACCCTGAATTGTATCAATGTGTGTGAAAATGAACAATTCAATAAGTTACGCAGAAGTCGAAATACACAACACATGCACATACCAGAGTTTAAACCACGAATACACCCGCTCCAGCATGATACACATCCGGGAGGAATTCTCCCATAGGCCTTCAATCCTTTAAATACTGTAGAAAGAAATTCAGTTAGTCCTAGTCATCAAGTCATCCAGACCCTCAGGCAGCCTTTTGACTATCCTGGCAAGTGTCAGAATGAGTTAGGGACCTGTGCAGTGCCTAAATGGCTCAATCTGGCATCTGAGTTTAATGATGTCACCTCTTCTTTTTATTGTAATGCCACATTCCATAGCTTTAAGAGGTTTAGTGGTCTTAGGGTGAGGTGGGCCAACGAGGCTAATCAAAGGAAAAGTATAAATCTATGCCAATAGACCTGATATGGGAACAGAGAAATTTGCAGAATATATAAATAGATAATGTTATACTTCCAGAGAAGAAAAATAATATTAATGCACATCTTAGTATATGAGAATGGACAGGTTATTGCAAACTTCCTATGAAGAAGAAATAAAAATACATGAATAACTATGAAAAAAAATATATTTTAATGAGTTGTATAAAATTCAATGCACTTTTATCAAAGAATGCATTAATGAAGTATTGTTTTATTTAATACAAAAGTTAAATATAATATTTTGGGAATATATATAAATCCTAAAGCTTATATTAAAGTACTACTCAACCCAAAAATGATATTTATTTAAGTGTTACTTACTCAATGCTAATGGGTAGTGGTGTCTGTGGAAAAATTTGTAATCTTCTGTCTTATTGCAGTTTATGAAACAGTGGAACCTAATGGTGACCCGTTCTGTCCGAAGGTGTAAACTATGTGAAAAATGTCCATGGGAAAAAAAAGAAACAATTTTTGCATAACGTGTCACATAATCCACATTTCCTTTATCCATTCGTCGTATTCAAAATATGTAGAATTTCTGCATTTTCTCCTGAAATATTATTAATATTTCCTTGAAAAGATGTTGCATAATATTGTGTGTTTGAATTGAAGAAAGGTCACTTGACCAATGAATGAACAGAATAAGTAAATCTTTTTGGGTGGAGTATTTCTTTAATTGTTTGTAAGGAGTGTTAGCTGCATGGCTTGGATGCTTATGGTATCGGTTACTGTAATGATAACCTTCCATCCATCCATTTTCAGACTCACTTCATCCAAATCAGAATAGCTGAGATTGAGCCTTTTCCCAGCAGCACTGGGCTAAAGGAAGGAACCAGCTGTGGATGGTGTGCCAGTCCAACACAGGGCATACCAGCAGACTATGTTACCATGTCCCCATGATCTATTACATCATCTTGTCACCTGTGATAAACATGATTAATAGATAGATAAATATTTACTCTTGATTGTATTGAAAAATGTGTGCAGCAATGAAACTAGCAGTGCAAAACACGCCTCATAAAATAAACAGGGGATTAAAATCCATCTGAATATGACAAACAGATTAAAAAATTCACCAGATTGTCAAAAAAATTATGGGAAGGTTCAAACCAAAAAAATTTTAAATTAACATGACAGTATTTCTTGGTGTTCCCTCCAGGTTCAGTAGGCTGGCAGTTGTAACACCAAAGTCATCTTTATGGATAGATTTCCTTCATGTTTACAGATGATGATAGAGAAATATATGCCCTTTGCGAGTTTCAAACAGGTCTGTGTCAAGTTAGTGGGGAAATAGGGATGTACAGAAATTCTGAGATCTTGCCAAGGATTTCTGAAAGAATTGAGATCATGACTAATTAGGTTGCCCAAGAACATCTGCAATCTTAATTTCAAGTAACTGTATTGTTGCACTGGGAGTTAGTTTTGTCTCCAAGATGAAATTAATGTTATAGAAAAACTTTTATAAAAGAAAAACTTTTATATAGAAAAATATAACTTTTAGAAAAAAGCAAGAACTTCTGGCTTGGATTATTGAAGTGCTGCTGCTTGAAAGTGGGAGTAAGATGTAAGCAGATCTGCCCAGTTGTGTTACAGGTTTACATTTAAAGGCATTAATATTTGGATAGAGAAGTTTATTCCTTCCATAGCTCCCCTGCATGAAGTCCACCAGCACTCTAGGGTCAGAATGATTCGTTATCCGAGTGTTGGTAACAGAATTAATGATTTCTGTTGCTGAGTTAAGTTACATTGTCTTTGGTAAAATTTATTATCTCCCTAGGTAGTAACATGGACGACCTCAGTCAGTATTTCAGTATCTGGAGGACACATTTTAATTCTTTTTATAATGTGCTTGCTTTTGTTTTTGTTTTTTTGTTTTTTACCATTGCTCATTCACATAAATTTCTACTTTCCCTCCTGTCTTTTCCACTCTGGCAGATCGAACCCATCCATATTTAAAATATCGTCTGAGATAAGAGGTTTATGTCATTTCTCTATCATACCCAAAATGCCACAATACCTGAACTCGGCATGACTCACCCTGAGATGTGACAGTTTATCCATCTTATTTAAAAACAATCAAACATTACTCATTATATGGAGACAGGCCAATTCTGAAACCTTTTCACCTTACCTTTATCCTTTTTCTAGATTTTTGCCTTCACCATCCTCTGAGTTTACAAGTCCAGTTCCATTTGGGCGCCACTGTGTGTTTGTGTAGGATGATTGTGGATGTACTAAAGTAATCACTCTTAAGCCACTGTTTTAGATCCTGAAAAATGTGAGCCACTTGTTACATTTGCCTGTAGGTAATTCAAGTGTTAGCACCTTCTGTGATGAAAGATTCTACCACTGTAAGCAACTTTGTTTATGCTGTGGTAAATAGCTCTCCATTTTTATTTTCGTGTTAGGTGAACATGCTGCGGCATAAACGTTGATAAATTCATGATAAAGGTAAAATGAGAGCTCACTAGTTTTGAACTTCACTGGAAAATAATGAGTGGATTATAATTGTGCAATGGTCTTTGAAGTATCTCTGAGGGCTAGAGAAGCATCTGCTAACTATACTGGACTGATTATTGTGGCCAGAAATGTGACCTGAGCCGTGAGGCAGCAGTGCCAACTACTGTGCCTCTCTGAGATACAGCTATACTCTCTTTTTTCTCTCTGTGTCTCCCCAGCTCCTATCATTACGAATATCCAACACCCACAGAGCCTGTGATGCAAGGGGTCAGTGTTATATACTTGGGGGGGGGGGGGGCAGTCTGTCACTACCCTCTCTAAACTACATAGTGAGGAGCATAGCATACTTAGTCTCACAGTTAACACACAACATATAATGAAGCTGTGCAAACTAATGAAGTATTTAGATAATACAGTGGAACCTCGGTTTGCGAGCAGAACTCGTTCCAGAAACGTGCTCGTAGTCCAAAACACTCGTATATCAAAGTGAATTTCCCCATAAGAAATAATGGAAACTCAGATGATTTGTTCCACAACCCAAAACTATTCATATAAAAATGATTAATACAAAATTTAAAGTAAAAATACATAAAACAAATTAACCTGCACTTTACCTTTGAAAAGAACCATGGCTGGTGTGAGTGAGTTTCTAAACTCTTGTGGGATTGCACCCAACGGGACGACACGCGGAAGAGCGTCCCAAAGCAATCACAGTCTCCCAGTGCTGTAGCAGTTCGCCGTAAAAGCGAATCTGAAAAGATCGCGGACATACTATAAGCGCCTGCCGTCGATGGGTGATACAAGGAACAAGGAACATTATAAATGCGCAGGGCCCTGCCTGACTGCTGTGTCTGTGTATAAATAACCGCGCTGTTGCTGTTTCAAGCTGAATAAAGCTGGTGTTGCTAAAGTACTGAGACTCCGCTTCTTGTTTTAGGGTGCAAGACGGGGACTCACATGCGAGCACACACACATACGCACACACAGTCACAATGCTGTAGTAAAGAGTATATGCTTGTACAGATGTTGACAATATGAGTGAGGCACGCTGACTCAGACGGAGAATAGGAGACGATTACCCACAATCCCACAGCGAGAGAGAGAGAACCATCAGCTCAGTTGTGATGCTCAGCAGACAAAGCATATGCATACTACTCGTACTGCAAGACCTCGCTCGTTTATCAAGTCAAAATTTATTAAAAATTTTTGCTCGTCTTGCAAAACACTCGTAAACTAAGTTACTCGCAAACCGAGGTTCCACTGTATTCTCATTTTGTTATAGTCGGCAAATGTATTCCTCAAATGAAAATAACATTTTGTTTGCCGTTTTTTATGCAAGCATAGTGTAAATCATGCTGAAGTACCTATTGAATAGTGACATCACACATGCATGTATGTCATAAATTATTTCTACATGCACGAAGCAGATCAGGTTGCGCCATAAAACGTGTGGTGGAGTACGCCTGAAATACACTTGTGTGAAAGCTCTGAGCATGTGTGACGCAAATCAGGCAAGTGTCACAGATAAGGTAGTGACATCCCCATCCAACACTGACACTGTGTGACCATGAGCAAGTCCATTCACCTGCGTGTGCTCCAATTGAAAGAACAAAAGAAATATAAGCAATTGTGTCTTTTAAGTGTTGTAAGGTGCTTTGGATAAAGGGATCAGGAAAAATAATATATTATTTGACTATTTATAAGCTCTTTATTTATCCAAATTGGATGTTTGCAACATGTTCCATTGACCCAATTCAGTAAACTCCCAGTAATGCTAAAGAAAAGACGTAAAAAAGATTCAGTCTAATTACATGTCTGCATCCCTTGCACTGTCATTGTTCTTCATTCTCATTGATTCCATAGGTTTGTTTCACACACCACACTCGAACAGTACTGCGTTTTTATTTTTTTCTGCCCATGACAATAAGTAAACAATTCTGTAAAGTCAAACTTTTTCGTATGTAAGGGATAGCTTTGTGGGCACCATATACATTGGGAGATCAGATATAGCAGAATGGCCATAAGTAACCTGTCACATTGTCTCTAAAAAAATGTGATCTTGGTTTTGTCAATATACTTCGATATATGTACATTATGTATTAACATCAGTATCTTCAAGGAAAAATACAAGTATAAAAGAGGATGTGAAGGTTGACAGGATTTTAGGCTACAAAGCACAATCTGTGGAGTGCAAGTCAAAGGAAGTTGTACTTAAGCCATATAATGCGTGCGTGAGGACTCATCTGGAATGCTGTGTGAAGCATTGGTCTCCATAATACAAAAATGAGAAAATTAAGAGGAGAGCAACTGAGAGGTATGATCTGTGAAGAAAGAGTAAAGGAGTTGAACCCTTCCTACTTTAAGTAAACACCGATTTAAGAGGTGTCATGATTGAAGTGTTAGAAATGATGAAGAGAATTAGTACTGTGGATTCCAGCTGTTACTTTAAAATGAGTTCTTCAAGAACACAGGGGCACAGAATGAAAGTTTATTTGAAAGTTTTTCTTCACAGAAAAAACATACACCACATATCTAAGTAACCAAATAGTGTGATGGGCTGTAGTACTTTAGGGGTCTTCCTTCCTCAACTCTTGTGTTTTGTAGAAGTTAGCTAAACAGAAGTTGACGAGATATGTTGGCCTGAGTGACCTGTTCGCATCAAAATTATTCTTCATATGTCATACAGTGTATGTTATGTTAATACAGTAGATATCAAATGAAGTAACTTTTTTGGTTCCCGTAAAATGAGTTCTTCAACAAGAACCCGGAGACGTGAATGGAGACTGGTAAGGTAAATTTTTCAAAATGTTAGTAGATTTTCATACAGAAATTTATAAACATATAGAATAAGATGCCAAATGGTGTGATAGAAATCAGTATATTTGGAAACTTCTAAACTCGAGTAATGTGCAAGTGAATAGAAATTGACTAGCAATATTGGTAATTGTCCAGGTGAAGCTAGTGTTTTGTTGTGGTGGGGTCCTAGGGTGACCCTGTTTTTTTTTTTTGTTTTTTTTTTTTAGTCTTTTATTATGTAAACCTTAATAACTGGAAGCTATTGTGGAGAAGAGAATGGTAGCAAAATTGGATGCCACCCTGAAAAATCCTCTTCATCCCCCCCCCCCCCCCCCCCCCCCCCAGGGGGTGCTGTCTTCCACCACAATGTGCTAAGAAGAACCTCTGAGGGTCTGTTCTGCTTCCTTCTGACATCTCAAACTAAATTCTGCTACTCAAAGTTCATTTTGCAATTTCTGGACAATACAAATTTATCTGATTGACTGATTTCTTGTGTTTGTAATGTGACTCTGTATCTTTGTTTTTATGTTTCTGCTGCTGTTTGAATCTCAGTCTCCCCTTGGGATTTATAATATTTGTCTAATCTAATCTAAAATGCCCCAAATCCCTGTTTAACCCTCATATGTTACATTACCTTTTATATCTATGACTTCAGGCAACAAGATAGAGAGCTAAAACTGACAGGAGAAAAAAATGTAACACATTAATTCATGTCTTATACATAAAATACCCCAAAACATAAGCAAGCAGGTACAGATGTTGACAAAATAGTAATATGATATGCTTTATGTTAAGTATTCTGTAAGCTTAGATAACCAGGTAGCTCTCTGTCTCTGTATGTTAGTTACTCTCAGCCCTTTCTGTCAACTACTAATGTGGAAAAATGAGCCAACATGTCCTCCTATCACCACCTTCCTGTACCTGGTGCCTTTGACCCGAGCAAGAAGTTTTTTTCAACTGCTTAGTTCACTTTTTTCAAATTTTGCTATGTTGCAGCTTTATTCTAAAATCTTTTAAATAATTTTTTTCCCGTCATCAAGCAATACTCCAAAATGACAAAGTGAAAACACAATTTTTGAAATTTTTTCAAATGTATTAAAAATAAATAACTGAAATATCACATTTACACAAGTATCCAGACTCTTTGTTATGACACTTGACATTTGGTTCAGGGACACTCTCTTTTTATTGCTCATCATTGAGATTTTTTTTACACCTTGTCTGGAGTCTCAATCCATCCATTTTCCAACCCGCTGAATCCGAACACAGGGTCACGGGGGTCTGCTGGAGCCAATCCCAGCCAACACAGGGCACAAGGCAGGAACCAATCCCGGGCAGGGTGCCAACCCACCGCAGGACACACACACAAACACACCCACACACCAAGCACACACTAGGGCCAATTTAGAATCGCCAATCCACCTAACCTGCATGTCTTTGGACTGTGGGAGGAAACCCACGCAGACACGGGGAGAACATGCAAACTCCCTGCAGGGAGGACCCGGGAAGCGAACCCAGGTCCCCAGGTCTCCCAACTGCGAGGCAGCAGCGCTACCCACTGCGCCACCATGCCGCCCTGTCTGGAGTCTCTCTGTGGTAAATTCATTTGATGGCATCCATATTACTAACCGAGAATGCTAAACCGGATGATGGACGCAGGCACATCCGGCCATGGGCCGTAGCTGCAAAAAGACGTACTGCGCAGGCGCAAAAAGAGTCCGCGAGAGGCGGATGAGGGTCCGCGAGAGGCGCAGGCGCAAAAAGAGTCCGCGAGAGTCGGAGAAAGGCGGACAAAAGAGGGCGACAAAGGCGGATGAGGGGCCGCGAGAGGCGGACAAGACCACAGAAAAAAGGAGTGAGCACATACAAAAAGGAGTCACAGAAATGAGGCGCAACAAGCACCGAAAAAAGGAAAAGGCACATAAAAAAGTAGTCAAACGCGGGCAAAGCACGAAACACATTGCACACGAAACTAAACACACCAAAAAAAAAGAACAGACGAGCGCACAACAGCAAGGCACGACCACCCCCCCCCTTCCCCCCCCCCCACCCTACAGGCACGGGACGGGACGGGACACACACCAAGAGGGGGATTCAACAAGCCCATGGAAGACAAAAAAAAAGAACACAAAACCACCCCACAGACCCTACAAGCGAGGGACGGGACACACACAAAGAGGGGGATTCAACAAGACACAGGAACACAAAAAGAAAGAAGACGCTCGCGCAACAATAATCCTCACCCCCCCCCCCCCCCCCCCCCCACACACATCCATAAGAGGTGACACCCAAAGCCACATATTCTAAAGTGAACGTCAACACCTTCATACTAGGCAGCATAGGTGTCAGCATAGGTGGATCTCCTTACAATAAAGCACTATTAACCGTTCAACTGCAGAAAAGGAAACATATTAACAGTGAGTGCGATCCTCCTTATTACTTATCCATATTTCGCATGCTGAGAAAGAAACAAGTCATGAATACACGATCACGGGTACAAAACGAAAAGGAAAGGATAACAGGAACAAACACACGAACACGAAAGAAACAACAAAATAGACGGCGGAGCATAAAACGCGCTTCTGAAACTCCTGCAGAAAAAATGTCGCGGATCAAAAAACGCAAAGCACAAGTAACACCGTTACAGAGACTTGCCCAAATGGACAGACACGATGAACATAGGGTTATACAGCGCGCGTCTCAAAGTGCTGCATCGAAACAAGCACGATTTCAAAACGAAAGAGCTCGCGTCTCAGACATACAAAAAAGGGAGCGAAGAGAAAAAATAAATGAACGCTGACGTGTACAAAGTACAAATGAACTGCCAGAAAAAAAGAAAGCAAGACTCCAAAAGGAGAAAGCTCAAATGACCGACATACAAAAACGGACAAGGCTCGATACAAACAATGCAAGACGTAGACTGAAATGGTCTTTGCGTGAAGCGGAGGCGAATAAATTAAAAGAAAAAAATAGCGCGTCCCAAATACTGGACATGCAACAACGCGGCACTCAAACGCCAAAAGCAAAACATGCACGTAGCGGACATCAACGCCAGACACATATTAAACGCTTAAGCCAAATGGCTGAAAACGCCTTCAATAATGAATCCACTATTGAGGAAAATTCATTGGGATTAATGAATGTCTTTTACAATCATTGTCATTCACTTAACTTCCCAGAAGAAACAACTGGCAATACAAATAATGAATTTACACATTGTTGTCAAAAGGGTCAGATTAGACTGACTCCTTTACATTCTTATCCTGAATATCTACAGAGGCTTCTAACTAACGATGTGCCTGAAAGTAAAAACTTTATATGAACTGCATTAGATCCTACAATAGTTCATTTGCTTTTGCATCTACCGGAGTAAATATCAGGCCACCAAAAGGCAATGGCCCATACTGCTTTCGCATATGTGCACAAATACTGCATCGCATTGGAACAGTGCACCCTGAAACAAATCAACAACGCAAATATGCACAAATCTACATCCTAGATCTAGATGAGGCAATCTATCAACGAATGAACCTTCCTGAAAACAAACAATGCACAAAGCTTATAATGAGAAACGTCTCTCATGTCATAAACAATCACCCATTGGCTAAGTCTATAAAAATGCTACATGAAGTTGAAAAGGAGGCCAATACAAAAGCAAATGCAGACGGTATAGCGGCAACTACAATTGCTTTGGTCTTGATAAAGGACAAAGAACAAGATCCAAGACTAACCCGGCCGGATTACCACAACACAACCTTACCCTTAAAAACGGAACAATAATCATGCTATTAAGAAACCTTAACACTAAACAGGGTTTATGCAGTGGCACACGGTTAGTCGTCAACACCATGACACACAATGTTATTCAAGCAACAGTTCTTACAGGATCACATGCTAACAATACTGTTCTCATTCCTAGAATTGACCTTACGAGTTCTGACCTAGAATTACCTTTTACATTGAAACGCCAACAGTTCCCCATTAAACCTGCATTTGCAATGACCATCAACAAATCACAAGGACAAACCATGGACAAAGTTGGCATCTACCTCTCTGAACCCGTTTTTGGACATGGACAACTTTATGTTGCCTTCTCACGTGTTCGACGTTCATCTGACGTTAAAGTTAAAATTATAAATGATCCATGCCAAGGAAGACTCATTCAAGGACAAGACACCATCTTTACTACTAATGTTGTATACAAAGAAATATTCCAATAAAACATTACTCTATGCCAAACACTCTATTTTTTATTTCTATACGCATCATCCAAACCTGCACACTGTACTATATCTAAATCATACATCTCACTCTTTGTCATGCCCCAACGCCAGGGGTTGGCGAGCGAAGCGAGCAGGGGGCGAAGCCCCCTAGTATGATTAGAACAGGCACACATCTGTGTATAGAAAGTCCCACAGTTGAGCGAAAACCAAGTCATGAGTTTGAAGGAACGGCCTGTTGAGCTTAGAGACAGGATTGTGTTGTGGCACAGATCTGGAGAAAGCTGCCAGAAACAAATCTTGTAGCATTTCAGGGTTCCCAAGAGCACATTCGTCTCCATAGAGCTGGTCACATAGTAAAATTGAGGAATTGGAAGAGAAGGGCCTGGTAGGAAAGGTGACCAGGAACCCTATGGTCACTCTGGCTGAGTTCCAGAGAAGCTGCATGGCAACTGCAGAAACTTCCAGAAGGACAACCATCACTGCAGCACTCCACCAATCTGGGTACTGTGGCAGAGTGACCAGACAGTAGCCTCTTTTCTTGAAAGCCATCTTGGAGTTTTCAAAAAGACACTTAAGGGAATCCCAGACTGAGGAAACCAGGCACCACTCACCACCTGTACAATAACTTTCCAACAGTGAGGCATGGTGGTGGCGGCAGCAGGGACTGGGAAAATAGGGTCAGGGAAAAGCTGAACAGAGCGACTTCTAGAAAGTTGATTCAGTTCATCTGGACATAGTTCTTTCCCAAGAAGATACGTTACATCACTGATCCAAGTGACTTCCTCAGTCTCAGTTGACTGCCGGTTTCTCCAACCTTCCATCCATCCATTTTCCAACCCGCTGAATCCGAACACAGGGTCACGGGGGTTCTCCAACCTTATAAACAATAATTTTGCGTAATGACCGAAACTAGCACCATTGACTAACAATGGGCCGTGTGATCAATGATCTCTGTGAATGGTACTCCTGGCCATTGATCAATGGACAATTTGCATATCATTGATCACACGGCCCACTGTTAGTCAAAGGTGCTAGTTTCGGTCAGACTTGAAGTTGACAGTAAGATAAGGGCAGACCTGCCCAGTTGTACCACAGGTTTACATTTAAAACCATTTACTTTGGAATAGAGCAGGTCCATCTTGTTGTGTCCACAGAAGGAACATGCTGATAGAAGTTTCTTCTTTTGGTTGAAGTTACCAGCATTCCGGGGTCAGAGAGTGACTGATCATTAGAATTTTAGTAACAGAGTGAATCGTTTCTGTTGTTGAGTTAATAAACATTAACCAGGATGACGTAACTTTATCTCCCTACACAGATAATGTGGCCAGATTTCAATGTCTGGATTATACATTTTAGTTTTAGTTATAATGTGCTTGCCTTACCTTTTCTCATATGTAGATTTCTAGTCCCCCTACTGCCTTTTCCACTTTGTCTTACCATATAAGATGAAACTCGTCCAGCATGAAAATCGCATCTGAAATAAGTTTTAAGTCAGTTCTCTGCAGTACTCAAAATGTCTCGGCACCTGACCTTGCTATGATTCACCATGAGATGTGACACTTCATCCAACATTTTTTTTAAAAAGAGATTGCACATTTCTCATTAAGTGGAGGCAGGTCAGTACTGAATTTTTTCCACCTTACTTTTATCCTCGTTCCAGATCTTTCCTTTCACTATCCACTAATGACCTGCTCCTCTGATAAGTTTACAAGTCCAGTGCCAGTTTTGCTCCACTGTGTGCTTTTGTAGGATGAGGTGGATATACAATTTTAGATCCTGAAAAATGTGAGCCACTTGTTACATTTGGCTGTAGGTAATTCCAAATGTTGACACCTCATGTAATCAAAGGCTCTTACCACCGTAAGCAGTTTTGTTTATGGGCTGGTAAGAAGCCCTCTATTTTTCATGCTGCCAGAACGTGCTGTTTTCCATCCTTGGACAATCTGCTCCTCCAATTAGTTGTCATAGAGCTCTCTAGGCGCTAGTGATCACAGTGTTAACAGCTGAGCATGGGAATAGTTAATATTTCCCACTTGACATTCCTCTGAGTCTCTTACATTCTCAGATATTGTACACTTAACTTCATATCCTTTTTGCTTTCCCTGTGACCTCTTTCAAGTTCTCAGCACATCCAAAAGGCAGTTGAAATGGACTTGGCTTTTTGATGACAGCAGCATATCTTCAATTTTAAAACCCATTTAACATGCCAGAGGCCAAATCTTAACAGTAAAAACAAATAACATTAATAATTGTAAAAAATACAGTAATAACTGCTTTAATGTAAAAAATATAGTAATAACTGCCAAACTGGTTAGTTAACTTGAAGCTTTATCAGAATTCAAAACCACATTGTTTAGCCCAGGGGTGTCGAACTTCGATCCTGTAGGACCACATTGGCTTCAGGTTTGAATTCTAAAGCTTTACTTAATTAGTGACGAGTTTTTATTGCTTGATCGATTTTCTATTTAAGATTATTTTATTTAATCGGAAGTGAGAGGGCTGCAGTGGCTACAGGTTTTCATTGTAACCCTTTTCTTAATTAGTGACCAGTTTTTATAACTGATTAACTTCATTTAATTGATTTTCTATTTAAGCCTCTGATCCTTTAAATTGGGAGTTAGCAGTGTCGGTCCTGGAGGGCCACAGTGGCTGCAGGTTTTTATTCCGACCAAACTGCTTCATGAGAAGGTACTTATTACTAATGAAGCACTTATTGCTCAAGTGACATTTTACTGATTCATTTTAGTTGTCTTACTGGTTAAGATTTTGAACCCTTAAATTGCTTGTCCATCCATCCATCCATTGTCCAACCCGCTGAATCTGAACACAGGATCACAGGGGTCTGCTGGAGCCAATCCCAGCCAACACAGGCACAAGGCAGGAACCAATCTCGGGCAGGGTGCCAACCCACCGCAGGACACACACACACACACCAAGCACACACTAGGGCCAATTTAGAATCACCAATCCACCTAACCTGCATGTCTTTGGACTGTGGGAGGAAACCCACGCAGACACGGGGAGAACATGCAAACTCCACGCAGGGAGGACCCGGGAAGCAAACCCAGGTATCCTAACTGCGAGGCAGCAGCGCTACCCACTGCGCCACCGTGCCGCCCTAAATTGCTTGTTTTAGTCTTAAACAGCTGTATTCCCTGTTTTTAATGACTCCTTATTAGCAACTAGAGACAAATGACAAAGGAACTGGCAGTTCTCCATCTACCTTGTTTCCATTCACATCCGTGTGTATTCATCATGATTCGGATTAATAAAATACATAGATGAAAACTGCAGAGAAGGGGACAAACTGAAAGTTATTCATCCGGTTTAGGCTGCAAATCATTTAGATGATATTATTAGAAAGGAAAACAAATCTACAATTTAAGGATGACCTGATGTTGTAGAGTTTAAAGTCATGATAAGGATTGTTTAAAAACTGAGCAACTGAGTTGGAACAAAAACCTGCAGCCACTGTGGCCCTCCAGGACCAACATTGATCTCCCTTGGTTTAGCCTAGTTACCATCAACGCCATTACCTGCCAGATATATCAAGGTTTAATCATTTATTCTGAAAATAGCATTTTGGTGGTCTACCTGTTGGTGTACTCTCACTTCCTATGGGAATGTGCAATTGTTCTTTGAAATCTTTAACTCACTGTGACCCTCTGGGTCAGCTCCACATTCCTTGGTTACTTCCAGGAGCCACTTGAACCCAGAACTGTCAATAGCATATCTGATTATGAGCCATGCAAATAAGAACACACACAGTTGGCAAGGGCTGATGCAAAGTATTATAGTGATTTTATTCACAAAAAAGACAAAATGCCCTAAAGTGCAGTGCTCCAACAATACATTACCCATTAAAAAAGAAAAAAGGTGCTAAAAAGGGGAGGTTAAAATGTCAAAAAACAATAAATAATCTGTTCAAATGAGGTTAAAATCCCAGGCAGAACCTGTCCTTCAAAAGCAACCCTGAGCCACAGTGCCTCCTTTCTAAAAACGGACATTTCCACTGCTTACACCAGGTGCAGTCAACCATAACAGAGCACAGATCCCTGTTGCAATTCAGTGGGATGGCATGCCATGCCTTGCTCCATCTCCCGTCCCCTGCCACAGCAGCCATACCCGATGCACTTCAGAACAGATAATCCATGTTTGGTCCCGGTCAGTACTTGAATGGGAGACAAACCAGGAAAAGTTTGGGGGAACTTAGCCTGTGTTCTGAATGTGGATCGCAGTGACGGGTGGATGGATGCTGCACATTGGAGGTGGTTGACGTGGCTCCCTACTGTCTATGTAAAGTGCTTTATGTAGTGAGAAAAGTGCTATATAAATGTAAATAATTATTGTTATTAAGGCAGAAGTCCATACTGAGCACTGGATCGCCCCTACTCTGAGATTACCCAGCAGCACTGACCCCTGCCCCTCATGCTCCCACTGTGTGCTTCTCTTCCTCACCATCTGCTTCCTTTCCACTTGCACAGGCTCGCTCCTCTTCTATCCTGACCCTTTCTTTGTCTTTTACTTCTGATCTTTCTTTAACCTCTGATTCTTCTCCTTCCTGATTTTGATTGGGTGCCAGTGCTGCCCTCCACCTGCTCAGAGGTATGAATGATACACTTGACCGACCCGCTGAGTGCACAATCAGCCAAGCAACCCAGTCAGCCTCGGGACAACGCATGCATCTGCCTAGAGCCTTCATGCTTCAGGACTCCTGATTATTTAAAACCAGCAAGCCTGTGATTCTTGAAAGAATCGCAAATTCAAGAATGGCAATCACTTGTTGTTCCCTCCGATACGTGGAGGGGTGGTATATCATGGAGGGTGAGTGCGTCCTGGGAAAGTTCATTTAATCAAATAAATATATTTGTACTAAAGCGGGCTCTTTTTGGAGCTGTGACTCATCTGGTACAACCTGGCGTGCACGCGTTACCTCAGGTGTATTTCACAGGTCATAGCCATGGTAAAGGTTTCATTTAATTAACTACACATATTTGTACTACAGTGGTTTCTTTGTGTGGGCGCCTTCGTTCATTGTTTTTATCCATACGGGCGAAGCACGTTGTGGGCGCGTTCTTTCATTGTGTTTATCCATACGGGCTCGTTTTGTATTTCCGTTAGTTGAGCTCTTTCATTGTGGAGCCGTGACGTGTTTCTGAAGTGGGCCCAGCAGTGCGCATGCGCTTCGGTTCGTCCGCAGTGCATAAATTTAACTACACATATTTGTACTACAGCAGTTTCTTTGTGTGGGCGCCTTCGTTCATTGTTGTTATTCATACGGGTGAAGCGCATTGTGGGCACGTTCGTTCATTGTGTTTATCCACATGGGCTCGTTTTGTATTTCCGTTAGTTGAGCTCTTTCAAAGTGGAGCCGTGACGTGTTTCTGAAGTGGGCGCCACCTACTGACTCTGGGAAGCCGCTGCGTTTGACTCTGTGGCACCACATTGCGCTTCGGTGCGTCCGCCGTGCATAAATTTAACTACACATATTTGTACAACAGCAGTTTCTTTGTGTGGGCGCCTTCGTTCATTGTTGTTATTCATACGGGCGAAGCGCGTTGTGGGCACGTTCGTTCATTGTGTTTATCCACACGGGCTCGTTTTGTATTTCCGTTAGTTGAGCTCTTTCAAAGTGGAGCCGTGACGTGTTTGCTTCTGGTGTGTCTGAAGTGGGTGCCACCTACTGACTGTGGGAAACCGCTGCGTTTGAGCGCAGTGCGCATGCATTTCGGTGCGCCCGTGCATGAATTAAACTGTGGTTTAGTAATACAGATTGCGCTTTGCCACGGACCTCTGTTATCCCACCCACTTCTGATTATGTTTCAATTAACATACATTTCTAGTGTAAAACATTGAAATCTTAATTATTGGTCCAGCTGACTTCAATAATGCAGGATTGCGCAAGTGTACAGAAACCTGGCAGGGATGTTGTAATTGTCCTTGCTTCCTAGTATGACTACAACCTGAAATGCATTCTGACTTCATTATTGGCTCACTTAATGACCCTTTTGATAAGTATCTATTTTTCTGGTTATGTAAGATTGGAAATAAGGAGTGTAAATGATTCTGTGATTAATCATCATTGAGAGTCCATGTCAACAGTAAAAGCAAATAACAAAAAAGTACCAAACAGTTGGCATAAATGAAAAATGCAAAACTATAGGTGCCGTCAAGGAAGCTGAAGTAATGACCTAGTAGTCAAGCTGTCCAGGCCGCAGGTATCCATAATGTGACAAAGTTATGTTGCTTCAGATTCTAATTTACTTGAATGTAACTGGAGAGGAATAAATGACCACAGTATGACCCAGACTGATTGTTGCAGTAAGCAGCAGAAAAAAAAGGACAAAAACACGCCTGTAGGGTGTGATGCTGTAGGAGTTTATACAATACAATACAATACAATTTATTTTTGTATAGCCCAAAATCACACAAGAAGTGCCGCATTGGGCTTTAACAGGCCCTGCCTCTTGATAGCCCACCAGCCTTGACTCTATAAGAAGACGAGGAAAAACTCCCAAATAAACCTAGTAGGGAAAAATGGAAGAAACCTCGGGAAAGGCAGTTCAAAGAGAGACCCCTTTCCAGGTTTTATGTATAGTTTTATCTCAACCAGAAGATTTATGTTCCTGTGCTTTATAGTAAACCAGTTCAAAAGCAAACAGAAAGTAAATTTCTTTTGTAATCCTACCATTAATGTTTGAATTATAAGGCATCACTTGCATTGAAGCTTCTTGTTCAATGGTGACATTTAAAACCATTGTGTGCTTATCTTAGAGAGTCTGTTGCCAGCAAAACTAAATGAGTCACCCACCTGCTTCTCCCTGTCCACTTTCTTGTCCAGATTCACTTTATGGACCACAAAGTGAAATTTGAGATCTGTACCTTGGTTAAAGGTTAATGGAACACTTGATGATGGTGATAGAAAGGGTAATAGATGATAGATTAAGGGAACTTGTGAGGCAGTATGGTTTCAATAGCATTAAAGGAATGGTTGATGCAGTATTTATTGTGCAATTACAGAAATAAGGCTAGAGAGCGTTAAAACTGTATCATGTGTGTATAAATCTAGGTACATTCCAAGAGATGCATTGTTTTAGGGTATGAGGAAGAGAAAAGTTCCAGAAAAACTGGCACGACTGGCAGAAGTGAAGTATGAGGGATCAGTAATAGTGGTGAGAACTGTACTTGTATGTGGAGACACAAATGTTTAATGTGCAAGTAGATCTACATCTGGGTTCACCCCTTGGCCCTTTCCCTTTTTTTTCCTTGTTGAAGATATGTGGAGTAGCGAATTCTGAGAATAGTTATGTGCTGATGACCTTGCTGATAATGGCAGGGTCAGAGGAGGATTTGTAGAAGAGGGTAATTGATGGGAAGTCCTAGAACATTGAGGACAAAGTGCTGAAAGATCAGAGGTTATGGTAAGTAACCGGAGAAGAAGAGAGAGATGGAGCAAAAGAGAAACTTGAAAGAGCTGAAATGAGAGTGCTTAGGTAGGCGTTGAGCCTCTCACTGAGGAAGAACCAAAGGAACGAGAAGATTAAGGTTGTATTCACAGTCATAGTCAGTTTGCTTTGTGCCTGATCGGGAGATGATTAGAAACTTTGTTTCCATCTCCATTTGGTTTGATGGCCTTTCACACAGCAAGCTATCAAGCAAACCAAAAGTAACAATAAAAACTGCATCGGCGTGTTGTAGACCTCTTTCATTGGGTAGAAGCAATTTTAGACAGTAAACCTAATCAGGTGATTTTTAATGCAACGTATGAGGTTGTGTATTTACTCCAGTAGCCTACTGTAAGACCGTCACCTTTCTTTATTTTACCTGAAATCGCATGTCTGCCTTCTTTAAGAATGTAAATATGTGTTGTTAATGTTCCAGAATGTTTGATTTAACATTTTTCTTTATAGAATCGAAGTTAATGCGTCTCCAATGTCTGCATCATGCCTGAAGTGCAATTGCATTGAGAGGAAGCCCACCTGCCTGCTTCACCCTAACTGTGCAGATTAATCATCGGTCACATGGGTATTACTTTGTGGACACGTGTCTGTATATGGTTTGATCTGCCTTATCGCAAGTGAATTGGTTTTACGTAATCAACTGCTACCGTTTATTGTGAGAGAGATAAAGATGCTCTGACACTGAACCGAGTGCCAGGATTTATCTGATTAAATGGTAGTTGTGCATGGTGTTGTGTATGTAGATCATTTCCGTCATACCTTATGTGAACTACTCCAGGATTTACTTGGTACCGCACCATGGACATCTTTTCTAAATACTTAAAATACTACAGTAATCCCTCCTCCATCGCAGGGGTTGCGTTCCAGACCCCCCCGCGAAAGGTGAAAATCCATCCATCCATCCATCCATTGTCTCCCGCTTATCCGAGGTCGGGTCGCGGGGGCAGCAGCTTGAGCAGAGATGCCCAGACTTCCCTCTCCCCGGCCACTTCTTCTAGCTCTTCCGGGAGAATCCCAAGGCGTTCCCAGGCCAGTCGAGAGACATAGTCCCTCCAGCGTGTCCTGGGTCTTCCCCGGGGCCTCCTCCCGGTTGGACGTGCCCGGAACACCTCACCAGGGAGGCGTCCAGGAGGCATCCTGATCAGATGCCCGAGCCACCTCATCTGACTCCTCTCGATGCGGAGGAGCAGCGGCTCTACTCTGAGCCCCTCCCGGATGACTGAGCTTCTCACCCTATCTTTAAGGGAAAGCCCAGACACCCTGCGGAGGAAACTCATTTCAGCCGCTTGTATTCTGAGAATCAGCACCTCCAAATCCGAGACCATGGTCCTCAGCCGGAAAAGGGTGGAGTGCCCTCTCAGGGTTGGTGGCGAGATCCTGCCCCAAGTGGAGGAGTTCAAGTATCTCGGGGTCTTGTTCACGAGTGAGGGAAGAATGGAGCGTGAGATCGACAGGCGGATCGGTGCGGCATCCGCAGTAATGCGGGCATTGCATCGGTCTGTCGTGGTGAAAAAGGAGCTGAGCCGCAAGGCGAAGCTCTCAATTTACCAGTCGATCTATGTTCCTACCCTTACCTATGGTCATGAGCTATGGGTAGTGACCGAAAGAACGAGATCGCGAATACAAGCGGCTGAAGGTGAAAATCCGCGAAATAGAAACCATATGTTTATATGGTTATTTTTATATTGTCATGCTTGGGTCACAGATTTGCACAGAAACACAGGAGGTTGTAGAGAGACAGGAACTTTATTCAAACACTGCAAACAAACATTTGTCTCTTTTTCAAAAGTTTAAACTGTGCTCCATGACAAGACAGATGACAGTTCCGTCTCACAATTAAAAGAATGCAAACATATCTTCCTCTTCAAAGGAGTGCGCGTCAGGAGCAGAGAATGTCGGAGAGATAGAGAGAAAAAAGCAAACAATCAGAAATCAATAGGGCTGTTTGGCTTTTAAGTATGCGAAGCACCGCCGGACAACGCAGCTGCTAGGAAGGGAGCAATGTAAAGATAGCCTTTCAGCATGTTTTTAGAGGAGCGTCCGTATCATCTAGTGGTGCGAACAGCCCCCCCTGCTCACACCCCCTCCGTCAGGAGCACAGAATGTCAGAGAGAGTTAGAGAGAGAGAGAAAGAAAAACAAACAATTAAAAATCAATAGATAGATAGATAGATACTTTATTAATCAATACGTGCCGTTTGAGCTTTTAAGTATGCGACGCACCATGCAGGAAGCATGTCGCTTGACAAAACAGCCACATTTAAGTCCATCAAGGAAGAGAGCAATGTGAAGGTAATCTTTCATTGTTTTTTGAGGAGTGGCCGTATCTTCTAGGGGTGCAAACAGCCCCTGTGCTCACAATATATTTGAGGAGTTTTATTTAATACATAATACGCGCTCTGATTAGGTAGCTTCTCAGCCATCTGCCAATAGCATCCCTTGTATGAAATCAACTGGGCAAACCAACTGAGGAAGCATGTACCAGAAATTAAAAGACCCATTGTCCTCAGAAATCCGCGAACCAGCAAAAAATCCGCGATATATATTTAAATATGCTTACATATAAAATCCGTGATAGAGTGAAGCCGCGAAAGTTGAAGCACGATATAGCGAGGGATTACTGTAAATACTTTTCTAAATGTTCCGCTGTTTTGGTCCTCACCAGAATGTGATTGGCTTGTTTGCATCTACAAGACTCTTTGTTGTGGGCCATGTCATATTTGCCGATTACAGTTGCTACACCATGTTAAATTAAACAATTAAAAATTGCAGCCATATCGCATTTGCCAACCAATCTCTGATCTCTCAGCTGTGTTTTCTCTGACAGCCAATGGCGTGCTGCCTGGCGGAGCAGCACTTTCCATGGAGTTAAGAACTGTGGAGAGTTCAGCAGCAATTTCTGCCCATTAATTGTTTTTCAGTTCAGTTGTGTAATGTAAAATATGACGTATCACACAGACCAGGTTCAAAACATGTTCTTTCTTCCTTGTTGCTACATTTTATGCATTGTACTGCTGGATGAACGTTCATTGCTCTCAACTCTTGCATGTAAAGTGTTCAACCCTCCTACCAAGGAGAAAGTCAGTTCTGTTTGATTTTATCCTGGCCAGTCGCAGACTAGTTGGTCTCAGTCGTTGGGTATGTCACATTAGACAGTTGTCTTCACGGGAGTGTGTCACTGACTGCCTCTGACTGGCTAAGATTATGTAAATGAAGACTGCGACTGAAAATCACTGGAAAAGTCATCTAATATGACACTGCTTTAAATGAACCAGATTACAGGATAAATCAATCCTAAATTCAAATAAACTGTTCCAAACTATCTAGGTGTAAAAACACCTTAAGAGAAGATGGTAACAATCAGTGAGGAAATTAGAGAAGGTATATTGAGATAATATGGAAAAGTGGTATCTAGGCATGGTTGAGAGAGTCTGGAAAAGGTCAGTCGCAGAGAGAATGTTCGGGTTGGACAGGGAAAGAGGGAATGCGTGGGCAGGGATGTGCAGTGGAAAGACCTGAGGGAGGAACGTGTGCAAGCAAGATGGACAAATACAGAGAAGACTCATCAAGGCCGCTGTCCCCTAGAATATGACAGATTTGACTGTGGTGAACAAAAAACTTACAAGGTATACCCTTTTACAGTTTTTGAAAAAGATTCTTTCATTGTCCAGTCTTTCCAGAGGGAAATATGAGAGAATTCCACAATGATTATGTATTTAAAATGTTTCTCATATATATATTTATTTTGTGAAAGAAGCCAGACACAGACACTGAGACAGCCAGAAGTCCAAAACACACGCATTTATTTTGCTCCTTATTAGCACACAATACAGTGCCCCCAAACACCCATAATTATTCAGTCCTTTCTTTTGCCTTTCATTCTCTGTCTCTTCTTCTCTATTCTTCTGCCGCCTCTACTCCTCTTCTCGTAAGCTCCGTCCTCTGCTCCCCGACTGGAGTTAGGGCGGCGCCTTTTATAACACACCCGGATGTTCTCTGTGATGACCTTCTTGCAGCTCTTCCTGGTGTGGCGGAAGTGCTGCATGGGTACCCGGAAGCACCCCCCGGTGTACTATTGATTTTCTCAGAAGACAATTTGACGTCCCGCGAGAGACACTTTAACGTCCTGCAAGACAAGGCAGTGAGACAACATTTAAAATAAGTCCACAGACGTTTAACCTAGCAGTTGTTGGAATGCTTTTGGCAGACACACTTTATTTGCTCCCAGCTCTTAAAACAACAACAAGTGACAAGCAGAACATGCAGCTCGCCAGCAGCAGCAAGCCAGCAGATGATCCGACCGCTTCTCCTTAGCATGCATTCAGCCAAAAATACCCCCCTCCACAATGCAGGTGGCAGCAACGCAAAGTGGCAAAAGGACAGAAGCTGTACAGGATTTGAAGTGATCGACACGCAACACGACAAAAAGAACACACAGCTCGCCAACAGCAGCTGATCCGACAGCATCTCCTTAGCATGCATTCCTCCACCCCCCAACGCGAGCAGTGTTATACGTCCTGCAAGAAAGAGATTTAACCACACTCGGGGACGGAAATAAAGGACAAGTATTGTTTTTGCAAAAGTTTTAAAGTAAAACTGAAAATAATGCATATGTAACAATTCACATGAAAATAACAATCTCTTTAAATTGTATATACGGTTAAACAATCCCAGGGGTGGGCGAGTGAAGCGAGCAGAGGGCAGAGCCCCCTAGTGTGTGTGTGTGTGTGTGTGTGTGTGTGTGTGTATATATATATATATATATATATATATATATATATATATATATATATATATATATATATATATATATATATATATATATATATATATACAGTATATGTATGTATATATGTGTATATATATATATATATATATATGTGTATATATATATATATATATATATATATGTGTGTATATGTGTATATATATAAAATATAATAGTGTGTGTATATTGTACATGTTCTCTTTGAACTTCATTGTAACCACCTATAAAATACACCCTTCCTCCCAAAGCAGCAATCAATGGGACTTCTCTTCCTCTGCCCAACCCTCTCCCAGTACTCCAATAACATGAAGCATCAATTAGTCAACAGTGAATGAAGTATGTCATTGGTATTTCTATTGTCCCAGAACTAAAGCTTTTAGAACTTCACTTTTAACTTGATCTAAAAATAAAATCCCCCTTTCAATAGATTTTTGTATATTTTGAAAACAATTTCATAAATAGCTGGAAATGACCTAAAAGAGTACCTAGACATTCCCCAGTCTCCACATAAAAACCTAGCAAAATATTCTGAGACCTGCCTAATCTGTATGGGTGTTGCAAATATCCAGAGCCTAACCCAGCAGCATTGGGCGCAAATTAGGAATCAATGCTGGATACCAGTCCATTGCAGGGCCCTCTGTTATGGCAGTTATCAATAAGACTGCAGTGTTAGTTTATGAGAATGAAAACTTATATACAGTTCCCTCCACAATGTTTAAGGTCATGATACATTTTTCCTCCTCTGCTTCACAGTTTAAAATCACAAATCAGAAAATTCAGATGTGATTAAAGTGCATGTTGCAGACTATCATTTAAGGGGATTTGCATACATTTTGATGATACCATGTAGTAATGCCAACAATGGTTCTCCCATTTTAAGGTATCATAATATTTGGGACACAGCAATGGAAGGTCTATGAAGGCTGTCATATTTAGGACTTATCTCGTATCCCTTTACATGCAATGACTGCTTGAGTTTGGTGATTCATTGACATCACCAGGTGCTGAGGATCTTCTCTGGAGATGCTCTGCCTTTGCCTCTAATGCAACCATCTTCAACTCCTGCTTGTTTTGGGGGGTTTGTCCCCTTAATTTTTCTCTTCAGCATATAGAAGTCTTGCTCCATTGCATTTATTTTAAATTGGGGACTGGTTTGGCCATTCAAGAATTTTCCATGTTTTAGCAAACTCCTGATTTGCCTCAGCAGTATGTTTGGATCATTATCTTTTGTAGGATGAAGTGCCTTCCAATAAGTTTGGAGGCATTAACTGGAACTTGAGCAGGTAAGGTGTTTCTACACAGCTCAGAATTCACTGTGCCACTGATGTCAGCAATCACATCATTAATGAAGAGAAGTGTGCCAGGACCTGTAGCAGCCATACATGCCCAAGCCATAATACTCTCAAGCACCATGTTTAACAGATGAGGTGCTCCTTTTTGTCTCCACACTTTGCTCTTGCCAGCCATCACTTTGATCAGATTCATCTTTGTCTCGTTTGTCCTCAAGCCCTTTTTCCAGAATTCCTCACGCTCACAAACTTTAATCTGGCCATCCTGTTTTAATGGCTCACTAGTCATAGGCATCCTGCAATGTGGCTTATGTATTTCTGTTTATGAAGTCTTCTGCAGATGATTGTCTCTGACACACACTTCTGTCTTCTGAAGACTTCTTCTGATCTGTCAAACAAGCATTTGGGGCCTTTTCTTTACCATGGTGAGGATTTTTCTGTCACCAGCAGCTGAGATCTTCTTTGGCCTGCCAGTCCCTTTGTGATTTACTGAGCCTCCCAGTATGTTCTTTATTATTAATTATTTTGCAGACAGTTGGTTGGTAATGTTTAATGTTTTCCTGATGTCTCTAATGGTTGTGTTCTTGTTTTTCATCCTCATAATGGCTTTTTGACTTTCATGGACACTACTCTTGTCCTCGAGTTGAACAGTGGCTCCAAAGGGTAGAAGCAGTCTGAGGTATCTTATTCCTGCACTAAACACCCAAACCCACCTGAGGAATGACAAGCACCTGTCACACCAATTGTCCCAAACATTATGGTACCCTGAAATGGGGGACCATGTAGAAAAAGTGTTGTCATTTCGACATGGTGTGACTGAAATTTATGCAAATTCCCTTAAATGAAAGTCTGCAATGTGCACTTTAATCACGTCTGAATTGTTTGATTTGTAATGTTAAACTCTGGAGCAGGTTGGTGAATCAAAGAAAATTGTGCCTTTGTTTCTTATACAGTGGTGTGAAAAACTATTTGCCCCCTTCCTGATTTCGTATTCTTTTGCATGTTTGTCACACAAAATGTTTCTGATCATCAAACACATTTAACCATTAGTCAAATATAACACAAGTAAACACAAAATGCAGTTTGTAAATGGTGGTTTTTATTATTTAGGGGGAAAAAAAAATCCAAACCTACATGGCCCTGTGTGAAAAAGTAATTGCCCCTGAACCTAATAACTGGTTGGGCCACCCTTAGCAGCAATAACTGCAATCAAGCGTTTGCGATAACTTGCAATGAGTCTTTTACAGCGCTCTGGAGGAATTTTGGCCCACTCATCTTTGCAAAATTGTTGTAATTCAGCTTTATTTGAGGGTTTTCTAGCATGAACCGCCTTTTTAAGGTCATGCCATAGCATCTCAATTGGATTCAGGTCAGGACTTTGACTAGGCCACTCCAAAGTCTTCATTTTGTTTTTCTTCAGCCATTCAGAGGTGGATTTGCTGGTGTGTTTTGGGTCATTGTCCTGTTGCAGCACCCAAGATCGCTTCAGCTTGAGTTGACGAACAGATGGCCGGACATTCTCCTTCAGGATTTTTTGGTAGACAGTAGAATTCATGGTTCCATCTATCACAGCAAGCCTTCCAGGTCCTGAAGCAGCAAAACAACCCCAGACCATCACACTACCACCACCATATTTTACTGTTGGTATGATGTTCTTTTTCTGAAATGCTGTGTTCCTTTTACGCCAGATGTAACGGGACATTTGCCTTCCAAAAAGTTCAACTTTTGACTCATCAGTCCACAAGGCATTTTCCCAAAAGTCTTGGCAATCATTGAGATGTTTCTTAGCAAAATTGAGACGAGCCCTAATGTTCTTTTTGCTTAACAGTGGTTTGCGTCTTGGAAATCTGCCATGCAGGCCGTTTTTGCCCAGTCTCTTTCTTATGGTGGAGTCGTGAACACTGACCTTAATTGAGGCAAGTGAGGCCTGCAGTTCTTTAGACGTTGTCCTGGGGTCTTTTGTGACCTCTCGGATGAGTCGTCTCTGCGCTCTTGGGGTAATTTTGGTCGGCCGGCCACTCCTGGGAAGGTTCACCACTGTTCCATGTTTTTGCCATTTGTGGATAATGGCTCTCATTGTGGTTCGCTGGAGTCCCAAAGCTTTAGAAATGGCTTTATAACCTTTACCAGACTGATAGATCTCAATTACTTCTGTTCTCATTTGTTCCTGAATTTCTTTGGATCTTGGCATGATGTCTAGCTTTTGAGGTGCTTTTGGTCTACTTCTCTGTGTCAGGCAGCTCCTATTTAAGTGATTTCTTGATTGAAACAGGTGTGGCAGTAATCAGGCCTGGGGGTGGCTACGGAAATTGAACTCAGGTGTGATACACCACAGTTAGGTTATTTTTTAACAAGGGGGCAATTACTTTTTCACACAGGGCCATGTAGGTTTGGATTTTTTTTCTCCCTAAATAATAAAAACCATCATTTAAAAACTGCATTTTGTGTTTACTTGTGTTATATTTGACTAATGGTTAAATGTGTTTGATGATCAGAAACATTTTGTGTGACAAACATGCAAAAGAATAAGAAATCAGGAAGGGGGCAAATAGTTTTTCACACCACTGTATTATGCTGGGCACTGTATATATGGGGTGAAAATATGCAAACTCCACATGCGTACTAGAAATGTGAGATAACTGTGTTAATCAGTGTGCCACATCCCCACCACTGTATAACCACATGATCTGTTTGTATCGAAAGCAGCATTTAACCCTTAGCTATAGATGCTCAATTGTTACCAGGATGAAACCTAATTTCAAGTTTTCAAATAAACTGATATAGTTTAAAAAGGTCTGAGTAGTGATAATTAAGTTCTTTTGTAAAACATTTTGAAAAGACCATTAATGTTAATTGCTAGTATTCCTTGAGTAGATTTGTATTCTTGTGCTGTGGGAGTTTTACTGAACTGTACAAAGAGCAATGTATTTTAACATTCCTTTGATGATTTTGCCTCTTTTTTAATTTCAGTGGTGCTGATTGGTGACTCCGGAGTTGGGAAGAGTAACCTGCTCTCTCGATTCACACGCAACGAGTTCAACTTGGAAAGCAAGAGCACCATTGGAGTCGAGTTTGCCACTCGTAGCATCCAAGTGGACGGCAAGACGATAAAGGCTCAGATCTGGGACACGGCAGGACAAGAACGCTATAGGGCCATCACTTCTGCGTAAGTATGGGGTGGTCTTTGGAGGAGGTAAGATGGGGGCGAAGAAAGGGCATAGTCATAAGCATAATTGTGTGCATGTGAGATCAGTGCAGTGACTGACAGGGTTTTAATCAGAACATCCCTGTAAAAGGATTGATTTGCTCTTCTGTCACCTTAATATGGAAAAGTGGGCACATTACTCATCTTTGGTCTCAGTCCTTTTTTATATTGTGCCAACTTCTCATTGTCTTGAGACAGACAAATGCACCAGTGTGTGGCCATAGTAAGAAGAGAATTCAGACGTAACCAATTTAGACTGCATGCTGTCTCTGAGCATGAGGGTTCTTTGTTGTATAAATGTATACTTCATTTATTTTTTAAATACATTGTTTTTAAAGGTACTATCGGGGTGCTGTGGGTGCATTATTAGTGTATGACATCGCCAAACACCTCACGTACGAGAATGTGGAGCGCTGGCTGAAGGAACTGCGGGACCATGCTGACAACAACATTGTCATAATGTTAGTGGGAAACAAGAGTGACCTGCGACATTTAAGGGCCGTGCCCACCGACGAAGCTCGTGCCTTTGCAGGTAAATTTGTATTGCTGATAAAAAAAAAAAGAAAGAATTAAAATGTATTTAAATCAGCATTTCTTTATTGATTTTAGGTTTATGGGGATTAATACTTTTGTCTTCCTCCTTACAGAAAAGAACAATTTGTCATTTATTGAAACATCAGCCCTGGACTCCACTAATGTAGAAGAGGCATTTAAAAATATATTGACAGGTAAAAAATAAAAAAGAGGGATATAACGGTGCACATTTTTCACGTGCTGAAAATATAATCTCACTTACACTGCTTTAGAAAATGGCTGTTAACTAGAAGAATGGGAATGGGGGGGAGGGGATTGTGGAATAAATGTTGCACATGTCAACATTTTTTTCAGTGTGTGTGTGTGTGTATATATATATATATATATATATATATATATATATATATATATATATATATATATATAATAATATAATATAAAAAAATAGCAGCGGATATCTATATTACTAAACGAAGGTTGTATATATGCACGGATGCCACACTCATACTGCGCCTCAGCTTCCCAGAGTCAGTAGGTGGCGTCCAAACAGCACAACACGACCTGTAAACTAAACTTGAGGTAAAGCGTGCACGCCAGGTTGTATACAGTAATCCCTCCTCCATCGCGGGGGTTGCGTTCCAGAGCCACCTGCGAAATAAGAAAATCCGCGAAGTCAAAACCATATGTTTATATGGTTATTTTTATATATTTTAAGCCCTTATAAACTCTCCCACACTATTATAAACATTTCACGCACAATTATACAGCATAAACCCTTTGTATTCTCTTAGATATTAGGTAAGATTCATTGAAATTATGTATGTAAACACAGTTTACATACAGTAAGACCTAAATATTATTTTAAAGATATTGAGCGTCTCCGATATCACATATGTTACAGCCATTACGACAGACAGGCCACCAGCAATAAATACGTACAATGCAAGAAAAATTGTATACAGATACACTAAACTATGTACATGTAATAAGTACTGTACGTAAATAATTAATTATGGTTACTCACCAACAATGACACGACGACTTGTCCGATAACGATGAGTTTAATTTTACTGCACTACAAAGGATAGCGTTACAGCTCTTTTAAAGGAGCCTCTTATAGCGACTGTTTAGCACCGCCGTTGTACTTCTTCCATCACTCTTCAATCCAAATCCCTAAAGCAGATTCCATCCAGACTGCTGCCTTATCACGTCCACTTGCAACTCGTTTTGCACCCTGGTTAAAGGACACTGCGGCCGTAGATCTTATATACTTTTCCTCCTTTTTAAATAAAAAGAATCGTGGACTCATTGATGCCGTAATGGTGTCCTGCAGCGGTGTAGCTGTTTCCTTCCTTCAACATATCTAAAACTTTTACCTTTTCTGCAATCATTTGCATCTTCTGTTGGCGCTTGGATACGGCTCCTGCAGCAGTAGCAGTAATGTGCGTTAATGCTGAATGAGTGAGATTAGACTTCCTGGTTAATGCAGCACTCCGTCGCTGAGCCAATCAGCAGCACACAGGAACTTAACCAAAGGCTCTGATTGGGTAGCTTCTCAGCCATCCGCCAATAGCATCCCTTGTTTGAATTCAAATGCGTCCCTTGTTTGAATTCAAATGGGCAAATCAACTGAGGAAGCACACGTACTGTAGACCGCAGACATCCGCGAAGCAGTGAAAAATCCGCGATATATATTCACATATGCTTACATTTAAAATCCGCGATGGAGTGAAGCCGCGAAAGACGAAGCGCGATATAGCGAGGGATCACTGTATGTGTATATATATATATATATATATAATTTCCAATGAGACTCTTCACATGAAATTCTCAGATGATGTTGGTATTAACTAAAGAAAACTACAAATACAGAATTCACAACATTAAAGGCTATAAATAAAGGCATGTGTAATAAAGTGGAATGACACAGAGAAAAAGTATTGAAAACAGTAATTTAACACTTAGGGCCAGTTTATACTTCACGCTCAGAATGTGTACGCGCACGAATCATGGCTGCCACGCGTTCCCAGCATTCATTTGATGCATCCTCTGAGCATGTCCTCAGAAATGAATGTGATGCGTGCGCGAGTTGCAGTCCCAACAAAAAGTTGGGGGGGTGTAGTGTGATCACGTCGGAACGTAATGTCAGAGTCTCTGTTTACTATCTACATGTGACAGAAAGCCGCTTTGCGGATCCTACAGGATCGATGCGCCTGCTTCGATGTTTGATGAATGGTTTGATGTGGTGAAGCAAAACACCGACATACAAATGCATTTGTGGAGCTTTTATATTCAAGTGTCAAATATTCCCCCCACGTAATGACATGATACATTTTAAAAGTCTTACATACCATCTTCTGTGCCGTCTTTTTTTTTTTTTTTTTTTTTGGGCACATTCACAACGGCATCAAAATGTACGGCAGCGTGTTTGAGCCACATAGAAAAAAAATTAAGGATACGGTGAAAAAGTCTATTTTGTAATTAAAATAGAAATTTTGGCTTTAATCTCGAATTGTCAACTTTAATCTTGTAGAATATTTTATCATTAAAGTAGACCGTTGTAAACATCATTTTAAAAACTGACCCAGTTGTTAAATCGTTATGTGCTTCTGGGGCTTCCACCTGAACTGAAAGCAGCGGCAAGCCACACAAAACACTGATATTCCAGCTCTCTGCACATTTTGAATCTTTAGTGCATTTCAAGTATAAATCTAAAGTATGTATATTAGATTTTACAAGTAAGTCGTTAACTTCATGTAAATAATGAATACTGTTAATAATTACACATGTGGAGGCAGCACGGTGGCAGAGTGGTAGCACTGCTGCCTCACAGGGAGTCACATCCCTGGTGTTCCCTGCCTGGCACAGTGTGCTACGGTTTCCTTCCAAAGACATGAAGGTTTGGGGATTTGGTGACTCTAAAATGACGCCAGTGTATGTGTGTGCTTGTGTTCACCTTACGATGAGCTAATACCCCATCCAGGGATTGTTTCTATGTCGCGCCTGATACTTGCTGGAATGGGCACATACCTGGACTGATGGATGTAATCATTAAACATCCTTTTCAGAGATATTGTGACAAGGTGTCCTCGGAATTTAATGAACGTTTCATGCAATTCACAACACAGCGAAGCGGAACGTTTTCTCACCATGATGATATCTTGCACTGTCACCTGGTGGAATCTTTAATATTTACATACAGTGTGCGCACAAGTATAAACAGTACACCGCTTGTGTCGCGTGAAGTATAAAGCCTGCGTAAGTGGAGAAGCCTTTGTTTGTAATGACAGCTTCAAGTTGCTTCCTGTATGAAGAAATCAATCGCCTGCAGTGCTCAGCTGGGATTTTGGCCCATTCTTCTAAAGTGATTGTTTTTAAATATTGAAGATTCCGGGCGGCCGTCTTGTGAACCCCTGATCTTTTAGTTCCTTCTACAAATGTTCTATTGGATTTAAGTCAGGTGATTGACCGGGCCTAATAACTTGATTTTCTTTCTCTGAAACCAATTGAAAGTTTCCTTTGCTGTATGTTTTGGATTGTTGTCCTTCTGGAAGGTCCCCCCCACGTCTCACCCGCATCTATGTGGTGGATGGCAGCAGATTTCATTTCAAGAATCTCTCTGTGCATGGCCCCATTCATCATTCCTTCAATTGCATAAAGTCTGCTAATACTATGAGATGAGAAACAGTCCCACATGATGCTTCCACCTTCAAACTTCACTGTTGGCGTATGGTGTTTTTTGGGTGAATTGCAATGCCATTTCTCCCCCAAACATGATGTGGAATGTGACAGGCAGAAAGTTCAATTTTGGTCTCGTCTGACCAGACTCTATTCCCCCAGTATTTCATAGGCTTGTCTAAATGTTTTGTAGCAAACTTTAAATGAGCTTCAACATCCCTTTTCTTCAGTAATGGAGTCTTGCAGGGTGAGTGTGCATAAAGGCCGTGCTGGTGGAGTGCATTGCCTATTGTTTTCCCTGTAACAATTACATCCGCTGCCTCCCAAGGCTTTCTGGAGCTCTTTCCGAGTGATCCTTGGCTCTTGGGCTACTCTTCTAACTATCCATCAACTCCCTGGTCAGAAAACTTACAAGGAGCTCCTGTGTGTGGCCGGTTGATGGTGGACTGGTGTTCCTTCCACTTGCAGATAATGGGCCCAATGGTGTTTAATGGAAGATTCAGAAGTTTTAAAATACGTCTGTAACCAGTTCCACTGATGTGGTTTACAACAGCATAGTTGGTAAGGTCTTGGGAGAGCTCTTTGCTTTTACCCATCATGAGCTGCTTCTTGTGTGACGCCTTTGTAGCAAAACCCCTTTTATAGCCCATCAAATATGTGCTAACCCAGCTGATATCAATTTGCACAATTAGGAGGTGGAATTACTTTCTTACTAATTTTGGATTTCAGCTGCTTCCTTGCCTTGATGTACTGCTTTTTCTTAGCGTGTTCAAAAATTTTCCCTGTGTCATTCCACTTTATTACACACTAGCAAAATACCCGCGCTTCGCAGCGGAGAAGTAGTGTGTTAAAGAGGTTATGAAAAAAAAAGGAAACATTTTAAAAATAACGTAACATGATTGTCAATGTAATTGTGTTGTCATTGTTATGAGTGTTGCTGTGTTTTATATATATAAAATACACACACACACATATAAACATATATATACATATACATATACACATATATATACATATCTACATATATATATATATATATATATATATACATATACACATCCACATATCAACATATATATATACACATATATACACACACACACGCTTTATGGGTGATGATTGTTTTACTGTTTTAATCTTTATTTTATTTTATTGTAGAATCAACTCCTATCTGCGCACAGCAGGGCAGCCGTGGGCGGATGCGTATGGTGTATTCACTCCATGTTATCGTGCATTGCGCTGTCAGTGGTATTTTGATAAAAGAATTTGAACAACATATAAGAAGCGTATAAATTATTAAACAGTAAAACATTAACATTTAAGAAGTAAAGTTACATGAAGTACTACTGCAGTGCCTTCGGGTATACCTCATTTTTTGTTTGCCCATTACATGCTTAAATGTATAAATTTTTTGGTGCACCTACCCGAGAACACGCGACATATAACCGAGCGTGGGAGAAGCATGGATTTTAAACACGCGTTGAGTTCATCTGCTGGTCTCCCTCGTGGAATAACTGGTAATGTTTGACTAAAATCTACAGCGAGTAAAACGACATTACCTCCTATTTTTTTTTTTTACGATCTCTGAGATCTTGCTTTTTTCGGTTCAAGGCTTCATAAGCTCTTTTATGTTGTATGGTGTACTTATCCCAAACCATCATCTTTGAATGTTGCAAGACTTTCGCCTTGTATGTAAATCGGGGTAATTACATTCATTGCATTCCTAGTCTGAATCACAATCTGATTGTATGGGTGGTTACCTGGCACTGTAGGGTTGCCACCCGTCCTTTAAAATACGGAATCGTGCCGCGTTTGAGAATGAAATTGCGCGTCCCGTTTTGAATCAATACTGGACGGGATTTATCCCGTATTTTTTTTATCATTTTTTTTTTAAAGCAGCGTCTCATGCAAATCATCCCACACGCATTTTATGAAGATGCCTCCTTTCCTACTTTGGATTGGGTAATACTTGATGTCATCGTTAGTTTGATTGGTGTTTTTAACTGTGCAGTGAGTAGGGCGTGTCTTTTAAGTACAGTCTGCAAAGTGTTGGCACTGAGATGTGGCGTCAGCGCCATAGTTGAAGCCCCTAACGTTGCGGTCAGCAAGTCGGCAAACATCCGCCATGTGCCGTCTTTCAGTTGCGAGAAGCAGATCATAGAATGGTTGAAACTGTTGCCCCTAACGTTGCGCCACGGTGTGTGGTTCGTTTATACCTCGTGTCTTCTCATTAAACTTTTATCTCGCGAATATGTTATTGCAATCCGCAGCGGGAGCGTTTCTATAAACTTAATTGAAACTTACGTTTTACACCGTGCTTTGTTTCCCTTATGAACATGCTTGTATGCTTAACTCGCTCCGTTCTCAATTGTTTAATTAATTTTTTGCTCTTAGCTGTTCGCGGCTCTTCCTCCATTTCCCCCTACTTCGTTCTTTTATCTCGCGAATATGTTATTGCAATCCTTAACGGGAGCGTTTCAATAAACCGATTGAAAATAGTTTTGCATTTACCTTTTTAGTAAAAGGCGAGCTTTTAAGCCTGAGAAATCACCCCGTAAATGCACACGTTTAATTGCACATGTGTTAATATGTATGGTTACACAGTATTAAAAGACAGTGAACAACGTCAGTTACCTTTGTTCCCGCGTTTGATAAAAGGTGAGCTTTTAAGCCTGAGAAATCACCCCGTAAATGCACACGTTTAATTGCACATGTGTTAATATGTATGCTTACACAGTATTAAAAGACAGTCAAAAATTAACGTCATTTACCTTCGTTCCCGCGTGTGACTCGTGCTGTAAATCTCTTCCTTGTTTTTAGTTCACGTGATTACGTAGGAGGCGTGATGACGCGATACGTGACTCCGCCTCCTCCATTACAGTGTATGGACAAAAAATATGTTCCAGTTATGACCATTACGCTTTGAATTTCGAAATGAAACCTGCCTAACTTTTGTAAGTAAGCTGTAAGGAATGAGCCTGCCAAATTTCAGCCTTCCACCTACACGGGAAGTTGGAGAATTAGTGATGAGTGAGTCAGTCAGTCAGTCAGTGAGGGCTTTGCCTTTTATTATTATAGATTACCTTTATTTATGGCCTTTAATGTTGTGAATTCTTTATATTTTTGGATTTCTTGAGTTAATACCAATGTCAGGTGAGAATTTCATGTGAATAACCTCATTAGAAATATATTTACTGCGCAAAAACGTTAACAAGTTCAATACCTACTTCTCCCACCGTATATATTTGTGTGCGAGAGCAGATGGTAGGCTGACTTTGCTGACCTGTTAAAATTATGAAGGATAATTCTCCTGAACAGCAGATCACAGCATTTTTCGTGCTATATCAGGTTGATTTCCAACTGATTGCGCTAATGTGTGTCATCATCATGTATTAGTTATTGAAGAAATACAAAAAAAAAAAAAAAACATAATAGCAAGTGGAAAAAAAAACGTTAAACTGCTTTGTTAAAAAATTCTTAAAAGTTGAATGTTTTTTGATTTTCAGAGCTTGTGGGTGAGGACCATTCTCAGTGAGGAGAGTTCCTCCTGAAGACGAGGCTTATTTAGTCATCATTGTGAAAAAGAACTTCCTTACAAATCTTTCTGAATTTTTTTTTACACTTGTGTTTTGTTGTATTTAAATATTATATCAGCTGAAATACCTAGCGTAGCCTGGGAGGAAAATAAAGTTGTTTTTTTTTTTTTTTTTTTTTTTTTTTTTTGAGAAAAATATAATAAAAATTGATAGATAGATAGATACTTTATTAATCCCAAGGGGAAATTCACATACAAATAAAATAAGACAACTTTAAAAATAAAATAACAAACAATGAAGACTCACTAATGTGCTTTTCTTGCGGTCTTGTAGGTATGTTACGCTCAGAACCGGCCAACTCGATTTCATTTCAAAAGCAACAGGGGCGCTGCTGCTCAAACATAAAGAATGCTGCCAGTCACCTCCATTCGCCTTCTGGTGGTTGTTCCAAGTGTCAACTGGATGATAACGTGCATACAAGACCGTAAGATCACCCCCCACCCTACCTGGAAGGTGGTGGATTAGGGTTGATTTCACCCTACAGTAATTTGAGTTGACCAATGAGAAACATGTGTACCAAGGTTCATGAAAATCACTCCAGCCGTTCGCAAGTGATGCTGGAACATGCATACATACACACACACACACACACATACATTGACGTTTATATAATACTAGTCATTTAGCCCGTTACAATAACGGGCGCTAGAACAGTAGTGTATAAACATTATTAGGAACAGTCTATATTAAATGGCAAGGGACTTTGACCTCATTCTTTTTGTTGGTCGTATTTTTCTTTCTTCCAGCCTTTCTTTTGTTGATGTTTACTTGCTGAGCTGACCGTTCTTCGTGGGCTGCCGCCGTGTATTGTGTGTCTAATTTTCTGTGACAGTAATACTGTCTTGTACGGCTCTATTCAATAAGGGCGTGCACAAAAAGGCGAGCTTCAAAAGGGCAACCTCAATTGAGCGCGGCGATAATTTAGTTCAAATGGCTCTGGAATATGTGAAGAGCAACAAAGGTGCAGATCTTTATTTACGCGCGTCTTTATTCGCTGCGCCCAATTGAGGTCGCCCTTTTAAGGCTCGCTTTTTTGTGCGCGCCCTTATTGAAGGAAGCCTGTGCGCACCCTTATTGAAGGATACTGTCTTGTACGTCCGCTGGCTTGTACGTCGATAATATACCTTTAATTTTCTCTGGCGGTAATACAGGCGTGCGCATCGGTAATATGCCTTTAATCTCCTCTGACAGTAATACTGGCTTGTGTGTGGCTGTAATATGTGTCACGTATTGTGTACCTTTAATTTCCTCTTGCAGTAATACTGGTTAGTATTTCCGTAAAACGCCTCTAACTTTCTCTGACAGTAATATCGTGCATCGCACCGTGCCCCGCGCATGCGCACTTCATCAGAAGACACCCACACACGGACACCTGGACGCACATAGGGATTTTATATATATAGATATATATAATGTATGTTATGGCCAATGTCACTGTAAATTGACCAGCCAATGTCCAATCTTTCCTTGATTTCGGGATTTGGCCAGAAAGGTTGCGAAATAGCATGGGGCGATCGGCCAAAGTCAGAAGAAAAAAGGCATGAGCAGATTTTGGTGGGTCTCTATAATTTCATACTTTATACAATCTCTTTACTTTATGAATATCCATCATCACTTGGTTCAACAAGATGAACTTTTATGACATTTTCGATTGGCATAAGTTTCTTATTTCTACATTTGCAGCGATTTGTTGTGTAATTGCATTGAGTGTAGCCTTCGCTGCCAGTCAGTGATTGGGAAGACATGATGGTTTGTAGTGGCACCTTCCTTGTTACCACGTGCACGCCACTGTCACACCAGAAGCGAAAGATGTGCCGACTACCAGACAGTCTTATATCAGCACAACAAATTTTGGCCAGGGATTTCCCGCCACTTTTACTAAATTGCCGGCCAAAGTAGCATATACACTGGTCATTTCTAGTAATTGGACTTTGGCCACACCTCTCGGCCAAAATGCGAAATGGCCGGCCAATTCGGGAACTGGCAGAACTTCATGTTTTGGCTGTAACAAATGTATAGATTAAGTGTGATCAAAAAACAAATAAGGATAACTATGAAGGAAGCAACTAGAGCCCTCCCAAGATTTGCAGTTATTAAAATCATACCAAGAAATCATTTGTTGTCTTTGTAGCAGTTATGATAAGCTAATTGCTCATCCATTGGTGCTACTGATCAACCCATGACCAGTGAGTAGTAGTAGTTAATAATAGTAAAATATAAAGTGCAATATAAATAAAATTTATTATTATCATTTTTAGTATTACCATGTGCTTTTTCACTCCATTCTAATTTTTTATTAAATTAGATTAGATAAACTTTAGATAAACTGTATTAATCCCATGGGGGAATTCAGGTGCATAGCTTCATTTTAATTAACAGAAAATCATCTTCTTGAGGAGCTCCTTACCTCTGTCTCTATGCTCTCAGTTCCTGGCATTTTTGTGTGTAATAATATAAAAGTTAATTTGTCATAAAGTAATTGGGAGAATAGCATTGAGAACCTTGTAGCAGTGCTGGAAAGTGCCCAGCCAGTTACACATGGTAGGCCAGTGTTTTTTTTTAAACTAGCTGTGCTACCCAGCTTAAGATGGATTGAAATCTAAGTAATCAATGCAGAAACCTCAGCAAGTCTAGGGATAGCCTGATCTGGGCATGGTGGCACTTGATAACCCTCTTTCTGAATGACGGAGTTCTTTCGATCTCAGCAAGATGATAACACAAGAGCAAACCAAATGAGTTATCTGAGGTTTAAATAAGAATGGCTCAGACAAGATCCTCCCTAATGATGGCTCTAACCATTTACATCTGATCTGGAACACCCAGTTCTAATTTCAGATATTTGGAGTGGTGATAAATGGTAGGGGTGCACTGACTTTTTCCACATGCAAAATTTACATTTATGTTTATTTAAATTATACAGTGAATTACGAAATATGTTTGTTATACTATCTTTATCTATAGGTGTTCTTTAACCCATCCATTTCATTTCCCTCTTATTCTGAGCAGGGACACGGGGATGTTAGAGTCCATCCCAGCAAGTATTGGGTGCAAGGCGGAGAGACAATCCCTAGACAGAGCGCCAGTCCATCACACTGTAAAGGCACTCAAGTACACACACACACACACACACACACATGCGCCAATTTAGCAATGCCAACTCCCCTAACCTGCATACCTTTACTAAGGGAGGGCACGGCAGCACCAAGAAGAAACTCAGGAAGAACATGCATACTCCAAACTGGTTTCCTTGTTACAAGGCACTGTGCCACCATGATGCCCAATACTGTTTAAATGAAGATCAAATGTTGATGTCCACGTATGTTAAAAGAGAAAAAAACATTTCATGGCGTGCACTTACTTTTTCATATGACAGGATAAGGACAGTATTGTTTCCTTCTTTGCTTCTGGATGGCTTCCATGTTACATTTTTGAATGTTTTTTTCTTTTTTAATTTTATTATAATCATTCCATACAAATCAATCAATTTTTACAAAAAATAGGATTGAAAAAACAAGTCGACCCCCACCCCTGAGAGAGAGAGCATGGCCAACGGGGTAAAACTTAAGGCTTGTAAACATACCTAAATTGATGAGTTTAATAGGCCAGTAGAGATGAATGGAGAAGAAAAAGAAATGCGGAGATAATTGCTTCCTCTGTGCTTTAAGAGCTTATTCTAAAATTTTATTGATTATATCCTGCCAGGTTTTAAAAAAATTCTGTACACGTCCTCTAACTGAATATTTGATTTTTTCCATAAAATATATATATAATTCACTAAGCCGCCAGCAAGTAAGACACCCATGGCGCACACAGGACGGAGCCACGCCCACCAACTCTAAGACCATTGGATACGATGACAACTCACAGAGCCACGCCCACCAACTCGGACGTGACAACTCACAAAACACGGTGTAATTCATGTTCATCTGTGCTACAGTCCACATGCATCTCTGAGCCACGTTGACTTTTCGGTTACAACGCACGACCGCGTGCACCATCGCAAACTGTTTTACACGCTACATCCAGCGATTCGCATCCGCGACAAACATGTGTTGTCTTAGATGGTCCTGCAGGAACACAGAAAACGTTTCCCCGCCCACCAACACTCCTTATTCCCCGACCCGCGTCCACCCTCGCTCTCCAGGCATTCACACTGCCTGCTCATGTGCCCGCACACAACAACTCACTAACCACCCCGTAAGTCGCTTTCGTCTGTGCTACAGTCCACATGCACCTCTGAGCCACGTTAACTTTTCATTATTCTTTTCGGTTATGACACATTACCGCATCCATCATCGAAAACCATGGGAAAGGAACAACGAAGCCCCGCCCACAAACTCTAACCCTCCTCCCACGTGATAGGGAACGCACCTCAGAGCACCGCCCGCCAACTCGAAACGTCCTCCCACGTCCACCCTCGCTCTCGAGGCACAGCTTACTCATGTGCCCACCCCCAACAGCTCACCAAACACATACTCACTCACTTTGGTCTGTGCTACAGTCCACATCCAACTGTGAGCCACGTTGATTGTTCATTTGCCCTCCATGGCTACCGCTTCAAATGTATTTCATGGAAACAACACTTCTTTCAATGTTATACAAATTCCTGCATCAGGTAGCTGTTTGTTTCTATCAGTCGAGTTTTTCTGGAAAAATGTCATTGATGAAACTGTTGCTCTCAAACTTTGCAACATGGCTGTTGGCTTTGTTTGCCAACATTGGGATAACTTTGGCGACGTGGTGTCCGTTGTTGTTAGTCACAGAAGCATTGTTATACAGTCTGCTCAACAATACGCTGACTATATGAATACGTCTGGAGTCTATGGTGGCGAGGCAGAAATTGTGGCAATGTCCCTAATGCTTCCAGCTACTATCACCATTTACTTCCAACAACGTCCTCATGCCTCTCCTCGAGTTTACAATCTGGCCCAACGTCTCTCCATATCCCTGCTCTTTAGCGGATTTTTGGATCATGGGCATTACGAGGTTCTCATGCCTCTCAAATGCACACGTGATTACCTTCTGGTGACATCTTTTGACGCTGTCGGTATGTGCACACCCACTTGCTCGCCACACTAATGTGATGTCACCTGCCCACTCTCCTCTTCCTGAAAAACATTTAAAGACACACTCCCCTGAACAAACGCATTCCACACAGGACTTCCAATGCACCTTTTGTTCCAAAAGCTTCCGAGTGCAGAAATATCTGAACGCACATTTAAAAAAACACAACACTAATCGAATGATGCAATTTTGAACATTGCCAGCAATGCTTCAAAACAACTCGCGCTCTCAAGAAACACTTACAAACTAATTCCACTCTCACCTTCAATTGCACATTTTGTAACGAGGACTTCAATCCTCAAACCCACCCCTTTTAGACAACTGTGTCTTTCCGGAAGTGTTTAGCCATCAATAAATAATTATGCATCAGATTGAGCATTAACAGGTCTGTGATGCCCTTGGATGTCCCGTACTGCACGTGCGCTACACTGAATGGATCAACGTGAGTCTACTCGGCGCCTAGAGACGTGGGTAGGCCGTTGAACCCCATTTGTGCTGGAGACCAGGGCTTGCAATTACGAATTAAATTACGAATTTTGCAAATGTTCATTTTTCTCCCTGTGCTTAAAAATCATTAAAGAAGCGGCGTGATTATGCGGCGTATGCTACGCCGCGGGTTGGCTAGTAGTATAAAACATCAGTTACCCACTGACTTAAAAGAGGCGTGTTAGGATTCTTCCAGTTTAGCCAAATAAGTCTGCGTGCCAAAAGTTTAGTGAATGCAATCAGTTTGTTTGTCCTTCTCCACTTTAAACCCATCTGGAAGAACACCAAACACAGCTGTTAATGGGTTAGGAGGGATTGTGACCCCAAGGCTGTCTGAGAGGCACTTTTAGTCCAAAATGATGTTAATTTGGTGCAGGCCGAAAAACATGTGACCCAGTGAGGCTGGGACTTGATTGCAGCGTTTGCAGGTTGAATCTTGCCCTGGAAACATTTTGGACAGTTTTAGGCGAGACAGATGTGCTCGATATATAACTTTGAGTTGAATAATTGCATGATTTGTGCATATAGAGGTCGAGTGAAGTCTCTGCATTGCTACTTTCCACTCCCTTTCTGATACAGTAATCCCTCACCTACCGCGGGGGTTACGTTCCAGAGCCCCCCGCGATAGGTGAAAATCCGCGAAGTAGCGACCTATATTTATTTTATTATTTATACATATTTTAAGGCTTTATAAACCCTTCCCACACTCTTATAAACACTTCCTATGCTCTTAAACACTTTCTGCATTCTTAAACACCGCAGACCAACACTGCACACTGCACGCAGCGATCAGACGTCAATGTGTCTGCACTCGCTTTGTGAAGGGGGGCAGCTGATCTCACGCTGAGCAGAAATGGACTTTGTGCTGCTTCTGCCAAAAAGCCTGCTTGTCGCTCTGCGCGTTCGGAAGGAGGAGGAGGAGGAGTGGGGGTGTGTGAGGGCTGAACGCACGTTCGCTCAAACCCCCCTCCCCGGAGGCGCAGTACGCTCCTGCCACTTCACATTGTCAAGGGGGTGGGGAGCTGAATGAACGCTAAGGAGAAGTGGACTTTGTGCTGCTTGTCGCTCTGCCTGGCAATAATTTAAAAGCCTGTACATCACCAATTTTCCTGTCTCACTGTCTTGTCTTGCGTGAAGTTAAAATGTTTTATAATAGTGAGATGTTACTCATATCCTTAGCCCGACATCCACATATCATATGTGTTAACAAAGTGTGTTTTATAAGTTTACATGTGTTTAAAGCATGTGGGATGGGTATTTTAAGGCTTAAACTATAAAAATGTTTATTTATATGGTCTTTCTATATCGTGGATTTTCTCCTGTTGCTGATGGGTCTGGAACATAACTTCAGTGATAGGCGGGCAATCACTTGTATTTAGAAACCCACGAAGTCGTGAATCCGCGAAAAGTGAACCACGAAGTAACGAGGGATTATTGTATATTGATTAAGAGATCTTTTTCCCATTGTCCTCTTGGATCATTGAAAGGGAGGGACTGTAAAATAATTTTGTATGTTTCAGAGATTCTGTCTAAGTCCTTGAAACTGAGCAGTATTTTTTCCAGCATGGACGAGATTTTTGAATTCTAAAGTTTGCCTTATCCTGCAGCTACAAGCACTGAAGTTTGTAGAATTTAGCGAGTATAGGTTTGTTTTTTTTTTTTAAATAAGGATAGTCAGTAATGTTCCACACCTTGTCCTAATCCAGACCAAAAAGTATTACTCAGGATTTGTGTTTTTATAATATTCGCATGTCTTCTGTATATGCTAGGTCACCTCATACCCAAAAACAGGTTAATGCAGGTGGCATTTTAATGGAAATTTGTAATATGGCACTGTCTTTCTCTTTTAAGGTTAGCTTTGTATTGTGAACATGTACCAAGGCACTGAATGTTTGTTTTGTTTTTTAATTTCTTCTTCTTTGCAGAAATATATCGTATTGTATCACAGAAACAGATAGCTGATCGGTCAGCGCACGACGAATCTCCTGGCAACAATGTGGTAGACATCAGTGTGCCGCCCACCACGGACGGGCAGAGAGCCAACAAACTGCAGTGCTGTCAGAATCTGTGACCTCCAAATCCTTTCCTTCCCTCCTCCAGGATCCTTCCTACCCAGTGCTCTCCGCTTTTGATCTTGTGTGTTGTGCGTGCTGCTGTCCGGTATACCCTGTGATTTCTATGCTCTTCCTTCCTTCCTTTTTTTTCCAAAGCTACAAGTCTAACTCTGACATTCCCTTTATAATTTATCCTACTCCTTCTATCCAATCCAGCCTTTTTTTTTTTTTGCCCTCTCATTATTGATTTTATTTTATAATTTTTTTTTTTTTGACAATTTCCTCTCTCAATGAGACAAGTTCTTCAGGGCTGGAAAAATTCTGCACTGATCATGTGATCCACACCTGGAAAAGGATGCTGGTGAGAGATCAGTTGTTGGAACGGCCAGGTAACCTGGCTAGCTACCCCAGCCCAAGCAACATTCTGAAGGGCTGCTAGTCAGATCAGGACAGCCCTTGGGTCTGCACACTGTGTGAAATGTGGTCGTATGTGCTAATAAATAAAACAAAAGGAAGATGGCTAATTGATCCTGACTATGTTAGCATGCTGCTTGATGATTGCAAAAGCAGCAGTGTGAAACTGAGCAGGTCCACAGTGAAGGAATCAGCAATCATTACCAAAAAAGAAAAATCTTTTGCATTAGCTTGAGGCTCACACTTTTTTTATTTTTTATTTTTTTTGTTTTTAAGGTCCAGCATCTCTTTGTAATCTATTATGGAATGACCTTTCCCCTCTGCTACTTAAATATATTCGGAATAGAATGCTACCAAATCGTGCATATGCTAGGCAGTTTAAAACTTGAAGATATATTAAAAAAGTGGCTTAGACTGATTGAAGAATTGCAAGCTGAGCACCCCCCCCCCCCCCCCAAACCCATACCAGACATCACATAAGGCGTCACATAGCACTCGCCATTATTTGTATTCTGTAGATGTCCTTTTCCCTACCTGTGCTTGACTGGATATCAGACAAAGTCTTCCAGAACTTGTATGGTGTTGCACTGAATGGTAAACTAGATTTTTTTTCCTCCTCTTTTTTTAATGTAAGGAGGGAGGCCTGGGGGGGGGGGGGGGGGGTTCAAGTGGGTGTTAAACACTAAACTGTGTGTGATGTACCCATGCAGTGATAAGGCAAAATTTTCACACCCTGCAATGCTTGTCCAGTCGAGGTCTGAAGACTGCACCGCCTAAGTAATGCATTCTGGTTAATATATATATCCATACATACACACATACACATAAGCATATATACATATATATATATATATATATATATATATATATATATATATATATATATATATATATATGATGTATAAAAATATAAATCGTATGACAGGATCATCTAACCTTGGTCACCTTTGCACGTGACTCCTCATTTTTCTTTTTTTTTTTTCTTGTAAAATAATACGGTATATCCTTAGCCATTATTTTAGATATTAGCGCGCAACGCCTGTCACGGTAACGTGTATAACGCAGCTTGCGTAGGGCTCTTGGTAGTGTTCTTGACAGAAATGCATACACTTTCCTTTTTTTTATGATTATTATTTTTTTTTTTTTTTTTTTTTCCTGTGAGGGTCTGTCTGCTTTGGTGCCTGAAGAGAACAAATCGGGCTCCTCCTCCTCCTTCTTGTCTGTCCTGTCTTGTTTTTGGCTGTACAGCCCAAGGACATGCAACCTAGTGGCCTTAGATGACCACTTGTGTCCTGGAATCGTAGACCTTCCAGGTAGGCACTTGGTCCACTCAAAATCCAAATGAAGTCTGTGAGATCTGACAGTCAGGACGTCCTGTTAATGAAGTTGTTTCTTGATATCCCAAGGTTAGCACCTGGTCTAATGCATTTCTGGGAAGCTTTATTAGAAAAAAGAAGAAAACAAACGTACTTGGATCAGCTGAATCTCATTGTCATTTTTTTAGGAAACTAACTTCTCCCTTTCCTTCTTCCTGCTTGTCTCCACTTTGAGAATTGCCTTTGAAACAGTACAGGTTGTACTTACCATTCATGCGGTCGATTTAAGAACACTTTGAATTTATTGAATTTTGACAGTTAGCTCCCAGGAGCAAAGCTTTACTTATTTTTGTAAGCATTTTTTTTTTTTTTTACTGTTTTGATTGTTTAAGTGCATCACCATTTTTTTTTTTTTTTTTTACTTTCCTCACCTCCTCCCTGCCATCTTTCTCACTTTTGTTCTGCAGGTGTACCTGTATTTCTGTTAAGTGCAATCCACTATGTAAATATATATACGCCTCACTCAGTTTGTGCATGGTAACATATGGTGGATGAATACATTGCCAAACCTAAGAATTGGTTTGTGTTGTGGTGTGGTTTTTTGTTTTGTTTTTTTAAATCTGGGGACAGTTTTTTCTGTTGCATTCTGATAAGTTTTTATTTCATTAGCACTTTCTTTTCCAATAAAATAATCACTTGTTCAATACATCTGTTCAATAACACCTTTTATAGTGAACAGTATATTGTGCTTTCATAAAAGTGTAGATTCAATAATAATAATAATTTTATTTATATAGCGCCTTTCCCGTGCTCTAGGCGCTGATAGTTATTTTGAGAAGGATTTGGGAGTCATAGTGGACTCGACACTATCAACTGGCAGACAGTGTTCAGAAGCCATTACGAAGGAAGTCTAACAGAATGTCAGGTTATATACCTGACACCTGGAATAAGTGACCAAGTAGTGTGGTAGAGAGTAGGACTTTAGGGACTTTCAAAACTCGACTTGATGTTAGTTTAGATAAACAATGGGAGTCCACCTTATGAGAAGATTTAGGAGTCATAGTGGACTTGACTATCAACTGTCAGTCAGTATTCAGAAGCCCTTAAGAAGTCTAACAGAATGTCAGGTTATATAGCGCCTTGATGTGTGGAGTACAAGTCACAGGAGGTTCTGCTCAAGCTTTATAACACACTGGTGAGGCCTCATCTGGAGTCCTGAGTGCAGTTTGGGTCTCCAGGCTACAAAAAGGACATAGCAGCACAAGAGAAGGTCCAGAGAAGAGTGACAGGGCTGATTATGGGGCTACAGGGGATGAGTTATGAGGAAAGATTAAAAGAGCTGAGCCTTTACAGTTTAAGGAAAAGAAGATTAAGAGGAGACCTGACTGAAGTGTTTTAAATTATACAGGGAATTAGTCCAGTGGATCGAGATGGTGACTTTAAAATGAGTTAATCAGGAACACGGTGACACGGAAACTTGTGAAGGGGAAATTTCACACAAACATTAGGAAGTTTTTTTTTTACACAGAGGACCACAGACACCTGGAATAAGTGACCAAGTAGTGTGGTAGAGAGTAGGACTTTAGGGACTTTCAAAACTCGACTTGATGTTAGTTTAGATAAACAATGGGAGTCCACCTTATGAGAAGATTTAGGAGTCATAGTGGACTCGACTATCAACTGTCAGACAGTGTTCAGAAGCCCTTAAGAAGTCTAACAGAATGTCAGGTTATATAGCGCCTTGATGAGTGGAGTACAAGTCACAGGAGGTTCTGCTCAAGCTTTATAACACACTGGTGAGGCCTCATCTGGAGTCCTGTGTGCAGTTTGGGTCTCCAGGCTACAAAAAGGACATAGCGGCACAAGAGAAGGTCCAGAGAAGAGCAACAGGGCTGAGTCCAGGACTACAGGGGATGAGTGATGAGGAAAGATTAAAAGAGCTGAGCCTTTACAGTTTATAAGAGGAGACCTGACTGACGAGTTTTAAATTATGAAGGGAATTAGTCCAGTGGATTGAGACGGTGACTTTAAAATGAGTTCATCAAGAACACGGGGACACAGTTGGAAACTTGTGAAGGGGAAATTTCACACAAACATTAGGACATTTTTCTTTACACGGAGAACCACAGACACCAAGTACTGTGGTAGACAGTAGGACTTTGTGGACCTTCAAACCTCAACTTCAACTAAGAGGAGAGGACTGGTGAGCTTTGTTGAATTCATTGGCCTGTTCCCATCTGGATTGTTCTAATAGTAGAAATGGCACAAATTGTAACCATTTAGTGCAGTGTTTCTCAACCTGTGGGTCGTAACCCAAATGTGGGCCTCTGGGCACCCTATATGGGTCACCAGCTTACGTTTAAAAGCAAAAAAATAAATCGACCATTGCTTTAATAGTTTTAGAGGGCTACTAATTACAGATTCCAGTTCTACGCCCAGTCATAGGGCCGTTTTGCTCATACAGGAATTAAAATGACTGAAATATTTGAGGCCATAAGTTTACAAACACCTTGGCTAACGACGTTCAAAATTCTCCAACCTCACACAAGTGACACTACCAAAAGATCTGCATGTGAAGTCCATTGGAAATGCTACTTGATTTCCGTAAGTTTTTTTTTTTTTTTTTTTTCCTTTTCCCAAAAGAATCGTTAGTAGTGGGGTGTTGTACCGTGTTAGCCATTATGAATGTAGTGAGACGTCAAGCAAAATGTCACCTTTTATTGGCTAACTAAAAAGATTACAATATGCAAGTTTTCAAGGCAACTTAGGCCCATTCTTCAGGCGAGATCTTAAGTATACAGCCTGAGTTGCCTCGAAAATTTGCATATTGTAATCTTTCTGGTTAGCCAATAAAAGGTGACATTTTGCTTGACTTCTCAAAAGAATCATTACAAGACAGATGTGTTTTAAGTTTTTAGAACATTAGAATGATCCAGATGACAACAGACCATTCAGCCCAACAAAGTTCGCCAGTCCTATCCAGCAAATCCTTCCAAAATATCAAGTCGAGTAACCACTAAGAACCATTCTGTCAGACTTCACAAGAGTTGAAAGTTTACATACACCAAGTTAGTATTAGGGGGTGCTGTCTTTAGCTAATGCTTTTGATATCCTTCCTCAACTTCTTCACAATATCTTACAGAACTCTGGCCCATTCCTCCTGACAGAACTGATGTAATCAAGTCAAGTTTGTTGGTTTCCTTGATTGAATGTGTTTCTTCACTCCAGTCCAGATTTTCTATGGGATTCGAGGCAGGGTTTTATAATACAATATAATACAATTTATTTTTGTACAGCCCAAAATCAAACAAGAAGTGCTGCAATGGGCTTTAACAGGCCCTGCCTCTTGACAGCCCCCCAGCCTTGACTATGAAGACAAGGAAACACTCCCAAAAAAACAATGGAAGAAACCTTGAGAAAGGGAATTCAGAGAGAGACCAGGTAGGTTAGGTGTGCAGTGGGTGTCAAAAATAAAGGGGGGTAAACACAATGTGATACACAGAGCACAAATAATCATCAATATAATAGTAAAATAAAAATATGACAAGTACAGAGCAGAATTTAACAGTAGATGATATCACATAATATGATTTGGATTTGTTCAGAGAGTCCTGGAGACCTCATTCATCAAGCTGCCTCCACCCTATTGGCCATTCCACAGCTGAGTCAGCGCTGGGCCAGCCAATCCGATGATAGGACCCCTCTACCTGATGATTCCTGTGATCCTCCATCAGAGATGACTTTATCTTAGGCAGGCAAAACAACTTGGCAGGTGGGCCATGGCACCAAGTGCCACATTTGAGTACCAAGAAGAGAAACACAATAGGTGAGGGTTAATAACAAATTCTAACTATCATGTTACTTATGTTTTAGTGTTAATGACTAACAACAGAGATGCAGTCTGTACAGTTAATCAGCAGCTCTAGTCAGGGTGTGCTAAACTGAAGTAGTGAGTCTTCAGCCGGGATTTGAAAGCTGAGACCTAAAGGGGCATCTCTTATAGTAGCAGGCAGACCAGTCCACAGTTTAGGGGCTCAGTAACTATAAGCTCAACCTCCCGCTGTTATTTTATTAATCCTTGGAATCGGAAGCAGACCGGCATCTTGAGATCTTAATGTGTGCACAGGTTTGTAAGTCATGATAAGTTCCGACAAGTAAGCCGCACCTCGGACATTTAATGCTTTATATGTTAAAAGGAGGATTTTGAAATCTGCCCTAAACTTAACCAGGAGCCAGTGTAAGGATTTAAGAACTGGAGTTGTGTGTTTGTATTTTCTTGTTCTTGTAATAATTCTTGCAGCAGCATTTCATATTAACTGGAGGCTGTATAAAGAACAGTTTGAACATCCAGTGAACACCACATTGCAGTAGTCAATTTTACTAGAAATAAACGCATGAATAATTTCTCAGAATCCTGTTTATTTAGAAAGCACATTAATTTCCCAACATTTTCAAGATGCAAGAAACCTGATTTGGACAACTTTGTAATGTGCGCTTTAAATGACATGCTAGAGTTAAAGATAACTCCTCGATTGTGGGCTGATTCAGTAAAATTAATGGGGATTCTAGTTGAGTTAAATGATGACAGAATATTGTCGTGATCGCCATCATTCCCTCCAACAATTAACATCTCTGTTTTATCTGTGTTTAAAGATGAGTAGTTCTCATCCATCCACTCCTTTAATTCACTAACACAACTAATTAAAGACGACATTGGAGAAACGTCATTTGATCTAAATGAAAGGTATAACTGGGTGTCATCTGCGTACGAATGAAAATTATCATGATGTTTCCTATTGAGAGATCCAAGTGGAAGCATGTAAAGTGAAAACAGTGAAGGTCCCAGTACTGAGCCCTGCGGGACACCATATTGAACTTCTGTGTATAATGATGGAGTCCTGTCAGCACATTTCTGTACATATTGGAATCAATTTGATAAATAAGAACTAAACCAAGTGAGCACAGTCACTGCCTGTGACTTTCCAGCCTGTGTAGTAAAATCGCATGGTCGATGGTGTCAAATGCTGCGCTTAAGTCTAATACAATAATTACAGTGGAGTTTCCTTCATCAGAGGATATCAGAATGTTGCTTACAACCCGCGTTAGTGCCGTTTCTGTACTATGACCAGTGCGGAAACCAGACTGGAATTTCTCAAATCAATTGAAATGCGTAAGGTGTGACTGAAGCTGATTGGCCACTCCAATACTTATACTGCCATATTGTTGTCTGCAAGCCCCTGTTGATGTATGCTTGGGATCGTTGTGATGTTGGAAGACCCATTAGTCACCAAGCTTTAGTTTACTGGCTGCTTCAGAATTTCCAGATAATGCTGTCTATTCCATGAAGTGCTCCAGGCCCTTTCTCAGCAAATCTCGACCGTCACAATTTGATGTTGGTGTTCTTTGATTTAGAAGCTTCACCCTTCAGACTCCATAGATATCGCTGATCATTATGGCCAAAGAGTTCAGGTTTTGTTTTGTCTGCTCAAAGACCACTTCTCCAAAAGATTATATCTTCACCCTGGTAAGTAAGTGCAGACGTGTTTCTTAATGCTGTGTTCTTGATGGTTTCTTCCTTGGTTGACAGCTTTTCAGGCCGTGGGGATAAAGAGCTCTCGTGTTGTTTCTGATGCCTCCAACTCCTTCACCAGTTCCTTAGTTGTTACCTTGGAGTTCTGTTGAAACAGAACGACAACAACGGCAGCAATATTTATTTCTATAGCATGTTTTATACAAATGATGTAGCTCAAAGTGCTTTACAGGATAAAGAAAGGGAAAAAAAAGACAAAATATAAAAAATAAAATTAGGCAATACTAATTAACAAAGAATAAAAATAAGGTCCAATGGCCAGGGAGGACAGAAAAAACAACAACAACAAAAAAAAAACTCCAGACGGCTGGAGAAAAAAATTAAATCTGCAGGGGTTAGAGGTCACAAGACCACCCAGCTCCCCTCTAGGCATTCTGCCTAACATAAATGACCTCAATCAGTCCTCATGGTTTTCAGGCTTCACATAGAAGAACTTGATGATGATGATGATGACGATGGTCATGTGGACCTCTGGCCTTCAATCCATCAATGTAAGGACTGCATGGTGCCCTGATCAGGTAGTGGGGGTGCAGATCACCTCCACAGAAAACCGGATGGAGAACAACAGAGAAAGTAGGGGTGAGTACAGAGCCATGATAAAAATGAGAATTCAACGCATATACAGAATATCAGGGTTACACTAAAATGAAGCTACGAGAAAGCTATGTTACAGTAAGGAGTTTTTAGCAGTTTTATAAAGTGGTCCACCGTATCAGCCTGGTGAATTTCTATCGGTCAGCTATTCCAGATTTGAGGTGCCCAACAGCAGAAGGCTGCCTCAGCACTTCTTTTAAGTTTATCTCTTGGAATTCCAAGTAGACTTTGTTCATCCGTGAGAGTCAAATTATGTTTTCTTCCTGAACCATGTAAAGTCTGTGTAGTCCTAAGCTTTTTACATCTTCATACTATTGACTGTGCCGTTGCTCCTGGTACCTTGAACCCTTTGGAGATGGCTCCTAAGGAGGAACCTGACTTGTGAAGATTTGGTGTTCCCCCTAAGGTCTTGATTTAACTAGATAGATAGATACTTTATTAAATTGACATACTCCAACAGCAGCATACTGACAAGACTAATTTAAACAATATTAAATTAAAGAGTGATAAATAGATAAAAACTAGAAGGCGGCACTGGCTTTACAGGCAGGCCCTTACATATCACACCAAGTGTCTCAGATAGATAGATAAATAGATGGGAAAGGCACTATATGATAGATTGATTTTTATTTGTCCCCAGAAGGAAATTTGTCCTTTTTACAAAAACCTTTTTAAGTAAATATATACAGTATATACACGCAAGAACATAAATTTGACAAACAAGAGGTGACCAATCAGTCTGTCAAGCCCATCTGTTTAGCTAATAGCCAAGCTGTCCCAGCATCTCCTCCGCATTCTTCTTAAAGGTTGTCCATGTTTCTGTTTTGACTCCATGTCTCGGTAGTTTGTTCCTGAGTCCCACAACTCTTTGAAGAGGTTCCTAGCTTCAGTCCTAAATGAACTTCCCCTTAATTTCCACTGAAGTCCTCGAGTAGGCGATTCACCGTTAAGCTGAAAGAATGCTGCTGGCAAGAGCGGCGTTTGGAGGTGCCAAGTGGGGCGACCATAGACATATATAGGTAGACGGCGCATTCACTGTGTTGCCCATTCGACACGATACGTCAGCGCGTCCACCATATTGCGAGTGGCAAAAGTGCCATTTAAACTAATACAGGTAGACGTGGAAACCGGGTTTTCTGATGTAAAAACAATAACGTTTAAAACAGTATCGTTTACATACAGCAGATTTTGGCGAATTGTTTAAATGCAATTATTTATATCCATTTATACACTAATAATGACAATAATAATAATTATTAAATAATTCTTCCCATATAAGTAACATTTCTCGGACTGCCTTCTTCCATCTCCGAAACATTTCTAGACTTTGTCCTGTTCTTATGCAGCACAGTACTGAAGTATTGGCTAATGCCGAGTCACCTCACGTATAGATTACTGTAATGCTATTCTATCTGGCATCCCACAAAAACATATTCATCGCTTACAACTTTTTCAAAATTCTGCTGCCAGAATTCTGTTCTAAATCCACTGAACATATTTCACCTTTTCCTCTCTCAACTTCACTGGCTCCCAGTTCACTACCGATTACAATACTAAATACCGCTCTTAACGTTTAAAGCTCTCCACAACCTCACTGATCTCCTCCAGACTGACACTCCTCTCGCTCACTCAGATCCTCCTCTGCAGCTCGACTTTCTGTACCGCACATCAGACTCAGTTCTGTGGGAGCTCGAGCGTCTCTCATTGTGCTCCTCAACTCGGGAATTCTCTTCCCTCTCATATCCGTCAGCTCGATTCAATAACACATTTTAAAACTACCCTCAAAACTTATCTTTTCAAACTGGCATACCAATTGTGAATTTTGCACTGTTACTGCCAGTTATCTTTGTTTGTCTTTCTTTTAACAGTGAAATGATACTCAATGACAAGAATAAACAATTTTATTGTATACAGATTGGCTTAATTTCTGAAAACATTTCACTCATTCCTCTCTCAATCTCACACACACACACACACAATGTGGTTACTTTAATATATACAGGATAGGATCTAAAATCCATGAAACAGAACTGTCTTACATAGCTTTTTCCGTGTGTTGCCACCCTGTAATTTGAGAGTATTCAGTCCGGCAATATGGTGCAGCCTTAGTTTGTGGAAGACAACTAAAGACATGAGCATAAAATGATGGTTGTCAATTTCAAACTGGGGTTCCTCGATGTGCTCCTTGAGAAAAAACACATCATCTGAACCAATCTGAGCCTGAACAAACTGATCGATCAACGATCCACTGACAGCTTGTCCTAATGTCCACTGTCGGATAACACGCTCAGCTACTTTGACCACCTTGACCAAACCTCCTTTGTTTTTTAATGTGAGCGAGTGGTAGCTTTGATCATATGATGCCGGTACAGCATCTGCTACCAAACTAGCAGGGCACACATCACAGGACAACTTTCTCAAAATCCTGTCTAAGGGCTACCTCCCACTGCTTCCTGAGGTGGATTTCTTTGGGAAACTTTCAAAGTTTGAGAAATGTTAACAGTTAACAACAATCTACATAGTTAGTGACTAAATATGTTTAGCCAAAACGTCGTTTTTGAGGCTCACTTGAGCACATAAATGCATAGCTTCACTATTTTAGCCTGGCATAGCTAAAGTTAAGATTATCCATCCACCAATCCATTATCCAACCCGCTATATCCTAACTACAGGGTCACGGGGGTCTGCTAGAGCCAATCCCAGCCAATACAGGGCGCCAGCCCACCACAGGGCACACACACACACCAAGCACACACTAGGAACAATTTAGAATCGCCAATGCACCTAACCTGCATGTCTTTGGACTGTGGGAGGAAACCCACGCAGACACTGGGAGAACATGCAAACTCCACGCAGGGAGGACCCGGGAAGTAAACCCAGGTCTCCTTACTGCGAGGTTGCAGCATCTTTATCCATTACTTCACTGCACAGCAGTGCCACTCGCAATATGGCAGCGACGTTGACGTACGATGCTGCTGGTCATGAGGCGTCTAGTAATTCTATGTCTATGGGTAACAGCATTTGACGTAACCGGCCCTAGGCCCCGCCCACCCCTAAGGCGACCTCTGGTTACCTGATCAACTTTATCAGAGCCTCTGAGGATTTCAGATACCTGGATGATGCACGCATAAACACACACACACAAATTAACCACTAATTATGACAATCTGCAACTCCAAAGGTGCTAAATGTGATGACATCTATTACTGGAGTCATTTTTGCTGTCAGTTTGGTGTACGTAAAGTTCTGACCCACTGAAAATCCAACATTGTGGTTAAAAGCTGAAATAAATAAATGAGTCAGCTAATGCATGTTTTGGAGAAAAAAGTCTAATGGAAATTAAGTAGACCCACTAATTGACTTTACACATGAAGCGTTTGGTAGCATGGTGTGTGTGTGTGTGTGAAGTTCGGGGATTTTGAGTCTGAAAGTTTTTAGCCAAGGTGTACAGTATGGGAACTTACGGCCTCAAGTGTAAGTCCTGTTACGAGCAGATGAGACCCCGTTACCCACCGCACACTTCATTAAGAAAGCCAACGAATGCCGACAAGTTCAAATGTCCCGCAAAATCGCTTACTCCGAACACTTCCAATTCCGTAATCAACCCCATAAAAGTCACCCGAAACACCTGAACAAAACAGAAATGTTGAAAGAATACAGAACCCACATTTTCACTATTTATTTATTTATTTGTTTATTTTTACTTTCTCGTATACAAACCCTACTGCTCTACCGATTATTTCAGCCGGGAGAAGGAATGACGCGATCGCCTGCAGAATTGCCTCAGGAAATTAACCTTATAGATGGAATTGACCCCCCTGGCCTAGAGTTTATGGAGTTTCATCACAAAAAGGGATTTAGTTACACCAGGGGTCCCCAATTCCGGTCCTGGAGGACCACAGTGGCTGCAGGTTTTCATTCTAACCCTTGTTCCTCTGAATTGCTTCATTTCAATCCTTAAACAGAAATGAAATGAAATGTGAAGTGAGTGCACCAACAGAAGACCAACTAAGTCAGGGCCTGAAACTCCAACCAGTAGATTAATTAGGCACCGAGTCTTGTTGTTAATTAAACCCGTTCTTTAATTCCAGGGCTTGTCGCTGTTCTCATTGTGCAATAGCAGATATTTCTGAAATTGTTGATTTTCTCTTTTCTAAGAGCACTGTGAAAATGTTTTGTGGACCTGAGCGGATCAGCATTCCTGAGACCTTCACCTTTCTTTATTTCCAGATATTGTATGGTGGACATCCGTTGTTTTGGCTCATTTTGTATCACAAACATTTGTAGTAATAAAATCCATTATTACAAATGTTTCTGATGTGCCATCTGTTGGAATGAGAAGTGCAGTACATTGTATTACTACACGTTTTTGATGCGCCATCTGTTGGAATGACAAATGCACTGCATTTATATTACTACAAATGTTTGTGATGCACCATCTGTTGGAATGACAAATGCACTGAATTTTATTATTACAAATGTTTGTGGTGCACCATCTGTTGGAATAGCAAATGCAATGCATTTTATTACTACAAATGTTTGTGATACACCATCTGTTGGAATGAAAAATGCAATGTATTTTATTACTACTAATGTTTGTGGTGCACCATCTGTTGGAATGACAAATGCACGGAATTTTATTACTACAAATGTTTGTGGTGTACCATGTGTTGGAATAGCAAATGCAATGCATTTTATTACTACAAATGTTTGTGATGCACCATCTGTTGGAATGACAAATGCACTGAATTTTATTATTACAAATGTTTGTGGTGCACCATCTGTTGGAATAGCAAATGCAATGCATTTTATTACCACAAATGTTTGTGATGCACCATCTGTTGGAATGACAAATGCAATGCCTTTTATTACTAGATTAGGGGGCTTTGCCCCCTGCTTCCTTTGCTTGCCCACCCCCACCTGTACTATGCACCAACCACTTCGCGTCTCTGCTGCTTGCGTTGTGAAGAGGGGGGCTGAACGCACCCCAAGGAGACACGATTGCTCCTCCGACACCCCCTCTTAATGGTGATACAATGGGAAACAAATATTTTTTTTTACCTCCTCTTTGCTCGATCAGCTGCTGGCTTGTTGCTGCTGTCGTGCCGTGTGATCTGCGTCTCAGGTGGTGCACTTCTGTCATATCACCTATGTCCATATATTCAATCTTTTTTCGCTTTTACCTTTTCATCAATATTGGATTGAATTTTGATTCCATGTTTGGACTTACATCGTGACAACACAACTTACATCTGCCCGTGAGTGAATATCGTTTCTTTCTCTCTACAAGAAATGTGTCTGACATAACTATGCAGGACTTTTCCAAATCTCTTTGCATAAGTATTTGTCTCGCTGGGCTTCCTGCCCTGGGCGTGGTTACATCGCTTGGCACAAAGACTCGTCTCGCGGGACGTGAAAGTGTCTCCGAGACAATCACGTCTCGTCTTCTTCCAAGATATTTTTTAATAAAAGAAAAATGTTTGTGATGCACCATCTGTTGGAATGACAAATGCAATGCATTTTATAACTACAAGTGTTTGTAATGCACCATCTGTTGGAGCGACAAATGCAATGCATTTTATAACTACAAATGTTTGTAATGCACCATCTGTTGGAGCGACAAATGCAATGCATTTTATAACTACAAATGTTTGTAATGCACCATCTGTTGGAGCGACAAATGCAATGCATTTTATAACTACAAATGTTTGTAATGCACCATCTGTTGGAGCGACAAATGCAATGCATTTTATAACTACAAATGTTTGTAATGCACCATCTGTTGGAACGACAAAGACATAGCAACTGGATGGACACACAGCTGCTCAGACACTTATCCCTTTATGAAAGTGGAAGATTTTTATTTTTTTGTTGAACCTTAAGTAAAGAATGTGCTTCTGATGCAATATGTGACATGAAAATTAGTGGCAAGAGCTCTGTGTCTAAAGCGCACCTCATTAAACAAGACAATAAAGTAACAAATTTTACTTTGTATAATCAAAGAATTTTATAGTCATTATGGCAAAAAAATAGGCACATAGACATAAATTAAAATGTAAATGAAAAGTAGGAACCTGGTTTCCGTGAAGGTTGTTCGGTCAGTCAGGGTCCACCATATCCCATTCAGGATTTCCGCCTCAGCTACATAACTTGGCGCCGTCCTCCTGATTTCCACAGCGCTTTCTGGTTTCCATCTCCCATACGCTTCCCCTTCCTTTCCACAAGAGGACATTTTTCACCCTGCCAGCAGCGTCGGAACACCTTTCCGTTTTCCCAGATTATTGTGTCTCATATCCACAGGTTATGGACGGTGAAGCTGCCAAGCACAGTCGCGTGAATAAGTAAGTGCACCCATGGAAGTGGTCGACGTGTTCCAGAGGCAGACAGCAGATCTTCATGCAGGCAGTGCCTACAGATAAAGGTGATCTACTTGAACAAGTGACACATCAAACTAACATGGCGTATTCATCCTCATAACTTAAATTAACAAAAAAATGCAGATTTGTCAAATGGAAAAGTAAATCCACCCCTCCCTTTATCACCACTTCAAATCTATCAAATTAGTATCGGGTGTTTCAGATGAGGTGGCCATCACTAGAAGACTCTCATGGAGTCTGCAGGCGGACCTTACTGTCTTGTTAAAACTTCAGAGATTGAGGATCTGGTGTTCTCTTTGCTATTGATGTGTGTGCTATCATCGTCATCATCATCATCATGATGCCAACAGCAAAAGAGCTCTTTAGAGCAGGGGTTCTCAGACTTGGTCCTGGGGGTCCACTGTGGCTGCAGGTTTTTGTTCCAATCAGATTCCTAATCAGTGACCTGATCACACTGATTTCATTTAATTAGCTGGTATTATTTTTCGGTTATTCTACATTCAGAAAAGCACAGCAGCTTGATTTTTTACATTTATAAGATATTTGGAAATATTCCTATTTTTGCTATAGACTTAAATGCTTAACTCTCTTTTGTTGGTTTCATTACATTTTGCCCTTTCTCTGTGTAGTTTGCTCCCTTCGTTGTATCTTAATAATGACAAATAAAATGAGCAGAGCAGACGCCCAGGCAAACAACACTGAATCGTGAAAGGCTGCAACTACTTTAGCATCATCTCTCCATTATCCAACCCGCTATATCCTAACACAGGGTCACGAGGGTCTGCTGGAGCCAAACCCAGCCAACAGAGGGCACAAGGCAGGAACAAATCCTGGGCAGGGTGCCAGTCCACCGCAGGGCACACACACCCACAAACGGGACAATTTCAGATCGCCAATGCACCTAACCTGCATGTCTTTGGACTGTAGGAGGAAACCCACGCAGACATGGGGAGAACATGCAAACTCCATGCAGGGAGGACCCCAAAGGTCTCCTTACTGCAAGGCAGCAGTGCTACCACTGCACCACCCTACTTTAGCATCAGACCCACTAATTAGTAAATAATGGATTAATTAAATAATTAGAGCACCTGGAAAAGTAGAATGAAAATCAAGATGAAAATATTGTTAAAAAAACAAAACACATTATTCTTATCTACAGTGCATCCGGAAAGTATTCACAGCGCATCACTTTTTCCACATTTTGTTATGTTACAGCCTTATTCCAAAATGGATTCAATTCATTTTCCATCCATCCATTTTCCAACCCGCTGAATCCGAACACAGGGTCACGGGGGTCTGCTGGAGCCAATCCCAGGGCACAAGGCAGGGAACCAATCCTGGGCAGGGTGCCAACCCACCGCAGGACACACACAAACACACCCACACACCAAGCACACACTAGGGCCAATTTAAAATCGCCAATCCACCTAACCTGCATGTCTTTGGAATGTGGGAGGAAACCGGAGCGCCCGGAGGAAACCCACGCAGACACGGGGAGAACATGCAAACTCCACACAGGGAGGACCCGGGAATCGAACCCAGGTCCCCAGGTCTCCCAACTGTGAGGCAGCAGCGCTACCCACTGCGCCACCGTGCCGCCCTCAATTCATTTTTTCCCTCAGAATTCTGCACACAACACCCCATAATGACAACGTGAAAAAAGTTTACTCGAGTTTTTTGCAAATTTATTAAAAATAAAAACACTGAGAAATCACATGTACGTAAGTATTCACAGACTTCAAGCAGTCATTGCATGTGAGGGATATGCGACAAAGTCCTAAATATGACCAGGACTTTAATAGACCTGCCATTGCTGTGTCCCAAACATTATGGTGTACTGATATGGGAGGACATGTAGAAAAAGTGTTGCCGAAAAGTGTGACCGAAGTCTCTGAATATCCCATTAAATGAAAAGTCTGCAATGCACACTTTAATCACAATGTCTGAATTATCTGATTTGTCGTTTTAAACTGTGGAGCAGAGGAGCAAACCAAAGAAAATGGGTCTTTGCTCTAAATATTATGGAGGGCATCTGCAACAGAGACAGATGCTTTGCATTTGTTAATCCAACAGATGGCACATCTCAAACAGTGGTAGTAATGCATTATATTACCACAGATGTTTGTGATGCACCATCTGTTGGAATGACAAATGCAATTCATTTTATTACTACGTGCATTACAAAATTCACTCCAATAGATGGCGTACTATAAATATAAACACTGCACACATTGAGGTCTATACTGATGAATTAGATGTCAGCCCGTCTTAGATGGGTAGCACAGCTAGTATTTTATATTTGAGGACCAGGCCCCTCATGGACCCTGTGATCATCAGAGGTGACTGTGTGCAGAGGGTGCAGACCTCTAAATACCTGGGAGTGCAGCTGGATGATAAATTGGACTGGACTGCCACTACTGATGTGCAAGAAAGGACAGGGCGCTCAGCAGGCTCCTATCAATTATGGAGAATCCACTTAATAGTATCATCTCCAGACAGAAGAGCAGCTTCAGTGACAGACTGCTGTCACCGTCCTGCTCCACTGACAGACTGAGGAGATCGTTTCTCCCCCAAACTATGCGACTCTTTAATTCCATCCGGGGGGGTAAACGTTAACATTCAACATTATACATAGTTATTGTCTGTTTTTCACCTGCATTGTTATCATTCTTTAATTTAATATTATTTATTGTATCAGTATGCTGCTGCTGAAGAATGTGAATTTCCCATTGGGATTAATAAAGTATCTATCTATCTATCTATCTATCTATCTATCTATCTATCTATCTATCTATCTATCTATCTATCTATCTATCTATCTATCTATCTATCTATCTATCCTTCCTTAGAAGGCTAGTGTCCTTCAACATCTGCAATAAGATGCTGCAGCTGTTCTATCATACGGTTGTGGCGAGTGCCCTCTTCTATGCAGTGGTGTGCTGGGTAAGCAGCATAAAGAAGAAGGACGCCTCACGCCTGGACAGACCAATAAACCAAATTTCAATGATAATGGGTTAACTTTGACTAGACACACCCAAGGCTGCCAGCCTTATTAAATCCAGACATCTCTTGAACAGAACCTTTCCAGCAATGTGAAGTTGGCTAAAGGTCTCAACAGGCAGCACCCGAAGCCTCAATCAAAAGACATTCCAGGCCTAAGAAAGAAAGTGACTGTGATATGCGAATCGGGAACGGATTATGAGGGGTTACTGAAAAGCTCTAATGACGTGGAGCCATGAAACTTACATGTTATTCCACATATTCACCCCAAAGTTCAACACACTTGGCACATCGTGTCTGAAGTTTCTGTCACCCTTCCAAAATAAATAAAATAAATTCTGCTGTCTGGTCACGGGAATACTGCTCTGCTGCTGCAGTCACCTCCCAATCGATCAAAAATTGCCACCCTTCCAAACTCTTTTTAAGGTCTGTAAACAGGATATACTGTAGTCCAGTGGAGCAAGATCTGGGGCCTCTTGTGTTGAATTGACACTTAAACATGGTGTGTGGACAAAACTAGAAATGTGTGAATGCACAAAAAAATTCAGATGTATAAAACTGTGCGTAAGAAAAGTTCTATGCACTTCTCCTTTATAAGCCCCAATCGACCTGAGTTTTAACAACAACAACATTTATTTATATAGCACATTTTCATACAAAAAAGTAGCTCAACGTGCTTTACATAATGAAGAAAAGAAAAATAAAAGACAAAGTAAGAAGTTAAAATAAGACAACATTAGTTAACATAGAATAAGAGTAAGGTCCGATGGCCAGGGAGGACAGAAAAAACCAAAAAAACTCCAGACGGCTGAAGAAAAAAATAAAATCTGCAGGGGTTCCAGGCCACGAGACCACCCAGTCCCCTAAAATGAAATAGTCCTCTTTGTAGTTAGGGTTCTCACGGAGTCACTTGATGATGGTGGTCATGCAGACTTCTGGCTTTTAATCCATCAATGTTGGAACATCACGGTGCATTGAGTAGATGGTGGTAGACCAAAAGGAAACCGGAAAAAGAAACAGAAGAGAGTAGGGGTTAGTACAGATTTTAGAGCCACCATGAATAGTTATTATAATTAATTGGATATACAGAGTATCAGGATTAAATTACAGTGAAGTTATGAGAAGGCCATGTTAAAGTAATGTGTTGTCAGTAGTTTTTTAAAGTGCTCCACTGTATTAGCCTGGCGAATTCCTACTGGCAGGCTATTCCAGATTTTAGGTGCATAACAGCAGAAGGCCACCCGCCTCACCACTTCTTTTAAGTTTTGCTCTTGGAATTCTAAGGAGACACTCAGTTGAGGATCTGAGGTTACGATTTGGAATATAAGATGTCAGACATTCCGATATATAAGATGGGGCGAGATTATTTAAGGCTTTATAAACCACTAGACATTAAGCCCGTTACAATAACGGGCGCTAGAACAGTAGTGCATAAACATTGCGCATGGCACTGTGCGATGCGCGGCCCCGCGCATGCACACTTCACCAGAAGACACACACACGGACTCCCTGGACGCACACAGGGGTTTATTAAAGAGGACTAGTCATTTAGCCCGTTACAATAACGGGCGCTAGAACAGTAGCGCATAAACATTAGTAGGTACAGTCTGTATTAAATGGCAAGGGACTTTGACCTCATTCTTTTTGTTGGTCGTATTTTTCTTTGTCTTTCAGCCTTTCTTTTGTTGATGTTTACTTGCTGAGCTGACCGTTCTTCATGGGCTGCCGCCGTGTATTGTGTGTCTAATTTTCTGTGACAGTAATACTGTCTTGTATTCAAGGCTCTATTCAATAAGGGCGCGCACAAAAAGGTGAGGTTCAAAAGTGCGACCTCAACTGAGCGCGGCGAATAAAGGCGTTCGTAGATAATTTAGTTCAAATGGCTCTGGAATATGTCAAGAGCAACAAAGGTGCAGATCTTTATTTGCGCGCGCCTTTATTCGCTGCGCCCAATTGAGGTCGCCCTTTTGAGGCTCACCTTTTTGTGCGCCCTTATTGAAGGATGCCATCTTGTACGTCCGCTGGTTTGTACGTCCGTACGTCCGTAATATACCTTTAATTTTCTCTGGCGGTAATACAGGCGTGCGCGTCGGTAATATGCCTTTAATCTCCTCTGACAGTAATACTGGCTTGTATGCGGCTGTAATATGCGTCACTGTATTGTGTACCTTTAATTTCCTCTCGCAGTAATACTGGTTTGTATTTCCGTAAAACGCCTCTAACTTTCTCTGACAGTAATATCGCGCGTCTCACCGTGCCTTGCGCATGCGCACTTCACCAGAAAACACACACCTGGACGCACACAGGGATTTTATTAAAGAGGATAAGCAGAATTTTAAAGTCAATCCTGAATGACACAGGTAACCAGTGTAGTGACATCAAAACTGGAGAAATGTGCTCGGATTTTCTTTTCCTGGTTAGGATTCTAGCAGCTGCATTCTGCACTCGTTGCAAACGATTGATGTCTTTTTTGGTAATGCACAGACACAAGCCTACAGCCCCACTCCGACTCCTCCCAGAATTGTGCCTATTTGAATATGCAAATCAATATCAGGACGGCACGGTGGCGCAGTGGTAGCACTGCTACCTCGCAGTAAGGAGACCTGGGTTCGCTTTCCCGGGTCCTCCCTGCGTGGAGTTTGCATGTTCTCCCCGTGTCTGCGTGGGTTTCCTCCGGGTGCTCCGGTTTCCTCCCACAGTCCAAAGACATTCAGGTTAGGTCGATTGGCGATTCTAAATTGGCCCTAGTGTGTGTGCTTGGTGTGTGGGTGTGTTTGTGTGTGTCCTGCGGTGGGTTGGCGCCCTGGCCGGGATTGGTTCCCTGCCTTGTGCCCTGTGTTGGCTGGGATTGGCTCCAGCAGACCCCCGTGACCCTGTGTTTGGATTCAGCAGGTTGGAAAATGGATGGATGCAAATCAATATCAATAGCCCCTTCCATTCAGTGTTTTGTTAAAAGAGAATGGCAAAAGCACATGTACAAAGGAAGACTTTCAGTGAATGTGAAGTGGAGGCAAAGAAAAACGTACTATTCGGTGTCTTAAGCAGCGGTATAAGCAACAAAAGGAAATTGATGGAGTGGCACAGTGTGGCGGAGCCACTCAAAAGCTCAATTTCAGAAAGTCGCACAGTGTCTGAAATAAAAAAGAAGTGGTCAAATATCAAAGTTGATCGGAAATGATGACTTGCAGCCCACCATTGGAGTGTTAACACCACTGGAGGAGGTAGCGGAATTTCCAGGCTCACACAGTTTGAGCAACGAGCTGCTGCAATTATTGGCCTGTCATTTAGAACTGGCATTTTACCACCACTCGAGCCTGAGAGCGGAGGTCATTATAACATCTCTCTTGTTAGCGAGTGGAGTGAGAAGTTACATCTTTAGTGGATACCCAATGTCACTTAAGCAATCGTGTTATATGCTTCAAGTCATGTTGGTGAGCGTGCACTGGTATAGTGCGTTGCTGCGCTCACTATACGATGAAACAACTCGGGATCCCATGTTGGCAACCTACCAGGCAGACACGCAGTCCAGTCTCACCCACCGGAAATGAGCCTCTATCTGCCGCAGCCAGGTGTTACGTGGACGACCCCTTGGCCTGGTCCAGTCACTCGGGTCCCCAACAATGAGGATCTTACGAGCCGGATCACCCTCAGGGAAACGCGCCACAAGGCCGTAGTGCCATAACTGATTCTCCCTCACAATGCAGGTAATGTGCCTCATTCGGGACTCCATGAGTAAGCACTCATTCGATACAAAGTCAAACCAGAGGTACCCAAGGATTCTTCAAAGAGACACCGAAGGAGTTTAGTCTTCGTCTCAGGTAATAATAATAATAATAATAATAATTCATTTTATTTATAGGGGCACTTTACATTAGCAGTAAATCTCAAAGTGCAACATAAAAATATTAAACAAAGGCAAAGCAAGTTAAAAACAGAGATAAAAACAACAATAATTAGTAGCATTCTTGTTAATAAGCTTTCCTAAATAGCAAAGCCTTTAGGTGTTTTTTAAAACAGCTCACAATCTGCTGTGTTCTCAGGCTCTCTGGTAGGACATTCCAGAGCCCTGGAGCAGCGGCTGCAAAGGCTCGGTCACCCATTGTATGAAGTTTGGTCACAGGGGGGCGAAGGCGGTAGGTATTTGTAAATCGGAGGTTTCTTGTAGTGGATTGTAGTATAAGGAGTTCTTTAAGATATTGTGGAGCATTTAATGGATACACTGGTGAGTAAACAGAGTTTGTATTCGATACGGAGGTGGATAGGGAGCCAATGAAGTGACCGAAGGATTGGTGAAATGTGGTCATATTTCCGCACCTTCATCAGGATCCTTGCAGCACTATTTTGAATTTGTTGGAGCTTTTCAAGGCTCTTGTTGGGTATCCCGATGAGGAGTGCATTATAATAATCCAGTCTGGATGAGACAAAGGCATGAACCAGCACTCAGCATCACAGAGGGAGAGGTAGGGATGGAGTTTGGCTATGCTTCGGAGATGAAGGAATGCAATTTTACTGAGGTGATGGACATGTGTATCAAATGACACATGGGAGTCTAACTTGACACCCAGATTTGTAACAGAAGGGGAAAGGGCAATGGTACGGTCAGAAACGGAAATACAATTTACAGAGGAATGAAGTTGATGGAGGGTGCCAATTAAAAGAGCTTCAGTTCTGGAGCTGTTCAGCTTGAGGAAGTTCTTGGACATCCAGGCCTCAATCTCATCCAAGCAAGAGGAAAACGTTGATGGAGGTGTGAGAGAAGTCGAATCCAGTCTCACATAGAGCTGCGTATCATCGGCATAGCAATGGAATGAAACTCCATGCTTGCGGATGATGTGACCCAGAGGTAGTATATAGATATTAAAGAGGGTTGGCCCAAGGACTGATCCTTGTGGGACCTCACAGGTGACAGGGTGGGTATGAGATTTAGCATCTCCCAAGGCCACATACTCAGTCCTGTCTGTAAGATAGGACTCGAACCACTCCAAAGCAATACCAGAAAGTCCAATTGTATAGTGAAGATGATGAAGGAGAATATTATGAACTACCATATCAAATGCAGCTGTAAGGTCCAGGAGGATAAGGAGTGATGGAGAGCCATGGTCAGCAGCCATCAGGAGGTCATTGGTGACTCTAATCAGCGCTGTCTCTGGTCACTGGATAGCATCCATGTCTCACAAACCATATAGCAAAACAGGAAGCACCAGGGCTCTAAAGACTTGGACCTTGTCCTTATGCAGACATATTGGGAGCGCCACACACCCCTTTCCAGCGACCTCATGACCCCCCATGCTCTCCCAATCCATCTATAGACTTCATAGGAAGAGTCACCAGAGACATGAATGTCACTGCCGAGGTCAGTAAACCTCTCAACAGGGTCGACACTCTCACTGCTGATGGCCGTGCCCAAGAGGTCATTAAAGGCCTGGATGTTGGTTTTTATCAGGACACTCGCAAGCCCAAACACTCAGTCTCTCGAGACCCCTGATCAGAACCTCCATTGACTCTGCAAAGATCACAGCATCGTCAGCAAAGTCAAGATCAGTGAATCTTTCTTCACCAACAGATTCCCCACAGCCACTGACCAAAGGGCTAATGTTAAATGTCTTATCTTACCAAGAGGCCAGCCATCACACACAACACCATTTTCAAGTTTGTTCCCAACACTACCATTTCTCAGAATGAGTGAATCATGAGTTGAGCCAGGCCATCTCGCCACAACATTAATGAGATGCATTTTCGCATCACAGATAATTTGCACATTAATAGAGTGGAAATGCTCTCTATTTACATAAGCAAATTCATTCTCTGAAAGTGCCTTTATAGCCATGTGTGTGCAGTCGACCGCTCCGATTACATTTGGAAAACTGGACGTTGCTGCAAATTGTGCTTTGATGTTTGCCGCTCAACAACAGTGAAAGGAAATCTTATATATTTGGATGACAAGCAGGTAATACCATCCCATACAGCTGGCATGGCGTGAATCAGAAATGACTGAGAAATACCCAATCAGTCAGCCAGATCACGATGGAAAGCTCCTGTGGATAAAAACCCGAGAGTGAACAGACCTTGCAAAGGAGCAGATAGCGCACAATTCCTCCAGGTCTGCCTTTGTAAAGCCAGGCGCCAGTTCAGCACACAGCACCAAGAGGAGAACTCCTGGAAACTGAAATCGATCAGTATGATATCTAAATATGCGCTCTAATTCTTCCATTTGCAGTCTTCTAACAATGCTACAGCAGCGATGGTAGCTGGAGTAGTTTGGCCATTCTGTGCTCCATTATACGGTGTAACAGTAGGGGGCGCTAGTGCTCCCTTGAACCCTCAGGTACCACGCCAAACACCAGGTAAAAGTCCAAGAGTTTTTATTTTTATAATAACAAAGTGCACAAAGCACCCTCCACTCCACACTACTCATATAATCAATAAGCAATTAATAACAATTCCTCCACTCCCAGACACTTAGCCACCCTTCCTCCCAGCTCAGCTCAGTGTCTGGGCTTTCCCACAGTCCTTTTGTATCCCCTGACCCGGAAGTGATTCCAACTCTGCAGTCCATGATTCGCTATCACTTCCGGGTCAGATTAAAAGTTAATTTCTTCATCCCGGAAGCACGTCGTTCCTTCTGGTCATGTGATCAGAACACACTTCCGGGTTATAGGGCACGTATAAGTCCTTGAGCCTCCCTGCAGCGTCCTCTAAGGGGCCCCACGGTGTCCAGCAGGGTTCGGGAATAAAAACTCCATTGTCTATGATTCCCTGCTGGTCTTCGGGGCACTCCCATGCTACAGGGAGGGCTCCATCTAGCGGCCTGGGGGTATTGGCCGGGATGAACAGCCGGCCATCTCCTGCAACGGTTACAGATTGATTACAAATGAATTGCTTTAAATTTGTAAACAATATGCAATTAATTTTGGTGCATTTGACCGTGCCGTGGATGTGAATATAAAAAAAATCGGGAGTGGTCTCCCCTTGACTGTCTCTTATACTCAGATATGGGAATGGATATTTGAGGAGTAAACCGCAAGACAATGATTATATTTTTATATTACGTGCATTAAAGAACCATCAACAACAAATAAAATGAAATGAATAATATACTGAACAATTATTATAAAAGTAAAGTTGAATAAATCGGTCTCTGCAGCTGCATGAATAAAAAAGTACCACTGCCAGTTAGCGGGAATAGCTCAAAAGTTGACAGAAATCTACGTTTTGTACCTAATACTTGGATGCAAAATTTGGTTGACCAAAGTGAAAACGTACTCAAGTTGTCGTGTTTGCACACACACACACAGGCAGAATTGCAAAAATGGTACTTTCGGACTCAGGGAGGTCTAAAATGTCGAGTTTCATCAAAATCTCTAATTCAAATTTTTGGACGATTATAATTCTTTCCCTACAAGAAAGTAAATTGGGACTCCGGGAGGTCTAAAACGTCGAGAATCACCAAAATCTCGAGGTTGAATTTTTGGATGATTACAATACTTTCCCTATACTTTGTATACGTACGAGAAAGTATAAAGAAAGGGAAGCCACACAGAAACCGTACTACTGCTTTGACACTGGGTGCCGCCCAATTACAAAACAAAGCAGAAACTTGCGTACGTATGGTCCGAGTCTGCCGTGAAAATGTGCGTAGCGTTATGTCAAGTTATTTTTTGTACATCTTGACATAAGCGTGGAAACGGGCATATGCAACATTTATACATCAGGCCTCTGGTGAGAAGGGTGAATGGTCTATGCACTCAAAACCCAATTTGTATAAGGAAGGGATGACTCGGGTAACAGAAGAGTTCCCAGTAAGAGGAGGTCCGAACCAGGGGTCTTCTTGAAGTTCTTACCGCTTTGGTCTGGTTATGGATGTGTTGACTCCTGGGATAAAACAGCAATCCCCCTGGATTGAGCTGATGACGCTGTGTTGTGTAACACCGGAAAAGAGGAAGTGGAGAGGAAGTTGGAAGGATGCAGAAGGGCTTTGGAAGATAGAGGATTGAAGATAAATAGGAAAAGGAAAGAATATAAGAGTTTTAATGATGATCAGGATTCAGAGGTGAGCCTGATGGGAGAACTATTGTAAAGAGTGGATAAATGTAAATATCTAGGATCAGTGGTAGCCCAAGATAGAAAACTAGATGAAGAGATAACCCATAGAGTGCAGTGAAGATTGAACAATTGGGAAAAGGTATCAGGAGTGTGTGATTGAAGAATTAATTTGATGGTTAAAGGTTAGGTTTTTAAGACATTAGTAAGACCAGCAATGATGTATGGAGCAGAGACATGGACAGTAAACAGGGCACAGGAGAAGAATTTACATGAGTTAGAAATGAGAATGTTGAGATGGATGTGTGGAGTTACAAAAAAAGACAGAATAAAAAATGAGACAACTGGAGGCACAACAAAAGTGGCAGAGCTATCTAAGAAAGCAGAGGAAAGTAGACTGAAGTGGTAAGGACATGTGGTGAGGAGAGATAATGGATATGTGGACAAAAGAGTGATGGGAATGAAAGTCCAGGGGAAGAAAATCGAGGGAGGTCAAAGCGGAGGTGGATGGATAAAGTAAAAGAAGATTTGAAGGAAAGGGTGTGACTGGCAAGGAGGTGCAGGACCGACCTGTATGGAGAAGGTTGATTAAGCACATCAACTCGAAATAGAAGTGGGAAAAGATGAAGAGGAAGAAGAAAAAGAAGGAATGTTGTAAAGCGCTTTGCAAAGCTGCATGCCAGCAATCACTCTATATAAAGTAATAATAATAATAATAATAATACATTTTATTTATATAGCGCCTTTCCCATGCTCAAGGCACTTAAAGTAATGACTGGCTGATACACAAGAATGTATATAGTAAATACAATGCAACAAAGATAAACAATGTAGGAGCCACACAGGATGGACAGGCATACCGACAAGAAGTCAGGAAGATCCCTTAACCTGGATGGGAGACCCCAAGAGTACAGAAAGGCATCCTGGCCAAGTCAGGGAAGGAGGTTGCACCCGGACAAGGCTACCCTAAGGGATTGGATGGACATCCCAAACAGAAGTGATAATTCCTTACCCGGGTGGGAAGCCCCAAATAAATGGACAGGTGTCCCGACCAGACATGTACTAAATACCTTCGCTGGCCAGGATAAAAGAAGAAGATGGGGAGAACTGTCACAGAAAGATATATAATTCCCTCAGGCGCTAGATGGCAGCAGCCCTCCATGACAGCGCCCATTCAGGAACCACCAGGGAATGCCGGGAATTGTAGTCCAGCAACCCAGCCCTGCTAAGGTCCATGGGTGCCGCAAGGGGATGCTACAGGGAGACGCACTCCCCAGTACAATTCCAGAAGTAATTCCGTCGGGCAACAGCCCTGGCACCGGAAGTACTTCCTGGTCCTCAATAAAAGGGACAGCATTGCCTTGTCCAGGCGAGTTGAAGCTGGGAGGAAGGATGGCAGCACTCGACTGGAGGAGGGCAGTGCGGTGGTGAGAGGAGAGGAGATTGGAAGAGAAAGATAACTTGTGCTTGGTTAGATTTATTTTTGGATAATAAATCATCTATTATTTGAACCTGGGATTGTGCTTGGGGCTCACTGGTGCCCGGTTCCTTCACAGCAGTTACCTATTACAAAACAAATTAAAATTTTTTCGGCAATCACTACAAACTACATGGAACAAATAAACAAATAAATGTCATTTTTTCACAGAGTATTCCTTAAAAAATGACTTTTTGTATTCAAATTTCTTAACAGAATGGAACAAATATAGTCAGTCATTCTCCAACCCGATATATCCTAACACAGGGTCACGGGGGTCTGCTGGAGCCAATCCCAGCCAACACAGAGTGCAGGGCAGGAACAAATCCCCAGGCAGGGCACCAGCCCACTGCAGGGCACACACACACACACACACTGACAAGCTGGTTAGGTGAACTGGCAACTTGAAATTGGCCCTAGTGTGTGTGTGTTCACTCTGCAATGGACTGACACACTGTCCAGGGTTTGGCTCCAAAAGACCCCTATGACCTTGTTCTGGAGTAAGCAGATTACCAAATGACTGACTGGCTGACTTTACTTTTTGTTTCTATTATTACATTGTGGCGGATGACTGGGGCTGTTGCTCAGCTGGGACACCTGGAGGATGAGAGGACCGGGAGAGAGGCAATATCTCTCCCGGGACACGAGAAGGCACTTGGACAATTCTGGAGCCATGGACTGCAGCACTTCCGCTACACTAGGAAGTGCTGTCAGAAGAGAATCCGGGCGCACCTGGAGTGCTTCCGGGTGCCTATGCAGCACTTCCACCACACCAGGAAGTGCTTCAGGAAGATCGTTAGGGAGCACCTGCAGCACATCCAGGACCAATATAAAAAGGGCCGCATCGCTGCAATCGGGGGGCCAGAGTTGGGAGGAAGAAGACAAAGCCTGAGGAGGAGAGGAGGTGAATGGACTGGCAGCAAGATGGGACTGTGTGTTGGTGTTTTGTGCACTCTATAAACTGTAAATAAACCCGGGTGTTGTGTTGAACCTGTGTCCTGCCTGTTTGTATTTGAGTTAGGGTGCCTGTACGCCCCCTGGTGGCTTCACAACATACAGCACCAGTCAATACTCTCAATACACCCAGAAATGGCTATTACTACTTGAAATGCCGGATTTGTTTATTTATTACTCACGCATGATTGCAAAGCCCCATTTTTAGCAGGCATTCCTTCAGTGTCCTAATGGTCAACTGCCTTATCTTAGCCTTAATGAGTCATTTTAAATGCAAATTGGTTGTCAGAGAAACCTTTCTAATTGCATTAGCACTGTTGAAACTGGTTATCCAGTTAATTTGGGTTACAAGGAGCTGGTACTCCTAAAGTTCAGTTTTGGGTTCAGAAATGGCCAAGTCTTAGGTGGTATTTTTAAACCAATTCAATGGCGTCTTTATAAAAAAAGGTATCAGTTTTTATCAAAATCATGAAATTTTCTGAGTGTGTCCAGACGTTGGACTGGCACTCTAAATATTAAAATATTGGTGTGTTCTTAAACTACTTGAAATGAGGTCTTCTCATCTTCATATTATTTGTTCTATTATAAAATTACCCATAACAATAAATGCATTAAAAATGTCATGCCATCTTTTAACCCACTTAATCTAGACCAGGATCATTGGTGATGCCATGGGGGCTGAAGCCTATCCCAGCTAGCATTGGGTGTATGGCAGAAACAAACACCAGTCCATCGTTGGGTAAACACACCTCCATCCCAAACACGTGCTACGGCCTATCATATAGTTAGGTCCATAAATATTTGGACAGAGACAACTTTTTTCTAATTTTGGTTCTGTACATTACCACAATGAATTTTAAACGAAACAACTCAGATGAAGTTCAAGTGCAGACTTTCAGCTTTAATTGGCAACTAATAATGTGAGGCAACTAAAGCATTTTATTAACACAATCCCTTCATTTCAGGGGTTCAAAAGTAATTGGACAATTGATTCAAAGGCTGTTTCATGGGCAGGTGTGGGCAAGTCTGTCGTTATGTCATCATCAATTAAACAGATAAAAGGCCTGGAGTTGATTTGAGGTGTGGTGCTTGCATGTGGAAGATTTTGCTGTGAACAGACAACATGCGGTCAGAGGAGCTCTCCATGCAGGTGAAAGAAGCCATCCTTAAGCTGCGAAAACAGAAAAAACCCATCCGAGAAATTGCTACAATATTACGAGTGGCAAAATCTACAGTTTGGTACATCCTGAGAAAGAAAGCAAGCACTGGTGAACTCAGCAACGCAAAAAGACCTGGACATCCACGGAAGACAACAGTGGTGGATGATCGCAGAATCATTTCCATGGTGAAGAGAAACCCCTTCACAACAGCCAAACAAGTGAACAACACTCTCCAGGGGGCAGGCGTATCGATATCCAAGTCTACCATAAAGAGAAGACTGCATGAAAGTAAATACAGAGGGTGCACTGCAAGGTGCAAGCCACTCATAAGCCTCAAGAATAGAAAGGCTAGATTGGACTTTTCTACAGAACATCTAAAAAAAGCCAGCACAGTTCTGGAAAAACATTCTTTGGACAGATGAAACCAAGATCAACCTCTACCAGAATGACTGCAAGAAAAAAGTATGGAGAAGGTGTGGAACAGCTCATTATCCAAAGCATACCACATATCTGTAAAACACGGTGGAGGCAGTGTGATGGCTTGGGCGTGCATGGCTGCCAGTGGCACTGGGACACTAGTGTTTATTGATGATGTGACACAGGACAGAAGCAGCCGAATGAATTCTGAGGTGTTCAGAGACATACTGTCTGCTCAAATCCAGCTAAATGACGTCAAATTGATTGGGTGGCGTTTCATGATACAGATGGACAATGACCCAAAGCATACAGCCAAAGCAACCCAGGAGTTTATTAAAGCAAAGAAGTGGAAAATTCTTGAATGGTCAAGTCAGTCACCTGATCTTAACCCAACTGAGCAGGCATTTCACTTGTTGAAGACTAAACTTCAGACAGAAAGGCCTACAAACAAACAGCAACTGAAAGCCGCTGCAGTGAAGGCCTGGCAGAGCATTAAAAAGGAGGAAACCCAGCATCTGGTGATGTCCATGAGTTCAAGACTTCAGGCTGTCATTGCCAGCAAAGGGTTTTCAACCAAGTATTAGAAATGAACATTTTATTTCCAGTTATTTCATTTGTCCAATTACTTTTGAGCCCCTGAAATGAAGGGATTGTGTTCAAAAAATGCTTTAGTTGCCTCACATTTTTATGCAATCGTTTTGTTCACCCCACTGAATTAAAGCTGAAAGTCTGCACTTCAGCTGCATCTGAGTTGTTTCATTTAAAATTCATTGTGGTAATGTACAGAACCAAAATTTGAAAAAAGTTGTCTGTCCAAATATTTATGGACCTAACTGTATACCATCGCCAATTCGCCAGACCTACATGTCTTTGGACTGTGGGAGGAAACCAACACAGACATGGGGAGAACATGCAGACTCCATGTGGGGAGGTCCTGAAATGCCTTCTGCAACCCTGGCCTCCTTACTACAAGGCAACAGCTCTACCACTGCGCCACCACCTCACTGAAAATGTGGTCCGTGCTAATCATTATATTGTTGAAATACATTTTAAAAATGTATACTTTTGAATTTTACTCTGACGTTTGCCATAAATAAAAATCTTTTCATTCCAAACCAAAAAGTATTTCAAACACAGTTTTAAAACAAGCAGGTTTAGTTTCCTCGTCAATTTCATAGAACGCACAGTTCTCGAATATCTTCTCCTAAACCTTTACAATTGCCCTGTTATGGCTGCCACCGATGCAGAGTCCTGACTTCAGATCCTAAGCCCGGTCTTTGCCCGAGTCGAGTTCGCACGTTCTCTCCCAAATAAACGTAGGTTTTCTTCCCACATCCCCGAAGACGTGCTGTTTAAGTGGACTGGAGATTCCGAATTTGCCCATTGACGGACCTGCACTGATGCTGCCTGATTCCCTCCCCAACTAAATTGGATTAAGTGGGTTTGAGACTGTAGCGTTACGTTATGTTGTGTTTGCGTGGCGATGCGTCAGCTCCCAACACACCAAACCCCGCCCTCCCCTGACGTCTTCTCCGACGCGCGCGCGCGCGCGAGTGTGTGGGCGGGGGCGTAAAGTGATTGAGTGCGAGGTACGCGCACAAGCACTAGCGGTCGGAAAAGGCTGTCTTCAGCTGTTTTTTTTTCTTCCTTCGGCCGGTTGGGGAGTGGAGGAGGAGGAGGAGGAGGAGGTGGAGGTGGAGAAACGGGAACGGGATAACGAAAGGAAAGAAAACACTTAATACATAAATCGCGGAATATAGATACAGACAACAGCCACGGACTGAAATATATCCTAAACTGTCTCACTTCAGATGTGCCCATGTCAGCGTCAATGTACGTCGAATGACACCAGTTGAAGATGAGAAGGCAAAAACGCAGTGAGTGGCCTTTTTCCTAACTAACCTTATTTATTTGTCAGGCGCGACTTCCACCGTTATTCGTCGGGGGTGTGTACGTATGGATTTGTATGTTTTAAAGAAGCGTCATTATAACATTGACTATAAAAGGAGCGCGAATGCATATGATATGGATTGGGGGGGGGGGGGGGGGGTCTACGATGTGGTTGGGTGTTATAACGCGTGACATGCGTGTAATTTCACAGCTTGGACGGTGGGGTGGGTGCTCGGTTGCAAGGCCTTGGGCTCTTGCCCTTTTCTATTTCTTTTTTCAAACGCTGTACGTGACCACGGGTTGACCTTTTAGCATATGTATTGGGGACATTTATTTAAAACCAGTGTACAATACACAACTCCCCCCCCCCCCCCCCCCCCCCCGATTGGCCAGTGACCTCAACACCTGGCGGAGGACTGCAAGTGTTCGGGCCTCCCGCAACTCCCGTGCTCATCCAGGGATGCGCGAGCAGCAGGGTTCGCTCCCATTCACATTTAACGGAATACACCTTCCCATGTCACCTTTATTCATGTCTCGTGCCCATTAGTGCTTTAGACATCCTGATACGTTGGCAGATTTTTGATGATGCGCGTATTCCATTTGTAGGCATCTACAGTGCAGAAATGTGTTTGTTGTGTTATACCTGTAAATACTTTCGTGTTCAGGTTCGGGTGTTTTTATATAGCGCGTTGCACTTTATCATAGCTGGCTTAACGGGCACAAAACGATGTTATTGAAATCTGTGTTTAAAAGGGTAAAGCGCTCAATAGATAAGACAATATTACTAATGTCGGGAACACACCGCCAGAGGTAAAGTCATTGGCCTTCTTGAGACACCCCTTGCACTTGGCCTTGGATCAAAGCTTATGTGCCTTGAACTTCCAGCCCGTACCTCACATGCATTTGAATTATCCTAGAAAATTATATGATGGCCTGCATTTTATTATTGGAGACTACATGGTGGTTTGTTGTTTAGCTTCATATGTTAATGTTTAAAGAGGGGTGAAACCTTTCACAGCTTTATAAGGTAGAAGGAGAATTTTGAGATGTGTTTTAAGTGTCCCTGGTGTCATGTGTTAGCACTTCCTGTTTTTTGTTTCAATCCTTCCTGCTGCTTTTTGTTGACGGGATGTTATGGTGATGCAGTGGTCAGTGTTACTTCCTCACAACTCCAGACGTCTGGGTTGAAACCCACAGCCCGTGTTGAGTTTGCACAACAGTATTTCTCAGAGAAATGTAGTGTTCTTTTTTTATACCACATCCTAGAGATGCAGCAGTTAGGCCAATTGGCAACTCTGAACTGGGCAGTGTGGGTGTGTGCATGAGTGTGTCCCGTTAAGTGTTAGTCCCCTCTTTGCATGCACCACACCCACAAATAGTGCCAGGTCCCTGCACTTGAAGTCCTCTGAACTTGATAAGCGGGCTAAAAAATCACAAAATGGGTGCATAGTCACAAAGGCACACTTACTTACACTTCTACCCTCTCTATACTATTCATTATAGAGAAGAACAGCAGTGGTTAAGGATCGGGTCCTCAATTCTGTGTATTAGTGTTGGATCCTCACAGGTGGCGCAGTGGTAATGCTGCTGCTTTGCAGTAAGGAGACTGTGGAAGATTGTGGGTTTGCTTCCCGGTTCCTTCCTGTGTGGATAGCGCTTTGAGTATTGAGAAAAGCGCTATATAAATGTAATGAATTATTATTATTATTATTACAAAACATTTTGACTTTGGTAAAGATTCCAGCATTCACACGTCATTATTGGCTCCCAGTTGTTTTGTCTCACCAGCCTACATACATGTGTGCCACCTGATTCCACAGCACTCTGCTCACCCATTGTCAGGGGCAATCTGAGTGGTACACCAACTGCACTGATATACATGTTTAATAATGGGGAACGTAGGGGTTTGGTTTCCTCCTTGAGTTTCAAGCATGGTAAAATACAGTAAATCTATTACTTTGAAGAATGTGGCAGTCAGAGTGAAAGGTTAGCATAGCATAATGCTGGTATAGTTCTGTTTTAAAAAAAATTGCTATTTCCATATATTATTGGCATTAGTGTACCATGCGACACTACTGCTGTGCATGGAGGAACATTTTGGACAAAATAGCATAAATATGCAACCCCTTAGTAGAAGGGACACGCACAGTACATGGTACTGTGCACATGTACAAGGTAAGCAAGGCACATGCTCAAAGTTGTGACTGTGTGCATCCTTGTTGGATATAAGTGCAAGAAAATGTTAGCCAGAATTACTGCAGCTACTTAAGCCCTGAATTCATCATCATCATCTCCAGAGTGTGCATCTGAAATGTCTGCCTGTCACTGTAGCACTTGATAATCAACGATTTATGGACATTCTATCAACAATTCACCAATCATAATACAGTCCACACTAGAGCTCAACCTCTCAACTCTAAGAGGTGAAAATGTCAATTTTCATTTCCGGAGGTATTTCACATTGCATGTGGTGTCGCTAAAATATTTAAATAAATAAAGAAGTAAGGAACAAAAACATATTTTATGAATCATTCAATTATTTATGCTCACATTCTGTTGTGTTTCTATTTAATTAATGCCATATTTCACAATGCCTTTTCATATTTATTTTGTCTGAAGTATTCCTCAATATCTGTGTAGTGGTTGCACCTTCTCTTGGCATTTGTGGATTGCTCAGATGTAAGTGGCTGTGGCAAAGAGAGTATCCTAGTGGCAAATACACTGAACTATGTCACAAATTTTCTGTTTGACACATTATATGAGCTTGAACAAGCCTTTTAAACTTGATGAATTTCTTTAAAGAAGAAAAATGCACTTTCTCAAACCAGCTTAATCTAATTCAGAGTCCTGGGCAGCTCTAACCTTTCCCAGCATCACTGTGCACAAGACCACCTTGGGACTCACACCCACACTCACCCCAAGTACTACCAGCTTAGAAATACTGGCTAACATAAGCTACCCGTCTTATGTTGTGAAAGATAGAGGTACTGTCGTCCCCTTGAACCCTCAGATCAGACGTCAGACACCAGATAAAAGTCCAATATGACTTTATTTTATAATAATTATGTGCACCAAGCACTCTCCACTCCACTATACTCATAAATAACACAATAATCAATAAACAATAACCAATCCTCCACTCCCAGACACGTTGCCACCCTTCCACCCAGCTCAGCTCACTCGTCTGGGGTTTCCCAGAGTCCTTTATAGTCCCTGACCCGGAAGTGGTTCCATCCCAACAATCCATAAGTCCTCATCACTTCCGGGTCAGATTAAAAGTCCTTTTCTTCAACCCGGAAGCACGTCGTTCCTTCCGGTCATGTGATCATGACGCACTTCCGGGTTATAGGGCACGTAGCCTTCCGTAAACCTCTCTACAGCAGCTCCTGGTGGTCCCCATGGTATCCAGCCGGGTTGTTTATAACAACTACAATGTCCATAATGCCCTGCTGGAATCTGGGGACCTTCCATGTTGCTGGGAGACCTCCATCTGGCGGCCTGGAGGTATGGACCGGAATATTTGGCCGGCCATCCCTCACAATGTACAGTATAATATACTGTGTGTGTTTATAAAATATACTGTAAAAAAAAAAATCAAGAGTGTCATGACCATCTGCATCACTCTCACTGCAGTGCCTCTGAACGTTATCTCCTACTGCAAATAGTGCACACAGTAGAAAAGATCCTTGGGACCTCCCTGTCCTCTATTCAAGATCTCTTTTTAAAGTGTTGTGTCTATAAAGCCTGTAGGATTATGAAGGACCACTCCCTTCTCTCCCACGGTCTCTTTGTTGCACTTCTATCTAACAGATGTTACTGTAATATCCGAACCAGTTCTGCCAGGTTCTAAAAGAGCATCTACTCCTTGGCTTTCCAGACTCTGAAATCTGAGCTGCCACCCTGCCATCAGATCTGATCCAAGTGGCTTATTTATGTGCATACTTGTTGCTACTTGAATTATTAGTTGTATTTATTTATTAATGTATTTCATATTACTACTATCTGTTCACTTACCTGTTATTTGTTTATTTATTTACAGTGTAGAATAGTTCTTTTCCTGACTCCCACTTGTCCTGTGTTTAGTGTATGTATATGTCCCACTGCGGTCCTAAAGAATGTTATTTTATGCAGCTATATGCTACACTGCTATGTGTTGATGGTATGACAATAAAGCCACTTGACCTGACTTGAATTCTGAGGTACATATTTTGTCACCTCAAGTTTTTGATTCAAAAGTGAATGACAACCACTGGTGTTTTGCACTCTTATGTAGTTATCCTGATGGAAGGGCAAGGGTTTCCATCACGGCACCAGGAGGGATATTGTGCGTTTTCTCCAGAAACATCCTTCTGTCTGCCGGTAAAAAGGGAGAAGAGGTTACTATAGACATAGTGCCTCCCTTACATGATATGTGTGTGTGTGTGTGTGTGTGTACATTTAACATAAAAATGTATATGTGTGTAAACACATGATATTTATTATAGAAGGGTACTACATAAAATAAGAGTGTGAGATGGGCCCCTTAAGGGGTTTGGAAAATTGATTTGATTAACTGGAAGTAGATTATTACACACATCAGAAACAAATGGAAGATTTTAATTAGCCATATCTTGGTCACTGTGAAATCATGTTAATTGTATGATGTTTAAAAAAAAAAAAAAAAAAAAACAAAAAAAAACCGAGTGGTTTGTTTAACCCTGTGCATAAAAGTCACAGTCACAAGGCACTTCATCAGTTCAATCATCCATATTTTTTTTTTTTTTTAAAAGAAACCACAAGGTGCTTTATTAGTAAAGTTAGCCTTTATTTTTTATACTTACTAGCTTTCAAAGAGGGTAATTTTACATGGAACTTAACACAACATAAATATAATGTCGGTAACTTAAAAAAAAAAAGACTTGTTAAAAACATGGTTTAAATATTTGATTAGTCATGAGGAATATTTGGTATCTGAAGAGCCTGAAAAGGTTTTGTCATCATGTCATAGTTTAAAGCAAGGAAATAACTGTGTGCAGTAGCTGATTAGTGGTATTGGTTGAAACACAGCAAAACAAAAGTACAACATTGCACAAGCTTAGTTTCCTGAACTGCCTTTCCTGCAAAAAAACAATTTGTCAAATAAACCAAAAACTCAAATCAATCCATAATTTAAGACTTGTAAACCAGTCCTACACACATTTTTTGACCATGTATCAAGAACAATTTTTAAATTTATCATAATTTAATACAATGTTATTTAGTCACATTTATTTATCAAGTGTTTTTCAGTAGAAGAGTGATGCTGTGAAGGTAGCTCCCATTCTGCATTTAGTTCCACATAAGAGGATCAGTGTTTTAACAATAATATGGTCCATATGCTACTGTATTAAGATTAAAGTGGAAGAGTCTCCTTTGATGTATAACAATTACAAAACTTGGGGAAACTTATACTTTGCTAAATCCTGAATGAATATCAACAAAGTGGCACAAACACAATGTTTGCAGATTTACAGTATATTCTGTCTGTCTGTCTGTCTGTCTGTCTGTCTGTCTGTCTATCTATCTATCTATCTATCTATCTATCTATCTATCTATCTATCTATCTATCTATCTATCTATCTATCTATCTATCTAATCCCATCCCTATACAGTAATCCCTCGCTATATCGCGCTTCGACTTTCGCGGCTTCACTCCATCGCGGATTTTATATGTAAGCATATTTAAATATATATCGCGGATTTTTTGCTGGTTCGCGGATTTCTGGTACATGCTTCCTCAGTTGGTTTGCCCAGTTGATTTCATACAAGGGACGCTATTGGCAGATGGCTGAGAAGCTACCCAACCACAGCGCGTATTATGTATTAAATAAAACTCCTCAAATATATTGTGAGCACGGGGGCTGTTTACACCCCTAGAGGACACGGCCGCTCCTCAAAAAACGCTGAAAGATTACCTTCACAGTGCTCCCTTCTTTGCTGGGCTTACATGTGGCTGCTTTGCAAGCGATATGCTTCCCGCATGGTGCTTCGCATACGTAAAAGATCAAACAGCACGTATTGATTTTTGATTGTTTGCTTTCTTCTCTCTCTCTCTCTCGCTCGCTCTGACATTCACTGCTCCTGACGGGAGGGGGTGTGAGCAGAGGGGCTGTTCGCACACTGGCCTAGAGGATACGGACGCTCCTCTAAAAAATGCTTGCTCCCTTCCCTTCAGCTACTTTGTCCGGCGGTGCTTCGCATACTTAAAAGCCAAACAGCCCTATTGATTTTTGACTGTTTGCTTTTCTCTCTCTCTCTCTCTCTCTCTCTCTCTCTCTCTCTCTCTCTCTGACGCGCATTCCTTTGAAGAGGAAGATATGTTTGCATTCTTTTAATTGTGAGACGGAACTGTCATCTCTGTCTTGTCATGGAGCACAGTTTAAACTTTTGAAAAAGAGACAAATGTTTGTTTGCAGTGTTTAAATAACGTTCCTGTCTCTCTACAACCTCCTGTGTTTCTGTGCAAATCTGTGACCCAAGCATGACAATATAAAAAATAATCATATAAACATATGGTTTCTACTTCGCGGATTTTCACCTTTCGCGGGGGGGTCTGGAATGCAACCCCCGCGATGGAGGAGGGATTACTGTATACACATAACACCATAAACAGTCACTTTGACTTTCAGATTTGCTTAGAGAAAACCTATCCTAGTTTTCAAATGTACAACCCTCCAGATATATTTCTCACTTACACTAGTTATTTAGTAATCTTTTTTTTCTCTTTTTTTTAACATTAAGGACATTAGAAAGATTTAGACAAGAACAGGTTATTCAGCCCAACAAAGCTTGCTGGTCCTGTCCGCTTAATTAATCTAAAATAACATCAAGTCAACTTCTGAAGTCCCCTAAAGTCCTACTCTTTGACCACATTACTTGGTCAGTTCCACGTGTTCTATGATGTTTGTGCGAAATTTACCCTTAAAAGTTTCCAACTGTGTTCCTGTGTTCTTGATGAACTCACTTTTAAGTCACAGTCTCAAACCACTGGACTAATTCCCTTCATAATTTTGAACACTTCAGTCGTGTCTCCTCTTAATTGCCTTTTCTTTAAACTGTAAAGGCTCCGCTCTTTTAATCTTTCCTCATAACTCATCCCCTGTAGCCCTGAATCAGCCCTGTCGCTCTTCTCTGGACCTTTGTTAGTGCTGCTATGTCCTTTTTGTAGCCTGGAGACTAAAACTACACACAGTACTCCAGATGAGGCCTCACCAGTGTGTTATAAAGGTTGAGCAGAACCTCCTGTGACTTGTACTCCACACATCAGGGCGTCTATATAACCTGACATTCTGTTAGCCTTCTTAGTGGCTTCAGATCACTGTCTGAAAGTTGATAAGATGTACTTTTGATTTTCAGACCTCCCATTGTGTATTCAAATCTAACATTTTTACTTCCTACGCATACCACATATACTCATGTATAAGTCGGATCTTGAAACCTGAAAAATCGATCAGAAAATCAGACCCCGACTTACGCGCCCATTCAAAAATGCGACTCTTAAATTTGCCTCCTCCAATCTAGCATCAGTTTCTCAGGCGCATCGAAGTATCTTGCAGCAGCGCAGTTACCAATTTCTTTCGCGACTTCAACGACGTTTAATTTAAAACCAGCTTCATATTTTCTTCTACTTGAGCGCTCCATCGTAGATAAGGGATGATCTAACGTTAAAGGTGTATGAGGGTGTGAGATACAAAAAACACAAAACAGTGCAAACGTTGCTTTGGAATAGTTCAGGTATTACCATGTGGTCACGTAGGCACAATGCATAAGGGAAAAAAAAAAGGCTGTGCTCCGCGGTTACGCTCTCAGATGGGCGTTGGCATACCATAAGCTCTTGGAGTTTTCCAAATTCGACATTATAAAATACCAGAAATTATACGTTAAAATCAACTCCTGACTTATCCGCAGCAGAACTTATTTGCGAGTATATACAGTAATACTTTATATTTACTTAGATTAAACTTCATCTGCCGCAGCTCTTCCCAAGCTTGTATTCTGTCCAAGTCCCTCTGTAATGATTGAATGAATTCTAGGTTATCTGCCAATCCTCCTTTTATTGGCTTATGTTGTTGCAAAGATGGCAAAACCCCTCTGAAAATACTTTGCTTATTGTTGAAATAAGCTATTTACAATATTCTGTACCTTGTGCCTAGCTGCTTTAGGGATACCCATGACTTTGAGTTTTATACAGAGGTGGTGTGGCCTCATTTGCCATTAGCCTTATTTCATTTGGAATTCTTTTATGATAAGCTGATACTGTACTCCATGTTGTCTCACTTCTTCTGGAGAGTTAGCCAAAATCTTATAACTGAGTCAACCAGTTGACTTGACCAAACTCTGGCCTTTCAAGGAACGATGCATTCAGATACTTGTCACTAAATTAAATCTGTTTAAGGTGGACACTGTAAAAATTGTACATCAAGTCCTGTTGTCTTGTTTTTGTTGAAAAGGATAGCACAGCTTAGGCAAGGCTTGGAAATGATCTAATTTGGGACTTGAGACTTGCTTGGTCTTGTCTGAGTTTGAACTGAAGTGGTTTGCAGCAGAGCATGATATGGTTATGAATAGAATAACACCTTAATATCTTAAGTCATAGTCCTTTCACAGCAAAAAAAAAAGTAGGTTTGCTCCCTAGAGGTGAAGGAAGATCATCTGCTCCAAACAACAGAGTTTCAGTACTTTGGAGTCTGGTTCGTAATTGAAGGTAGAGGAGCTTATGAGACTGAACAGTGGTGCAGTGACCTTAGTTTGTGGTGTAGGGCCTAAATACTTAGAAAAAGGTCTAAGTTGCAATCAGTTTTTTTCTTTTTTCACCATGAACGTTGGATACTTACCAAAGAGTTAGAACTTCTGCTTCTCTGGAGTGAGTAAAACCGGATAACCTGGATTTGGCATCTATTGATACATTAGATGTAGCACATTCAGGAAGGACTTTATCTTAAAGGAGGTGTGGGAGTGTTTGGGAATTCCCCAGGAGGAGGTGAATATGTGGAATAGAGAAGTCTACTGTCCACATGTTTCTGTTGTTAGGTTATTACTGATATTAGGTGTTTACTTCTTTCTAAATCATCTTGTGATGGTGCCTTTCATAGCAAGAACATATATGTAAATATTTTCCTTCAATATTTTTAGATTTTAAATAGGAGTGAAAAATAATTTTATAGTTTGATTTGCAGGTTAGACAAGTTGCCATTACTAATTTGGCTCAATTGTGTGTCTGTGTGTGTGAATTTGCCCTGTGATGGCAGGTGCCCTGTCCAGATATTGTTCCTGCCTTGTGCAGTGGATGCTGGGATAGACTCCATCTGCCCTGCAACCTTGCCCTGGATAAGTGGGTTTAGAAGACTGACAAATGTACTTCAAAATATCAGACTATAGTTAGTTTGTACATGAGAACAGGTGGACAGTGAAGTTAACAGAGCTGTGACTTTGAGAAACACGGCAGAGACATTTCATGCAGGCAATGTTTGTTTTTCCCTGTTTTGTTGTGTTGATTTTATATACATATATATATTTAAAATACATAAATACAACTAGGGGGCTTACCCCCCTGCTCACTTCGCTCGCCAACCGCCCCTTTCTGTGCTATGTGCCAGCTACTGCACGTCTCTGCCGCTCGTGTTGTGAAGAGGGGTCTGAACGCACCCCAAGGAGACGCGGTCGCTCCTCCAAAACACTCTCTTAAACAGTGATACAATGGGAAACATAGTTTTTTTTTTTTTTTTTAACCTCCTCTTTGCTCGATCATGCCATGCCGCGTGATCTGCATCTCGTATGGCACTTTGAACATATAAAAGCCTGTACAGCAGCTGTGTTTGTCATCTACTCTTTGTCTTTTATTTCCGGTTCTGGGCGTGGTTAAATCTCTAGGTACAAAGTCTTGTCTCGCGGGACATGAGTTCTTAAATTTTTTTAGTTTTATAATTTAAAAATGGAATAAGAATCTAAAAAATCTAACAACATCACATTAAAGTTTGATAAATTCTGAAAAGAATGATACCAAACATATATATGTAGGTTTTAAAATAAGCCCGATTTAAAACGTGACAAAAAAGTCACATAAAATCGTTGCACTTTTAGGCTTAGGATTTTATATATAAACAGTAGATATAATATACTAGCCGTTCTCCGCGGCTCTGCCTACTTAGTAGTGAAACAGGACAATGAGGAGAGCCCTGCCCGGCTCCCCACTCCTGATGTCATGCTTCCTCCTCCTCTTGGCCCACAGTCTCTGTCTCGAATTAGCGCGAATATATCGTTCCTGCAAGCGAACTATGATTCTTAACACGATAAGAGAAGTTGCAAAATCAATCAGAATGTTCAAACAAATTATAGAAAAAAACCTGATCTAAAACCGGCAAAGTAGTTCTCTCATTCGCTATCTAAGCAGAGGTAAGGTACGCCCCGAGGCTGGCTGGTGAGTGAGCAGGGCCTAGGCCCGCTGCGTGTCTCTCGGATTCGCACAAATAAATCGCTGCCGCAAGTGAACTATGATACATAGCACAATGAGAGAAGTCGCAAAATAAACCTGGAATGTTCAAGCAAATCATATAAAAAGACCCAGATCTAAATCCATTAAGTAGTTCTCTCGTGAAAAGTGGAGACAGACAGACAGACATTGGATTTTATATAGAGAGAGATCTGTGGATACATAGAGGTAAAAGTAAAAGATAGTGGTACTTCAAATGAATTGTGAAAGAGAAGGTTGCTGGTTTATCCCTCACCATACATCCCACAATATGAGCCTAAGCAAGTTGTAATAAGAAACACCTCGGATAGTGCATTGAAGTGTTTTTAAAACTTTAGCAATAGTAACCTGATGGATTTAAAAATAAAAAATGCTGTTGGTGTTAAAGCAGTTAAAAAAATAAACCCAAAGGTTTAGTACCAATTGCAATGCATTGCAGAGGAGAGTACTCTAATGCAAAAGACATCACAAAACCGTAAGCAAAAAGTACCTTTTTAGAAGGTCTAGTATTCAGGTGCTCCAGTAACACCTAGAGCATGGCCTCAATTTTGTTAGCACGGGTTTCTAGAAATTTAGAAATCCCAGATAGTGATCGTTGTTCATAACATTGTTGATACTGAACATGAAGGAAATAGGCGACTCCATTAATGGTAATGGCAATTCCCAAAACATCACACTGTGTCAGTTGTTACTGACTGGAGTGTACCTCAACTACATATCTTATGACCACAGATTAGAGCATCCCAAGTTACGGATCCCATTTGAAATTCTGTGGTGCATTTTTTTCAGGCTGTATGCTGTTGTACTTGTTGAGCTGACCTAAGTGTAGACAGACAGGATTTTTGAAGGAGGACCAGTTGAAAGAAGTTTTTGTTCAGTCTGGTAGTAAGCATAACTTTGTTGGCTTAGCTACAGAACATCTGTGCTCTAGTAACATTCTGTGTTGTATATTAGCATATTAAAAAAAAAACTTGAATGCTTTCAGGTTTTTATGTTAAAGTATTTCTACCAGCTGATTTTTTTTTCACGCTTACGTAAACATAGCATTAAATAAGCCAATTATTGTTTTCTTGGCAAGTCCTTTCTTCAGGATTAAACCTTGGGTTTTGTTTTATATTTTTGAAGTCTGGAGCTTGTTCTGTCTTTGCCTGTGCTAGCAGAACGTCCTTATATTTGCTGCTGCTTAGTATTTGTTTTGTCAGTGTTTACCATGTTGGTCCTCCATTAGTTAGGTGTTTGAGCATTTAAAGTAGAATTTACATAATATACTAATTGTTGCTGCTTTTCTTTGATGTTGCTAATTTACCCACTTAAGTATTCTAGTTATCCGTAGTTTAAGGCTTTTTATATGCACTGCAGTACTTAAACACCTTATTTATTAGCGTGTTTAAGCCCTGTGTTGTAATCTAATTGGCTAAGTTAAGCTTTGAGTCATAGGGTCAGCTTCCTTTCAGGGTTGAATATTTGCTCCTAGTTGTGAGATTTAGTCACTGGCTTGTGTTGTTTGCTGATGTGGAGTCATTCCCAGGCCCTGTGTGTACTGTATATGTGAGTTATTCTTTCCGTCTAGATGCCTGGCATGGAGCATGGAATTTCTTAAGCAAGTGCCTAGAATACAGCTTTGTTTTAAACTCAAGCACTAGACTGTTTTGGGGTTTCAAATAAAAATACAGGCAAACATCTGGGATCCTTGTCTCCATCTTGAAATAGGTCATTGGCTGTTCAGGAAAATACAAGGGAGCCACCGTTTTATTCTTTTTCAAACAATGAATTACTGAAACATTTCTAAATCAATAAGTTAATTTTAAAGCTATTTTTGTAACTTTTTTTTGCACAATTGTAACAATGCTAAGTTGTTCTAGTGTAATTGTTATTTTACTATAAATAGTTTGTATTACTAGACAGCTAGATGTAAATTGTGATTATTTAGGTGCCAGTACCAGACATCACGTTGTCTAAGTTAAAGTAAACAAGGTGCAAAAATTAGTGATCCCTTTAATAGCTCCTAATTCTAATTATTGTTCTCTTCATGTGTAGGTGATTAGTAAAAGAAAAGTAACTAGAATGTCCAAGCTTTACAGATACAGGGGGATAGAAAAAAATTCCCCCCTTTTGAAATATTCCCATTTTTTTTGCTTTACAGCCTTAAATGAAAACACACACAAAAATATTTCTTCCCAGCTTTAAATACTCAATGCAACCTATAACATCCAAGTGAAAGATATCACATCTACAGTTCAGAAAAATTATACAAAATCAAAAACAAGACATACTGAGATTAATAAAGGATCACCCCCTAATGTCAGTGTCATTTTGTTGAACCACCTTTTGCTTTAATGACAGCCTTGAGTCTGTTGGGATTCTTCTCTATCAGCTTTGCACATCTAGATTGTGTAATATTTGCCCCCTCTTCTTTACAGTTTAACTGTTCAAGTTCGGTCAAATTGTAAGATGAGCGTTGGTGGACTACTATCTTCAAATCTTTCCACACATTTTCAATGGGATTTAGGTTTGGGCTCTGACTGGGATACATGAGGACATTCATTTTTTTTCTCCTTCAGCCATTGTGTGGTCAATTTTGCTGTGTGCTTCGGGTCGTTGTCGTGTTGAAAGGTGACCATTCTGCCCATCTTCAGATTTCTGACAGAGGATAGCAGGTTTTCCTCAGAATTTGACAGTATTTTGCCCCATCCATTTTTCGTTCTACCCTAATGAGAGCCCCAGGCCCTGCAGCAGAGAAACACCCCCACAACAGGATGCTGTCACCTCCACTCTTTACTGGTCAGTGAAATTCAGCAGTTTTTTCACAGCAAATATGTTATGTTTGTCAGTGAACTTGTTTTCTGTATATTTTCCTGGAAATTTGCCGTGCACCTGGCATAGACAACCTTTTTTCCCAGTGCCCCATGATGCTTTGTAAGATCATTGTGACATCGCAGAGCTGTAGCAGCCATGCGTAGAACTTTCATGCATGAACACTATAAGCTTACTCCACCTCACATTTTATGTTGTTGCCCAGTCTGCTTTACACATGTTGTGATGTCACTACCCGCTTGGTGTTCCACATGGATTTGCACACACTATGCATTGAAAAAAGAAGAAAAATAAAAACTTGCAGAATTTTCATTTAAGGGATATATTAACTGACTAACATGAGAATGTGATCAGTACTGCTGCTGAATGTATGATGACGATGATAATAATAATAATAATTTTATTTCTATAGCGCCTTTCCTGTGCACTCACTGAATCACTGCCATGCCACAAAGCTAATAGTATTCTGGCTGAAAGCATGTGCAAATAGCCACAAGGCATAGCGGCAGTTGAGATAAACCTTAACTCTTTTAGGGCGGATGTCGACTTTTGTCGACAGGAGGGGTTGAAGGCGAATGTCGACAAAAGTCGACATCCAGGGATAAAGGGTGACAATCAGCTGTTAATGGCGACAAATCTCACTGTCACGTCACAGGCATTCCCTCTGTGCTTGGAGGAATGCTAGACTCGTTGACTCGGCAAATAAACATTGCGTGTGCGTGAGTTGCGAAATGTAAACAAAGGCAAGATGGCACCGACATGTGAAAAGGCAGCGAAGCAAGTGCAGAAAAGAAAACACTTGGCAGACGTTGTTTTGCGCATTACCGCAGAGTCTGACTCTTGATTTTTCAGAATTGGACTTTATTGGCAGTGATCAGGAGATCGAGCAAGAGAGTTAGAAGCAGGCATCAGCTGATCAGACACCAGCCGATGCCGCGCGAGCGGATCTGCTGCCAGTTGAGTGCCTTCGCGCAGCCGATGCATCTACGGCAAGGTTCGCATGGGATAAATACACATACATTGATCCGTTGAGAGCCGATCTGGCTACCGGAGTTTACAAGATGGCATGGCTTGCTTTTGGACACGACAGATCACCAGCTGCTGTACTTCAGGCTGCTCTCTCCTGATGCTGCTTTTCAGCTACTGTCAGACGAGACAAACAGGTAGGCAGAGATTTTTTTTGAATCGCGGGCTGCGTTTGCATTGCATTCTCGTTTTTCAAAGTGGAAACCCACAACGAAAGACGAGATGAAGCGCGCTGTGGCATTACAAATAGAGATGTCTCTCTACAGTACACACTAACAATATATGTTAGAAAATGCAGCAACAGACAATTGAAAAATAGGCATCAAAACAACACATATTGTAAGGAGTGCAATGTGGCAATGACTGAAATTGGCTGCTTTGAGCGAGATCAGACTTTACTGTGTAAAATGTATGTGATATGTATGTGAAATCATAGAGAATTCAGGCTCATACAACATGCAAGACAGTAACATTTGTCAAAAGTAAATATTTTTTGTTGATTTGATATGTTAAACAATTGCTTTGTGTTCTTTTTTAAAAAATGTTAGTTTCTGGAAAATTATTCAGCCCTGGGAGAAAAGAAACAAAAAAAAAATTAGCCCTAAAAGAGTTAAAGGACCTTGACTTCTCTCAGAGGCAGAAAACACATGAAACCCTGTGAAATAATAATAATGAAAAAATGATTACTGTTTACTGTCATCTTGATGGAAGAATAAAATGTGAAGCATCTGCATTGATAGATCAGAAGCAAATAAAGTAAAGTTTTGTGGAGGTGCAGCTTCAAACAATGGAATGAGCCAGTCTTGCGTTGCTGCATTGTGGCATGGCCATTCAGTGCTTTGAAGACTTGAACTCTGTGAGTGAAGTGATTGTGTTTTTTAACCTTTTTGCTAGTTTGTGGTTATCGTCCTGTGTGCATTGTTTGTTTTTTGAGGCATGGTGGTGCAGTGTTAAACAACGCTGCCTCACAGCTCAAGTCACACTTTTAACCACAATAATTTGTCCAGCATAGTTAGCAGAAGCTTGTCTAGCCTTCAGGGATACTTAAAAGGCCTTTGCACCATTTGAATCCACTAAAAACCCATTGACTTTTGCAGCATTTCACTGAGTTCGTCAAACTTCCCTTAACATTTCTGTAATTTCATTAAGTTCGCAGCAAAACAAACTTTGCTGTGTTTGCTCATCACTGGTCATGAACAATATGAATTTCTTTGAGACTTTCCATCTAATTTTTGTTTCTTACTGCATACATCAATCCCTGTTAGCAGTGCATAGAAATTGAGACTATAAACTCTTTCTTTTTGACAAGTAAACACTAATTTTAATTCAATGATGATTTTGTATTAAAAATGTTGTGTTTATGCACTAAAGTAGTGACTCATACTTTTTGAAACATGATGTCTATTTTGCTTTCAGTTCCTGTAGCCCTCTTCAGTTGATAATTTTAAAATCATCCCAGTCAAAGATCACCTCACAATTCTTAGGCACATCATTAGGAAACTTAGCAAGACAAACAAATATATATATATTTTTGTACTAGAACATTAGAACAATCTAGATAAGAACAGGCCATTCAGCCCAACAAAGCTCGCCAGTCCTATGCACTTATTTCTTCCAAAAAAAACATCAAGTCGAGTTTTAAAAGTCCCTAAAGTCCTACTGCCTACCACACTACTTGGCCGCTTATTCCAAGTGTCTATCGTTCTTTGTGTAAAGAAAAACTTTCTAATGTTTGTGAGAAATTTACCCTTCACAAGTATCCAACTGTGTCCACGTGTTCTTGATGAACTCATTTTATAATAACAGTCTCGATCCACTGGACTAATTCCCTTCATAATTTTAAACACTTCAGCCAGTTCTCATCTTCATCTCCTTTTACTTAAACTGTAAAGGCTCAGCTCTTTTAATCTTTCCTCCTAACTCATCCCCTGTAGCCCTGGAATCAACCCTGTTGCTCTTCTCTGGACCTTTTCTAGTGCCGCTATGTCCTTTTTTAGCCTGGAGACCCAAACTGCACACAGGACTCCAGATGAGGCCTCACCAGTGTTATAAAGCTTGAGCAGAACCTCCTGTGACTTGTACTCCACACATCAAGGCGCTATATAACCTGACATTCTGTTAGCCTTCTTAATGGCTTCTGAACACTGACTGGAAGTCGATAGCTTAGAGTCCACTATGACTCCTAAATCCTTCACATAAGGTGGACTATCGATTTTCCGACCGCCCATTGTGTATTCAAACCTAACATTTTTACTTCCTATGTGTAATTATTTACATTTACTGACATTAAATTTCATCTTCCACAAATCTGCCCAAGCCCGTATGCTATCCAAGTCCTTCTGTAATGATATAACGGATTCAATATTATCTACTAATCCACCTATCTTGGTATCATCTGCAAACATAACCAGCTTGTTACTTATATTCCTATCTAAATCCATCCATCCATTTTCCAACCCGCTGAATCCGAACACAGGGTCACGGGGGTCTGCTGGAGCCAATCCCAGCCAACACAGGGCACAAGGCAGGGAACCAATCCTGGGCAGGGTGCCAACCCACCGCAGGACACACACAAACACACCCACACACCAAGCACACACTAGGGCCAATTTAGAATCGCCAATCCACCTAACCTGCATGTCTTTGGACTGTGGGAGGAAACCGGAGCGCCCGGAGGAAACCCACGCAGACACGGGGAGAACATGCAAACTCCACACAGGGAGGACCCGGGAAGCGAACCCGGGTCCCCAGGTCTCCCAACTGCGAGGCAGCAGCACTACCCACTGCGCCACCGTGCCGCCCTCCTATCTAAATCATTTTTTTTATATATTTATATATATATATATATATATATATATATATATATATATATATATATATATATATATATATATATATATATATATATATATATATATATATATATATATATATATAATTTGCAGCTGGAGATCCACAAAGGGAGAAAAATTAATCACGTATCATAAAATAGTTTTTATTCCTGAGCTTTGAACCCCTGCCAGGGGTCTTCATCAGAGGATAGTGCTTAGACTTACAAGAATCAAAGGCAATATATAGGAAAAAATTACTTGGGGTGGGGGAGGTGGCTAAGTCAGTGTGGTCAGGGGGTGCGGAGGTATTGGGTGTAAAGTCTTGTTTATTATGAATATGTTTTTCTTAAGTTTGCATATGCTGGATTTCCACCTGGCGTTTCCACCTGGCACTCACTCCCTTATCACCACAAGGTGTCTGAAGGTACAGCACACATCTTGGCCAAGTCGGGCATCAGAATAGCATACAAACCCACGAACAATTTACGCACGGTCCTCTTTAATGCTAAAAACAAGAAATCGACAGCAGAAACACGAAACGCAGTTTATAGCATTCCATGCAGTTCTTGCTCGGTGGTATACATAGGACAAACTTCAAAAAGAATCACAACACATATACAGGAACATCGCAACGCTGTCAGAAGAAAGGACTTACTATCATTGATCTATACACATACTAAATCAACAGGACATACATTTAACTGGGACAATGTACAAGTAAAATTCAAGGCCAGTACTAAAAGTGCCAGAGACCTGGCCGAATCCTGGTTATCAAATGAGAACGCCATCAACAGACACTTGGACATAAATCCAGCATATGCAAACTTAAGAAGAACATATTCATATTAAACAAGACTTTACACCCAATACCACCTTAGCCACCTCCCCCACCCCCCCCCACGTAATTTATTCCTATATATTGCCTTTGATTCTTGTAAGTCTAAGCATTATCCTCTGATGAAGACCCCTGGCAGGGGTTGAAAGCTCAGGAATAAAAACTATTTTGTGATACGTGATTCATTTTTCTCCCTTTGTGGATCTCCAGCTGCAAATATGCAAACCGTATCACAGATACGGATCACCAAATACTTTTTTTCCACCATAATTTGCAAATAAATTCTTCAAAAATCAGACAATGTGATTTTCTGGATTTTTTTTTTCTCATTTTGTCTCTCATAGTTGAGGGATACCAATGATGAAAATTACAGGCCTCTCTCATCTTTTGGTGGCTGACTAAATACTTTTTTGCCCCACTGTGTGTGTGTGTGTGTGTGTGTGTGTGTGTGTGTGTATATATATATATATATATATATATATATATATATATATATATATATATATATATATATATATATAATATATTATATATATATATATATATATATATATACACACACACACACACACACACACAGAAAAAAATAGCAGCGGATATCTATATTACTAAACGAAGGTTGTATATATGCACGGATGCCACACGCATACTGCGCCTCAGCTTCCCAGAGTCAGTAGGTGGCGTCCAAACAGCACAACACGACCTGTAAACTAAACTTGAGGTAAAGCGTGCACGCCAGGTTGTATACAGTAATCCCTCCTCCATCGCGGGGGTTGCGTTCCAGAGCCACCCGCGAAATAAGAAAATCCGCGAAGTAGAAACCATATGTTTATATGGTTATTTTTATATATTTTAAGCCCTTATAAACTCTCCCACACTATTATAAACATTTCACGCACAATTATACAGCATAAACCCTTTGTATTCTCTTAGATATTAGGTAAGATTCATTGAAATTATGTATGTAAACACAGTTTACATACAGTAAAACCTAAATATTATTTTAAAGATATCGAGCGTCTCCGATATCACATATGTTGCAGCCATTACGACAGACAGGCCACCAGCAATAAATACGTACAATGCAAGAAAAATTGTATACAGTAAAATGTGTGTACAGTGACACTAAACTATGTACATGTAATAAGTACTATATGTAAATAATTAATTATGGTTACTCACCAACAATGACACGACGACTTGTCCGATAACGATGAGTTTAATTTTACTGCACAATAAAGGACAGCGTTACAGCGCTTCTAAAGGAGCCTCTTCAGGCGACTGTTTAGCACAGCCATTGTTCTTCTTCCATCACTCTTCAATCCAAATCCCTAAAGCAGATTCCATCCAGACTACTGCCTTATCACGTCCACTTGCAACTCGTTTTGCGCCCTGGTTAAAGGACACTGCGGCCGTAGATCTTATATGCTTTTCCTCCTTTTTAAATAAAAAGAATCGTGGACTCATTTATGCTGTAATGGTGTCCTGCAGCGGTGTAGCTGTTTCCTTCCTTCAACATATCCAAAACTTTTACCTTTTCTGCAATCATTTGCATCTTCTGTTGGCGCTTGGGCACGTTAATGCTGAATGAGTGAGATTAGACTTCCTGGTTAATGCAGCAGTCCGTCGCTGAGCCAATCAGCAGCACACAGGAACTTAACCATGTGCTCTGATTGGGTAGCTTCTCAGCCATCCGCCAATAGCGTCCCTTGTTTGAATTCAAATGCGTCCCTTGTTTGAATTCAAATGGGTAAATCAATTGAGGAAGCACACGTACTGTAGACCACAGACATCCGCGAAGTAGTGAAAAATCCGCGATATATATTCACATATGCTTACATTTAAAATCCGCGATGGAGTGAAGCCACGAAAGACGAAGCGCGATATAGCGAGGGATCACTGTATATGCACAGATGCCAGAGGCCACAAGCAAGCCGTACACCGTACAACCTCGGCCCGAACACGACCGCACATACCACCTTCGTTTAGTAATGTAGCCCTCCAAGCCTGGATCCGCCGCCATGGTCACTTCAGCACGCAAATCCGCCGCCATCACCAAACGACTTCTAGCTAACGACATAGCCATAAAAAAAAAAATATGACACCGCATGGATAAAAACAATGAACACAGGCACCTACAACGCGCTTCTGAAAGACCAGAATCAGATGAGTCACGGCTCCAAAAAGAAACCGCTTTAGTACAAATATATTAATTTAATTAAATGAAAACTTTCCCAGGACGCACCCACCCTCCATGATTTTTCTTCCCTCCAAATATCGGAGGGAACAAAAAAGTGATTGCCATTCTTGGATTTGTGAGAATCGCGGGTTTGCTGGTATATTAAAAATTGCAGCAGATTTACTTGGGCCAAACCTAATATTACTCTGTAGAATCAATAAAATATGTCTACTTTTGTTTTTGTTTTTGGTTAAAGTTCTGTTGTTTGAGTGAAATAAGTTTTTAATTCATTTTTGCTTTTTCCTTTTTATTAAATTTATGTACTAAGGCATGGAATGCATATCAGACACATAAAATAGAACATGCATAGACAAAAATGATACATATCTCAAAAGTAACAAAACATGTATTAACTATAAATGTGAAAATTAAGACAAATTCTCATACTGAGAGAGGGGTGTAGTTTGTAGCATGGATAAAATCAGTTTTTTGTTTTTTTTTGTCTGATAGCTACACTTTTTTTCCTCTCTCCAATATCATGCTCAGAATAGCACCATGATACGCATTTCAATCACTTCTCAGACTTTTAAAGATATCTTTTGCAAAGCATAGCGTGATCCTTCGAAAATGGGAACATCTTGGCTCTATTAATAACTATACTGTAATCCGGGAATTCACTGTGCACATTGGAAACTTAATCATCTAACTGCTGAGCACTTCAGACACCTCTGAGTAAACGCTTGTCACTTTTACAAAACCAGTATTTATGTATGAATGATTGGCTTTATGTACAGGTCAGACTGTTCATATGTAGCATTTACTAAACTTATTTACATTCTATGTATTTTGTTATCCAACACTCGCAGAATTATTTAAAAATAATGTACATGTAACTTATTGCCTGTATTACTCTCTTGAATATTTATAGTATTTCTGAAAATGATTCACTTGAAATAGAAGTATCAGCTAAATAAAGATGTTAATGTCATCACAGTTTGTCCGTTTTTAATTTTTTGCAGTATGAATTTTAAATTCAAAGCAGATATTGGTTACCATCCATCTATTATCCTACCCACTACATCCTAACTACAGGGTCATGGGGGGTCTGCTGGAGCCAATTCCAGCCAGCACAGGGCGCAAGGCAGGAAACAAACCCCATGCAGGGCGCCAGCCCACCGCAAAACACACGCACACCAAGCACACACTAGGGACAATTTAGGATTGCCAATGCACCTAACCTGCATATCTTTGGACTGTGGGAGGAAACCGGAGCGCCCGGAGGAAACCCATGCAGACACAGGGAGAACATGAAAACTCCATGCAGGGAGGACCCGGGAAGTGAACCCGGGTCTCCTTACTGCGAGGCAGCAGCGCTACCACAATCCCACCCCGATATTGGTTACCTCTAAAACATAAATATTGTAGTCTAAATAGAGAGGAAAGGGCCCACTTAGGGGGTTGGCAGAAATCTGTGATGACAACACAGCCTAAATTCATTTTAATTGCTTTAGCTCTTGTCCCTTGGATGTTCTTCTTGATGGTAGTAATATGACCTTGGCTGCAGTTTTCTTAATACTGAAGGTACTATAAGCTGAGTATATTTCAGCCTGTATAATTCAGATTATAACAAACAGAAATGCTGTTTCAAATCTGTACAAAGAAATAACTTGTATTGGCCACCAAAAGATTTAGCAAAATTTGTGTAGATTCTGCATGTTTTTCCTGTGCTAATATAGTGTTTTATCTTCCGTCTTACTCGCACATCCTGAAAATGTAAGCATTAGGTTGAATGCTGATTCCAAATTGTCCCTGTGTGAATGAGTGGAGTCTGCAGAGGACTAGCACCCCAGTGTTGGCTCTTGTCTTGCAGCTCATGTTACCCGAATACGCTGTGGCTACCAGTGACTCTGAGATGGATTGAGCAGAACTAAGAAAGGTCATTTTTAGGTGTGTGACGATTCAGAAGCCAAGACCAAAACCTCCGTTCAAACATCCATGACCTCATGGTGCAGTTGTGAAAGACGGACCTGCTACACCCACCAACACGCTGACACCGCTTTAGCAGCAGCCTGTTGAGCTCTCATTATGTTGCAAAACTCATTTCTTATTTCACAATTAACACTATGAAGCATGTAAATCATGAAGGTACCATTCTGTTTAAAGTTAGGGCAAACTGTATATTTTGTAAATAGTCAATCCTCAACTTTCGCAGGAAATTTGTTCTTAAAAAACTACACAAAAAGTTGAAGTTGCAACTGCTAATACATTTAACTTATGGGAAATGAGGAGTTAGGTTCCAGTGATAAACAAAAACAGTAATCTTTTGCTAGAGATGCACTTTTCGTCATGGAATTCTTTAACAAAAACGCTGTTTTTGACAATATTCACTTTTCGTAACACAGTAACCATGAAATACCCCATAAAATGCAGTAAAGAAAAATTCAATTGCTAACATGCAAAAAATATATTTTTTTTCTCACTAGTCATTCCCTAGAATTCTGTGATCTTTTGCGCTAACATCAAAATAATACATTAAAAAAAAAAAAAAAACAACACTAGCCAGTGCTGTCGGGAGAGCCTGAGACTGCCGAGATCTTAACAAAACCAGGAAAATATTCAACAAATGCATGGGGAGTTCTTTCCTCTATGATGGTATGGTGACCAAGACAGGTGTTGTATCCAATTCAGTCCCCCTTGTCAAAAATGTCATCCAGGTCAGTCCCCCTTGTCAAAAATGTCAATCACACCTCAAAATCTATGACATCTTATATCGCTCCTCAAACTTTTTTTCTCTACTTTGCATAGCCGCAAAGATGGTGAAAGCACGAGGTAGCAACCACAAAAGTGAAAAAAGAAGTTACAAAAAATCATATGAATACTTATTTGCTTAGTGTGTTGGAAATCAGATACGAAATGTCAAGCTGATCGCATTTCAGTCAAAAATGTGTTGCCTTTGTAACAGTAAAAGCTAAACTGCAGGTGCATTTGACCAATTAAAAGCACATTGGTTTAACTACAGATGAGTGGGCCCAGGGCCATCTTAACATAAGGGCACAATATGGGCACTGGCTGGGGGCCCCAGGAGCATAGGGGCCCACTATGTTTCTGGTTTGCTTTCAAAATAGGGGCCCCAGCACACTACTTTGCCTGGGACCCTATGATACTGGTAAGATGGCCCTGAGGATCCACCATGCTGAGTGTCTCACATGTAACAGAGAGCTTCATCGTAATCACTGCACACTAAATTTCCTCAAATCCCGTTCTTCAGACATGCGCTTTTTACGAAAGTCACACAAGTGACCACAGGTCAGCAATACTATAGGCAGCTATAGCAGAGTTTAGTATTGACAGACCAAACTCCACCATTCCCATCACAACAGATAATGGGAAGAACATTGTGAATGGAGTTGAAGAGGCTGGATTTTAACCACACATTTGATGCTTTGCACATACAGTGAACCTGGCATAACAGAAAGGAGTGGGTGTTAGCCAGATTAGCCCAGCTATTAGACAGAATGAGAAAAGTGGTCAGTTTTTTCCATCGTAGCTCTACTGCTGCAGTGCTAAAGGAAAAACAAGACATGCTTCAGCTTTCTTCACACAAGCTTATTAAAGATGTTCCCACTAGGTGGATCTGGAGCCATGACATGCTTGAACGCTACCTTGAACAGCAGGCTGCTGTTTTCTCAGCACTTACAGACAGGAGTATTAAGATGAACATTAAGGACATTATTACTCTTGTCTGATGAAGATGTAAAAGTAGCTGAGGACATGGTTCAGGCTCTCAAACAACTGAAAACGGTGACAACTCTGTTGAGCACTGAATAGCAGCCAGCAATTTCAATAATAAATACCACTGGGCAGCACGGTGGCGCAGTGGTACTGCCCAGTGGTAAAGCTGCTCCCTCACAGTAAGGAGGCCTCTGCATCCCGGGTCCTTCCTGAATGGAGTTTGCATGTTCTCCCCGTGTCTGTGTGGGTTTCCTCTGGGTGCTCTGGTTTCCTCCCACAGTCCATAGACTTGCAGGTTATGTGCATTGGCAATCCTAAATTGTCCTTGATGTGTGCTTGGTGTGTGTATGTGCCCTGCGGTGGGTTGGTGCCCTGCCCAGGATTTGTTCCTGCCTTCTGCTGGCTGGGATTGCCTCCAGCAGACCCCAGTGACCCAGTGTTAGGATAATGACATGACATAATGCCACTGGAAGACACAATCCTGGCAGCCATAAAGCAGAGTTACTCTGATTCAGCAGTTGTGAAAGATGTCAAATCTGCAATTGCATCTGAATTCAGCAACAGATTCCCCTGACTGGGTGATACTTAATTCAGTTCTTTCGTGTGAGCACTGCACTTGACCCACATTATAAATCCCTGCCCTTTCCAGCGACATCTGTCTCCAGTGAGAGGCTTTTCTCAAGTGCAGGGGACATTGTGACAGCACAGAGAGCAAGCCTCTCACCTGAGAATGTGGACATGATGGTGCTCTTGAAGAAAAACTTAAAAAACTTAATTGAAGCATTTCCACAAAAATGTGTGATTAACAGTGCACCAACCACTGTTCATTTTGGAATGGGTTTTTATTTTTTTTATTTATTTTTTGTTTACTTAGACTAGTCTTAAGGGGATTGCTATTTATTTATTTAAGTTTACAGACAGTTTGACCCATCAGTATTTGAACAGTGACACAATTTTAATAGTTTTGTCTCTGTACACCACTACAGTGGATATGAAATTAAGCAATCATTATTTGATTGAAGTGTAGACTTTCAGTTTTAATTTTAAGGGTTTATCAAAAATATTGTGTAAGCTGTTTAGGAATGAATCACTTTTTTTTTTAGACATGGTCCCGCTTTTTTCAGCATTTGGACAAACTTAACATAATCATGAAAATAATGATCATTTTCAATATTTGGTCAAAAATCCTTTCCAGTCAATGACTGTCTCCAAATGCTGGGTTTCCACCCCAGTGATGCTTTGACAGGCCTTTACTGCCTCAGTCTTCAGGTGCTCGTTGGAAAGTTCGTTGGACTTTCTGCCTTCAGTTTTGTTTTCAGCAAGTGAAATGCATGGTCAGTTGGGTTGAGATCAGTTGATTGACTTGGCCATTGAAGAATATTCCACTTCTTTGTGTTGAAAAGCACTTGGTTTGCTTTCACAGTATATTTTAGCTATTGTCCATCTGTACTGTGAAGTGTTGTCCTATCAGTTTTGCAGCATTTGTCTGAATCTGAGCAAACAGTACAGCCCCCTGGGATACTTCACAATTCGCCCTGCTACTTCTGCCAGCAGTCCTATCATCAATAAACACCAGTAACTGACTTCCATTCGCAGCCATGCATGATCAGGCCATAAAACTGCCTAAACCATGTTTCACGTTCATGTTTGTGATGTGGTATTCATTGTATCATTGGCCATTTCTTCTCTTCTCCATACTCTTCTCTTTCCAACATTCTGGTATATATTGATCTTGGTTTTCTTTGTCTAAAGAAAATTGTTCCAGAACTGGACAGGCTTTTAAAAATATTTTCTGGCAAAGTCTGATCTCTCCTTTCTATGCTTGAGGTTTGCCAGTGATTTGCACCTTGTGGTAAACCCTCTGTATTTACTTTCACGAAGTCTTCTCTTGATTGTAAACTTTGACATTGATAGGCCTGCCTCCTGGAGAGTGGTCTTGGTTTGGCTAGATGTTGTGAACGGGTTCTTCATCACTAAGGACAGAATTCTGCAGTCATCCAGCACTGTTGTCTTCTGTGGTTGTCCAGACCTTCTGGTGTTGTTGAGTTTTTCAGTGTGTTTCTTCTCTTTAAGAATGTACTAGATGGTCGATTTGACCACTCCTTGTGTCCCTGCTATCTCTCTAAAGGGTTTGCTTGGTCTTCTCAGCCTAATGATGGACTGTTTTTACTTGCATGGACAGCTCTTTGGATGTCCTATTGAGAGTTCACAGCGACGGCTTCCAAATGCAAATTCCACACTAGGAATCAATGCCAGACCTTTCACCTGCTGAATAATTAATGTAATAATGAGGGAACTTCTCAACCGCGGCTTTGGAACAGCTTGTCAGTCAAATGTCCAAATACTTTTGAGCCCCTGGAAATGGGGAGGGGGCTATGCAGAAAAATGGCTGTCATTCCTAAACGGCTCATACAATATTTTTGGCAAACCCCTTAAATTAAAGCTTAAAGTCTACACTCCAATCACATGATTTCTTAATTTAAAATCCATTGTGGTGGCGTACAGCAGGCATGTCAAACATGCGGCCCGCAACAGAAATCTGTGCGGCCCGCATGACAGATCCTAGTTAGCACTGAACTTGTACAAAATGATTACTATTGTTTGTGATTGAATCATTCTGCATCTTTGGTGTTACTTATTGACTTTTCTTACTTTTGCCTTCTGACAAAAGCGCGTTTTCCCATGGCATTACAGTACCGGAAACGTCATCTGCTAGTATAGCCATGAGCCTTGACCAAAGTTAATGAGCCGCAGCGTCACAACTGAAGTGCTACGCTGCAGCAGCAGGGGCGGCCTTAGGCATGTGCAAACTGTGCACCTGCACAGTGCCACCAAATCCCAGGGGCCGTCACGCCAATATATATTAAATATAAAACAGAAGGAGAAAATAATGACACAGCTGACAGCAATGTGGCTGAAAAACATTGTGTTTCTTGTTAATTAGTATGCTGTATTTACAAATGTCGCTAGAGTCGGAGCAGTAAGCTATATGTAGTATTATAACGTTCTACCGTAATGAGAATATCATGGGCCGCCACTTGGTTTTCAAGTTACGGACACGCGTATATAGAAGCGTGTCATGAGCACGAGGCGGCTATGCAGTGTCCGCAACGGATGTGGCCATCCGCCGTGCATAAGATACCGTATTGACATTGCCAGGCGAAGGGGCCACCGATTCTTTCTCTACCTAGGCCCGCCACAAGCTGCCCCTGCCAAGGCTACACTACTGACTGGGCTGCTGAGACTGGCCACTGGGCAGAACTGACCATCACGAGTAGTAATAGCCCACATATTTTCACGTTTCACAAGATTTCAAGCCTGATATTGACGAACTGGTTACTAACCAGTGATGCCAAGTGTCGGGACAAAAGAAATAAATCTCACACTGTAAGGCTCCTATATAAGCAATGAATATAATATAATGAATAAAATCTAATAAGGACCTAGCTAAGAGGCTAAGACTGTAATTCTACACTGTTATATGGAGACTGTATGGAAATAAATTGCTTTTCTTTAAACTTTAAACTTTAAGTGTTACATTTTTTAAAGTTTTCAGTATTGGAAAGAAAGCTACAGTAACTTTGTATAATAGTATTTGTTACAGTGCGGCCTGCTGATGCACGTATGGCAGTCGAAGCAGCCCACCAATGGTAGTGAGTTTGACATGCCTGGCGTACAGGGCCAAAATTATGAAAATTGTGACACCGTGTAAACACTTACGGATCTAACTGTAGTTAATTTATTTGAAGTTAAGTTAATCTGCCATGATCTTTGGTGTTCTTTCGTCTTACTAATCGTTGATAATTTAATAAAACCCAGAAAAATTTTTTTTTTTTTTTTTCTTGAAAATGAGGTATGAACCAAACTGTGGATCAAGAATCAACAGTCTGAGCCGAACTGTGGATATGGAGAATTGTTACACCCCTAGTCATTTTGGAGAATTTTGAGGAAAAAGAACTAGACCGCATATTAATGATCTGTCCATCACTTGATAAATTATTATATATCTTATATACTAGACCCATATTTTCTTCACTTTTAAGGCTCTTTTTACTGGTTGAGATAGCGGTTCATAAACATCATAAAGCTTATTAAGCAAAAAATATGAGAAAAGCAGTTCAGGAGCAAACTTTAACAATCTGTCTAAATTTGGCAACTGGATTGCATTCTGTTTCTGGTTAATTTCATACTGAAGACACCAAAGTTGAATCTTTTTCTAGTCTTTTGTTCTTTTTTTATTTGATTTTTTGATATAATGCCTAGTAAATATTTTTATATGTATAGTAGAATATTAGAACAGTTTTAATGAAAAAAGGCCATTAATCCCAACAAAGCTTAGCAGTTTAGTGCAATAAAGTAAGCAGAGACACAAAGATTTGAGGCATCCCTAGACAAACCTGGTATAATTACAATGAGAAATAATTGCAGTGTACAAACAACATTCTGAAAAAATGACTTTTCAGGCACGAGTCTTCATCTTGACTCCCCAAGATGAAAGATGTTCCATCCTTAAGGGTGATGGGTCCAGCAGCAGACATCCACAGTTCCGGAATTCAGTATCCCTGTTGAACAGCCAATCGGATTGTATGTTCATGTCACATGGATTACAGTTGCTATCTAAGAGACAGTTGCTCTACATGACATGCCTACTCCAAGACACACCCACCCAACAGGCATCATTTATAATATAACCGTCAGATAACTTTCCCTAAATTTTTTATGAAAATGAAGAGCAAGATACACTGTCAAAATGACACTTGAATGACTGGCAGTACCGCATAACATCACTGACTTATAGTGCACCAGACACTGAACATCACAGAATATACACATTTCAGATAGCTCCTTAACGAAGCAGAGCTCTGGAGGTTTGAAGTTAGACTCTATTGTGGTTTAAGGACTTCCGACAAGAAGAGGCAGGTCCATGGGAACAGACACTGGAAATGGCATCATTGGTGTTAAAACCACCAGTCTTCCAGTCTATAGGGAGAGTAAGAAAAAAGGTATTGGTATACAATATCAACCTGTGGAGCAGCTGGGAATTACCATCACTTCTTCTATGCATGCATAACAATAGATGGATAAACAGATAAGACTTTATTTTTCCCAAGATTGAAATTTGGCTGTTCATAGAAGCTCCTTAAATATCTTAATACATAAATAGACAGATAAATAAAATTATATGTGTGTGTGTGTGTGTGTGTGTGTGTGTGTGTGTATGCATACACATACTCTATGGTCTGAAGAAGCTGAGTTGTTAAGTTTCCTAAAGGTAATGCTCAGAAAATGACAGGGATGTCACACAGAGTATCTGTTCTGTCACTCCAGTCAAAATATAATACATTTACAAACCATAAGTGCAATAAGAACAATAATACACTCTACACATAAAGAATACTTGAAAGTTAGTGAACAGGATTAGATACAAAATAGTGTCCCTCATGTAAAACAAAGGCTGGGGCTTTTCTTTTATTTCTCCACTGTTGAACAACAACTACTACATGTATTTATGTAGCACATTATCAGAGTCAGACATGAAAGTAGTTCAGAGTATTTTACAATAAAAATGGCTAGAGTTTACAAAAGAATATAAAGGTTCCTAAAACAGCTGAAATGACAATCAAAGTGTACATCTTGGTAACCAAAAACTAGGGGCAAATGGCCAGAGGTGAAAGGAAAATAAAAACTTCAGTTGGTGGGATGCTGGAGAAATGAAACCCCCTCAGGTGTTTTAGGGCAAAAAAGGCCACCTAGCCAAACAAAATACTGAGACATGAGGGCATTATTCATTTAGCGAAGCTTCAACTGATAGGTCAAGCCCCTCCAAGAATATCATGTACTACAAATTGAGGACATAAGCTTAGAGAGATTTTTTTATGTTAAACTTCAGAAATCTCTAAAACAGGTGAGATGGTATTGCAGTCAGTGAGGTCGATATGGTAGATTAAACCAAATGCAGTTATGACATAAATTTGAAAAACCTATAACCTTCTATCCAAGGGTAAATCAATATTGTTGGATCATATTCGGTGATATCATTATTGGAATGGATGTTGAATCAAACATGGCAGATGTTTTATGTTTTTAATTGTTTCTGTAGTGTTTTTTTTTTTTTATTCCAAAATGTGAATGGCCCATCTTCCTCCTGTAGTCAAAACTACATTGAATTTTCACTCATGGTGTTTATACTCAAAAACACTGCTGTTTATAAAGTCATTTCAAGTTCCAGATTTATTGTCCTGTGTACATCAAAAACATAGTATAATGAAATTCATACTACTTGGAACAGGGACAGTACCACAGTACTAACAAATACTAACCCAAATGTACACAAAAAAGTATATATGGTATGCAACATACTGTGCAATTTTATATACAGTATATATTTGCTAGTATGTATGTTGCATACAGTGCTTTCATGTTGTAATATTGATTAGGTGGATTTTTTTGATTTTTTCCTCTGCTCCGGCCTTTGCCAATCATGCTTTGAACCAGTACTGTAATTTATCTAATTAATAAAGCAAGTCAAGATTTATTAGTATTCTCTGAATCTTAGGACAAAGCAATCAGACTAATGCTAGTGCAGATCACCTTGCAAATAACTGCTTTTTAACAGAGACCTGCAGCTCCTCTCAAAACAAAGCTAATTTACATGAAAAGGGAAATGCAGTGGTTTAATGACATAATACACTCTCTTTAATTAGATTGCCAACAATTAGAGCGTAAATGGAGACAAAAATTCAACTTTACGGTCTGGATGAACTAAAGTATGAAACAGTGTAAGAATGCAAGGCCTGCTGTGATTACCAATCCAAATTAATCTATCAAAATTTTAACAGTCCACATTTTATTTTGCACAGCAAATGATCCAGCAAATGAGAAAATGTAACTGTAGTAGTTAATGTGTTAATGGGTTTATTTAGCAATAAACTAGATAGTATAAAGTTGTAGACTGAGAAGGTAGCTTTTGCAGAGTTGCAGTGGTTACTCAAAGAAAGTAATCCATTGCAAGTTGCTGCTTATTTCTGTCTAATGGTAATAGGAAAACTTTACTCATTGCTTCCTGCAAAAAGTACTCGCATTAGTAATTATTTTACTTTTATGTTACTCTCTGAACCTGTTCAAATGCGTACTATTTAGAAAGTACAAGGATGACACCAAATGTCCTTTCATTATTTTAGTCGAGAGTAAATAACCATTAACAATGAACATTTCTTTACAAGCCAGTAGAGGCCTTTACTACTTGGAATGAATTTTTTATTTAGAAAAATCTTAATAATTAATAAATGTATTTAATTAATTGATTTAAGTATTGAAAAGGTTGCAAATGTGGAATAAGTAAAATTATTGGTAGTGTAGCGCCCAGAAAATGAGAGCACTTATTGTTTGGGTGGGGCCAGCTATGTACAATGCTTATTGTGTAATGTTTTTCTGCCTTTAGTAAAATCTTTTAACCAACAGTATTAAGTGAAAAAAGGGGAAAAAACTTTCAGTGTCTCGCTTGCATAAATGTTCATGCTGTTTATAATGGGGTTTGTAACTGTGTTCAAATGTAAGCACTCGCATACTAAGTTATGCCCAAAAGTAATTTGCCTTGACCTGACATTTATTTCCATAATTATGAGTTGCCATAAATAAAATATGCTGTTCCTTGTAAGACTCCCCTGAGGGTTTATTCAGCTAACAAAAGATCATAGGACCTTATTGTTAAAATGTAGAGATCAGAAAAAAAAATTGTACATTTCGTTCACATTGATAAGTGTAGAAGAAATAGCACTGTGAATGATAAATAGTTTGAGATAAAGTGCAGAAGATACAGCACTGTCTGATGGATAGCAGAACACTGTAACCAACTGCAAGGAATGGGACTATTTGGTTCTTTTAAGGTGGACATTCCAGAAGCTGCATATTTGTGTATGTTGCTGAGAATGAGTTGTTTTCATTACCAGCTTGTGCAAAGGTTGACAGGTGAGCTTCTAATAGATTTTCATGAGTTCCTGGACATGTTTGTCCATACCTGATGTCCAGCTCAGTGCTGAGTGTCTACCTGGTAATGTTGGATTCAAACTGCAATTTTGGCTTCAGAATCAATACCTGCTTTCAGATCTCAATGCTGTACCAAAGCAAATAACGGATTACCTCCTAAACACCCCATCCCTATCTCACAGCAGCCTTCCTGCTTTGCCACACCATGGTGTGCCTCCCTGCCCTGTTAATATTTACATTTACATTTATTTGCTTAGCAGACGTTTTTGTTCAAACTGACTTACAAAACATCAACATAATCGATAACATCAGCCTGGGAACTGTTTGAGGACAAGGGTACAAAACTGATCATCCCAAGTGAAGAACTCAGAACAAAATACAAGTAATTTACATGTCTCAGATTTACGAGGGACATTCAAAACGTTTCCACACTTTTTTTTAACTCTATGAAGAATTTCAAAAACAAATGACAAGCACTTTTCTACATAGTCACCTTCCTTTGTGATGCAATTTTCCCAGTTTTGTACCAACTTTTTAATGCTCAATCACTACTCCTCCTGTCTCCACCGTTTCCAATGAAAATATAAAAGTGAGGAAACTTTTTGAACGTCCCTCGTATAAAATGTATAGACAGGGATTCACAAAACAAGAGAGTCTTCAAACACTTCTTGAACACATTGAGAGTTAGAGCTTCGATTGGATTTGGTTAGCCCATTCCTTCAGCCAGAAGCTACACATGAAAAGAGTGTGGACTGAGATTTGCTACCACAGAGAGGTGGCGTTACCAGTTGCTATTCACCAGCAGATATGAGGGATCAAGAAGAAGCATAGGACCTCACAATTGCTGCTACAGGAAGCCAGTGTAGTGGTCTGAAGAGAGATGTGACCTGTGCCCACCTTGGCTGGTTGGACCACCAGACATGCTACAGTGGCTTGGTGACACATGCCCAGTGCTCCTGCTAGCAGAGAATTGTAGTAATACAGCCATGACAAAATCAGAGTCTAGACCAAGAGTTGTGCTACATCATCTTGTCAGATAAGGTCTGATCTTACGGATATTGTACTGAGTTAATCTGCAAGATGGAGAGACCGTAGCAACTTGGTGCTTGAAGGACAGCTGGTCATCGATAACCACCCCATATATATGTTCAAAAGGTGGGGCTGGTGCGTTTGGGGGTTCCCTGTGGTGAATCAGGCTAGACGTAATACATATATTATTCATCGAACAGCAGGTTGGGTGGGGATTGTTTCGATGGGGAGTTGTGCTCATGCTGATTAACAGCTGAATAGTAGCTGCTTGAGAACTACCGTTTACTTCATTTACTGAAATTACAGAAATGCCGATAATGTACCATTTAAGAAATTGTTTTTTTTTTTTTGGTACTTTTTTTACTACTGGTATACCGTGCCAGCCTACTACCCGACATAAGGTGCATTCTTTTGTGGAGATGATTGATCATTTCTCTGAGAAACTGTCAGAAGCAGTAATTTTTGTAATATGTTGATTCACTGAATGGCCTTCGATGATAGTATTTTAAAATAAACAATTAATATGGTAATGATTCATCTGTTCAAATAAAAAGTCGAAAAACTCTTTGATATAAAAAGACAACTTAAACGGGCAACATAAATTGTGCACAGATTGCTCTAACATATTTAGTCAATTTAGTATGCTGAATTAGTCATCATCATTCTTTCTATGCAGCATTTTAGTCATATTAACATTTTTGTCATTATCATCAGGAAGCATTTTAGCAACAAATAACAAAGCAACGGATTCCTTAAATACTATTATTCATTCATGGAAAGTACTCTCTCAACAATATCCATAGTTGAGCGCCATGTTTCCCCACCCTTTCTGAGAGATGTTCTGCCTATCGTTCCTGTGTGTGCAAATAGTTTCCCAAACCCTAGTTGAGACTTCCCTAAAATCTTAACAAACCTGTTTGAACCTCCTTGAACTGGGAAAAGAATGAATGAGGTGGATCACCACATGTACAGGACCTTGACATTTCTCTGGCATGGGAAGAGCTGTAGCCACCATCTAGATAGGAGTATTCTCTCCACTCTCAGAATTGACTCTGGGGTTCAAATCCCACTACTTACACTTTGTAATCATGAGCAAGTCACTTGACCTCCCTGTACTTGGATTGGAAAACCAAAAATGAAATGTAACCAATTGTGCCATAAATGTTGTAAGTCTTCTTGGATAAAGATGTCAGCCAAATATGTATATGTAATGTCATGTATTTGACCAGACATCATGAGTTGTTACCCTTGTACTTTGTAGTTTTTCCAGAGGCAAGGACCTTGGGTTGGAAGTGTGGATATTCACAACACCCCTGATGGGTTCCATAAAATTGGAGTTTATGCCAGTGGGTGGAAGAGTTTCTTCAGTGCAACTTTAGCTTTGAGAGTGGAAGCTTTCTACTGTTTTTTGTGTGTATGCTTTTTACAATTATTCAGAGTATTATTTTTTTTAAGAGTTGATTTACTGTTCAGGAATGTACTGTCTGTTGACATCGTAGTCGTCCTAGGAGACTTTAAACCGCTAAGTCAGAATCTATAGTGAAGACTATGAGATTTTTAGGAATCTGAAGAAGATGCTTTAGGGAAATTTTGTGGTTATTTTTGTTAACCTTAATATCTGTCCTTTAATAATGTGATAGAATTATGCAGCATATGCACAATGGAATCCATTAACAGCAAAGTAATATAGCTTGCTTCAGTCACTTTGTGCAGTGATTACAGATAACCATTTTAACAATCATAAACATTTCAATTGTCACATTACTTCCCTAAATATTTGTAGAATGTGATCATTCAGTTATCCATTTTTCCTCATGTTAATGCAGTTAGTCTCTCATTTCTATACTGAAGTGTCAGGTTAAAAAATAGTGAAGTATTTTCAGCCTAGGTTAAAAATATGTAAGCAGGAGCCACCAAACACTAAGGACTAAGGGCTAAGAAAGAGTAAGGAGTGTGATGTTTAAGATTAGAGGTATGGACCTGAGCTACGATAAATGGTTGCTGTCTCCTCTTGCTGCGGAGACCCTTTCAGGTTAAAGAGAGGAAACGTCAGTTTTTAGAAAGAAGTACTGAAGCTCATCACTGTGTTTGTGGATGGAACCTACCAGTGGATTTTAACCTTGTTTTTATGGATTTGTTTATTTAGTGTTGACTTTCTAAGTGCTGTTTATCACCTGTTTTTGTGAATTATTTATTGACTATTTATTGAAGAACTGCCTTTTCACACCTTGGGGTTTAGAACCCAATCTTATTGTAAAGTAAAAGCACTTGATCACTTTGTACCACTCTTGTTTGTTATGTGTCCTCATTTCATGGCTTATCCAGATCATGATTTATCGACGGTTCTGTATTCAAGGAGTGTGGCAGCTGTAGCCAATCCGGACCATCACATTTTGTGGTAGGGGTGGGATGAGCCAATGGCAATGAGAAACAAAGAATGAAAGAAGAATACAACAAGAGGATTTGGTGGCTGACTTTAAAAAGAACCCATATACCCAAGTATGAAGAATGGAATAACTGAACTTTTAATGAACAATATATTGATTGTTTCATTGCATTTTTTAAATAGTTCTTATTCTTTTAATGTCCTGTTTTTAAAGGCTAGCTCGAGTTTGTTTTTGTGTGGTTTCTGTTTTAATGTTTTTAGTAGTGATAAGAGTGTGAGAAGGCCACATGACTGACCTTGGCTGCCAGTTGCACTGGCTGCTCTGACTGTGAGTCCCATCCGTGCCATTGTAGGCTTGGCAGGATTGGGTTCTGTGGAGTGTGTGTAGTATAGCTTGTGACAGAGGTCTGTGGCCATGTGCAGTGTTAAATAAGTGGAGCATGTGGCCTCTGGACATGTGCTGGTGCATTGTAGTGTGGTCGAGTGGCACCCAGAGTACTGAGAGATTGGCGAGCCTGCATTCATGTGTGGATGTGCAGGGCAGCCAGTTTCCTCATAGCACTTGGGTCTGAATAAATGCTAAAAATGGAGCCTAGGCAGGATAGTGGGTGAGATCGGACTTTAAAGGAAAGCAATGGCAGAATCTGGAATGTGAGCCAGCGGGTTGGAGAGAAAGCAGAGTGGTTAGCAGCCCTTCAAGGGAATGAGAGCAATGGCACTTCAAGTGCAGATCACTCCTGCTGTGCACCACAGGGAATGACCGAGTGCTCTGAAAGCTCATGCAGAGCCTGATGGTGGAGGCAGGAATGAGGGAGTCTGCTCTAAGTGTCCTGGCAGATGCAGGAGGAGGCAGTCGGGATGAGAGCCAGGGACCACAGCTGTTATCATCTCTGCCTGCAAGACCTGAAGGGTTTGCTGAGGGAGGTGGAAAGATACACAAGGCTGATCGGAGTCGAAGGAACATGATGTCTGCAGGGTTTTATTGTTGGATTTTATGAACTTTATTACTGAATTTACTCCCACTTGAAGAGTGCTGGTTTTTATCATGGATTATTTATTTATTCATTAAGAAGCACAGTGTTTTGTTTGGGACGGTATTTTTTGTTTTGAATAAATGCACAATTACATTTTGCACCATCCTCTTGCTGTTAAATGTTCTCATTGCCCTGCTCATCTCAGTTTTGACTATTGACGGTCCCATGTTCAAGGACATTATGGCAACTACAGCCAATCTGGACCATCATAGTTAAGGGTTTTAAAGGGTATCCTCTGCACTGATTTTTGCTTGTTAATTATATGGGTTTAAGTCCAAAATTAGAGTGAACTCTGGATGGATGTTGTCTTAATACACTCTGCTCAGAACGGTTCAAGGGTATTGAGGTTAAACCTACAGGATACAGATGACTCATTAGTCATGGTCTATTGTTCTTGGCCACAGATGCATTTTTTTTTCCTTTTTCCTTTTCTTGCAATGGCCAGTGACTTCCCTGCTATGTACTGACCGTTGATAGACCTTTGAAAATATAGTGATGACTGGTTCATCTGAGTTTGTAAATTTTTACATCCAATTTCATCAGGGTCTGGAGTTTTGCTTTACATTTGTAAATTGTAACCTAACTTTATCAATTAGTTATTTTGCTATTGACACCACCTGTACTTTATTTATAGGCTTTGTCTGTTTTAAAGTAAAATCTTTGTTACCGTGTAAGCAACAGAATTCCTTAGAAGACTGGCGTCCTTCAACATCTGCAATAAGATGCTGCAGATGTTCTATCAGACAGTTGTGGCGAGTGCCCTCTTCTACGCGGTGGTGTGCTAGGGAAGCAGCATTAAGAAGAAGGACACCTCACGCCTGGACAAACTGGTGAGGAAAGCAGGCTCTATTGTAGGCATGGAGCTGGAGAATTTGACATCTGTGGCACAGCGACAGGTGCTCAGCAGGCTCCTAACAATTATGGAGAATTCGCTGCATCCACTAAACAGTGTCAACTCCAGACAGAGGAGCAGCTTCAGTGACAGACTGCTGTCACCGTCCTGCTCCACTGACAGACTGAGGAGATCGTTCCTCCCCCAAACTATGAGACTTTTCAATTCCACCCGGGGGGGTAAACATTAACATTATTCAAAGTTATTGTCTGTTTTTACCTTCATTTTTATTACTCTTTAATATTGTTTTTTGTATCAGTATGCTGCTGCTGGAGTATGTGAATTTCCCCTTGGGATTAATAAAGTATCCTATCTTATCTATCTTTATCTATCTATCTAATCTATCTAATCTATCTAATCTATCTATCTATCTAATCTATCTATCTAATCTATCTATCTAATCTATCTATCTAATCTATCTATCTATCTAGAATTTTACAATCCCATTCTGTCTGACACACTTTCAACAGACAGTTCTACTTTATGACCATACTGAAGCAAGTACCAGAGGTCAATATTATTTTAATTATATATGTCATGCAATTCACACTGGGTTTTGTGTGTGGTATGAATTGTCCAGAATTGCATTAATCTTGTTAGCTTTTAATGTGGCAGATCACTAAGGCAGAATTTTAGTCTTGAGCTACACTTCTGACCTTGCCCTGTTTTACATAACTTCTATTAATTAATGTCAAATTCAGGTGGGATTATATGCTTAACATGACAAGTTTTTTCTTCCCCAGTTTACGTTTTCTAAGCGGCACGCTGATCAGTGCTACTCCTTTTTAGAGACCAAAGGTCAAATCCCAGTCTGGCCAGATTTGTATTTTCACATCCCAGTGACGTTGGTCATGGATAATTTGGTGATTCAAAATTAGCTCTGAATGAGTTTGTGTGTGTGGATGTGGATGTGGATGTGGATATGTGGTTTTGTATGCCATTCAAAAGACTGCCACCTTCTCCAGGGGTAGTTTCTGCCTTTGCTCCATTGATGCTGGGATAAGCTACAAACCCTAGGACCTTGAAATTGGTTAAAGTGGATCAAATGTAAATGAATGCACTATGTACCTTCATACTTAAAGAGACCCAGACATCTTAATACTATGTCTTGTTTTAACCAGTTGTTATAAATAATTGTATCTCTCAAGTAAAAATGTTTTGCTGTAGACCAATATACATCAAACATTTCATCATTTCATAGTAGCATGAATTGCAACAAGCCTGTTTTTACGTAGCACCATTACTGCTACACACCTAATAGATTTCAGTATGTTAGCAAGTATATGGAAACAGACCAGTAAAATTAATACGCCACTAATCAAAAAACGCGTCACTGAAACGTGTCATAAGTAGCTGAAATTACCAGAAAGGTTTTAATCTCTTATCAAAAAAAAAGCAATATCAATCAAACACAACTACACAGTATTAAAATAAAACAACTTAGAAAAACTGTAATTTAGCCTGTCTTCCTCACTTATTCTTGTTTTTTCATATATGAAGCTGTGAGTGGGTGTATGGATATTGACAAGTACAAGGGTTGTTTGATAAGTTTGGTAAATTTCTGTGAGATGGAGCCACAGTTCATTTGGTGACGTTACGGCTAACAAGTGTCACTCTTCAAACTAGGTCAGGCCTAATTTCAGCCAAAAGCAGCACATTGTTTATGTTTTATAGACATTTGAAGTGATTTTTTTCCCCCAAAAAAATGGTGTTTAACTTGCTTTTTTATCATACTTATCAAATGACCCTCGTATGTGTGGGTGTTTGTATATACACACTATACATACACCTGCATGCTTTTATTTTAACATCATTTGCACAACTTCTTTATAATTGCACTATTCTGCACCTGTTTTTAATGTATGTTGTTTAACTTACTTTGTTATTTATGGTATTTGGATGTGATGTTTGTTCTGTTGTAAGTAATTCTAAAGCTACCAAGCTAAATTCCTGTACATTAAGTACTGGCGAATAAAAGTGATTCTGATTCTGAAAATGTATGGTTGCTGTCACTTCCAGTTGTGTTGGTAGGCTTAGTTAATTGATTTTAAATTTGGAGCATTGTTACTTGTTTAGTTAATTTAAACAGTTATCACATTTTTGTTTATTAAATATTTTTGTAACCTTAAGTCACAATTCAAAAAAAAAAAATTTGGACGTGAGCATCAGTAGGCTTTGCCCCTTAGGAACCAAATTATCCAAACTATTCTCTTAACATTTCAGTATTTATTTACTGCTCTGATTTATATCTTTCTGATCATTAAATAAATCATCATGATAGTAATTGACGAGAAGAATTCATAATTCATTGCAGAATTATTGTATTTGAGGGTTCCTCTGGAGTACCTCTTTCTCTTGCACGATTTGGCTCAAAAACTGATCAGCACATCATCATCTCATAACAGGCTTAAGTTTCAATTTTGGTGTTTTTCCATCCAGCCATTTTAGCTTGAGACCGTCCTCAATAAACTGTGACACACAGACAGACACACCCCCATCATCAAGATCTCAGTATCGGGGGACCCTAAAACATCGCGATCCGTCGAAAACCATAGATTGAAATTTTCAATGAATTTGAAGCTTTCGCTCCTCTCCCACAGGTGATAGTTTAAGCTGGGAAGGGTGCAAAGCAATAACTGTGATAGTAGAATATAGTTAAATGTGTTAGTAGACTACATTAGATACACACTTTTTAACAGACTTTAAAATAGCACAAAGCAAAAAATAAAGCCATAATAGGCATGTTTTGGCCCAATAGCTTTAACAGACAGCAGATGGCAATTTAAGTGATGTTAAAATGTCGTCCATTGACATCTTTTTTTTTTTTTTTTTGGTTGTGGTGGGTCTAGTTAAATGTCATTCGGGTTTTTTTTTTTTTGTTTGTTTTTTTTAAATAAAATTTTTAAAAGATGTACCCTAAGAGATGAAACCTGGTGAAGTCTAGAGATGTTTGTATTTTTTAAATAAAATTTTTAAAAGATGTACCCTAAGAGATGAAACCTGGTGAAGTCTAGAGATAAAATTATTAGCTGTTTCGAACCATGATGGTGAGCAGGTCTGAAATTTTTCCTATTAAATGATAGTGTCAGAGAAAGACTGAATCATACTGTGCAGTAATTCAGCATAATTAGTATAACATACTGTTAATATAGAGTACAAATTTGTTCAATTTTTGGTGAGCAACACTTATCTACAAATTGTGAGAGGAAATTTATTATGTAAGTGACTTTTTTTTTTAATAACTTTTATGGTTAACTTATCTCAAGCATCATTGTGTGCACCTCACCATGTATTTGACTAACTTGTACTGGGGATCTGTTTTATCATCAGGACTGGCTGTTGGACGCGTAAAAGAGGAGAATATACAAAATATACAAGTTGAAGTGACCACTCTCAAGGTAAATTTGAATCAGTAAACTAACCACTAATTGAAGTCACAAAGAATATATTATTGTTTTAAATTTATTTAGTTTACAGGAGCACCAGTGGTTTTCAAGGTGGCATTTTAAAATTTCAAAAAATTGTACAGCTTGCCATTTTTTGAGGTATCCAAATGAAAATTCCCATTCCCAACAAATTTCCTTAAAGTGTGTCCAATTTCAACAAAATTGGTCCATCTGGATCCATTTGGTACAGACACAGACAGATATGGTAGACGTGCTTAGCATTATGTGAAAGCACCTACAAGTGGTACATGACTAATATTTGTATATTTGGCTTGGTAATTTATTTTAATAAAAATAATTTAAGAAGATACTAAATTTGATTTTTAGTCACAAGTAGAAATGAATGTGTTTATTGGCAGGCATTCAGTGATATATTTTCAGATGTCTGTGATATTTGTAAATGTTGGTTTCACAGTTAACTTTGACAGTCTCTATAGTATTTTGCAGAGTTGCTTTTTATTACAGTAGAGGAATAAGCAAAAACATACTTCATTAGGTTTTTATAAATATTACCGTAATAACTGCTTTTTGATACAGTCACCACCTTCCAGGTTTGGTTCTTGCTTTGTTCCCAATTACTTGCCTAAAAAGCTTCAGTTCCCTGTGCCCCTAAAATTGGATTAGGCATGTTCAGTAAATTCATTGGTGGATTAAAAACTTGCATATCCTAGAAATAATGTAGATTTTTTGAAAAATGATAAAGTGAGCATAAAGTAGCAGAGCTCACATTTGCATTGTTGTTATGCTAATACCATCATATTCAAATATTTCTAAAGTGGTGGCACAGTTGGGATCAGTAATCTGGCTTTTTTGTGACTTAACGTCATTTTACCAGAGCTTTGAAATCATTGGAAGGAAATACTGCAGATTTCTTTAAAGAAAAAAAGTAAATTTTACATCAATTTTCAGTAACTGATTACAATGCACTGTTGTATATGTTAAAAGATTTACATGTAGTTTCCTTTTTTATTGTTTCAGTACTTAAAGAAATGAAAGTTCATTTCATAACAGACATTTCTGAAACATGTTTAAATCTAATTTTATTATAGCTCAATAGTCTGTCTCATTTCCAAGAGGAAATGAGGCTAAATTTAAAATTGAGTTACCCCTTATTATCTGATTTTTAAATCCATTCCTGAAAACAGGTCTAAAAAAACATATCAACAAATCTATTTCTTACTTACAATTTTATATGAGGAAAGTAATAATGCACTCTCATCTGATCAAAAAAACCCCAATCAATTTACCACTGACACTCTTAAACGTATAATGTAACCATCACCCCTTGATTTGTTTTTCCAGTATATAAAATGATTCACTCATCAGTTACCAAAGAAACTACTAATAAGATGGAAATAATTTCTCACATTAGCCAGGGTATGGTATATAAGAGGGAAAAACTGGATCTTTATCACATTTGTGTAGAGGAAAAAGCTTGCCTCCCAGGCTGACAGCATAGTTGACTTGTCTCACTGCAAACTTTAGTTATGAAATTAATTAAAACATAAATTGGAGTATGTTTTGACTTTTCTGAGATTAAACTGATACTAGTGATAATTGTAGCCACTGTGTAAGGGTGTAGTTAAAATTCAAACCGAGGCACCGCACTATCAAGAGATAGCTCAAAGTACCTGGATGCCAACAGCAGTACTTTTGTTTGTACATCCACGCTTGCATGGTGTGACGAACATTTTCTAACATTTTCAAGTGCCTTGAGCATGGGAAAGGCGCTATATAAATAAAATGTATTATTATTATTATTATTATTATTATTATTATAACAGGCGTATTGGATGAAATGTACTTTATAGCCAAAAAAAACAGATTTGTGATATAAAAAAGTAATAGCTGTTATAGCAAAATATTGAATAAAGAAAAGTTGATTTGATTTTAATTATCTGTTCCCCCGTGTACTGTTTTAGAATTGTGTCCCTTTTTGGTGTCAGCTTTGTATTCTGTTCTGTTTAATGGTCGTCCTAATAGAAATCACTGACTAAGGAGATGATCTAAAAATGTGTATATTAAAAAACCTGATTGTCCTGATTCAGCCTTTTACCAGGTAAATTTAGAATTTGGTATATTTAGCTTCTGTGTGAATATTTGGGATACTAGGGCTGTGCATTGATATTGTGGTACACATTTTTAAAAATCGTGTTTACTTTTGAGCAGACATATTGGTGAGGCAACAATTAATTCAAAGGTAACTTTTTCCCTAAAACATCACAGAAATATACTAGGAATATATTCATATTGTATATGTGTAGTAATTTAGAACTTAGAAAGTCTGTTCTGTTTTTATTTAGTATGTATAGAAGTGAAAAGGTAAAAAGTGGAAAACAGAGAGAGCTAACGTCCTGTCAGTTTGCTTAATCGTAGGGCCAGCCTGATGTGTCAGTAGAGGGAGCGCATTCCCTGTAAACTGACATGACCACTGGAGAGTGCTGTCATCTTCCTGGATCACTGTGTGACTGCACAGGCAACACCGCTCTGTCAAAGACAGTGGAGGATTCCGACATCCGACGAGCACAGTACGTTACCCAGGTCACCGCCAAGGACGGCAGACTCCTTTCCACTGTCATCAAAGCACTGGGGCCGCAGAGGTCAGTTGGCAAATAGTGCCAGTATTTTATTGCACTTATAACTGGCACACTTGTTATTGGTTTTGAGGAATTATTAAATTTTGCACAAAAATACTGTAGCACAAATTTGTTGGAATATTTTCAGAACCTTCCATCTCAACGTTGGAAAAAGGCAATGTTCATCAAGTTCTTTTTATTTTTTATATATTTTCTTGTTATAAATTGTTTTCTCTCCAGTTCTTACTTTAACATGTATTTCATAAAGAGAGTAACAATAAAAGAGAAGTGTAGCACAATTTTCAAACCTATAGCGCATCTCTAACACAACAGTAAGTATTGCTAAAATGGCTATATTTGAACAGTCAGATTAAAGACAAGATAAATCACTGTAATAAAAACATTCTATAAATATCTATATCTTCAATATATAGAACCACATACTGATATCAGCCTCAACAATATAAACTGGGTCCCAAATTTTGTTTTTACTGTGTGTGTATGTGTAAGGGATTATGATGTGCAAAGTTTATTGTGTTTTGGTAATGTTCCCTAATGTGTTTTTAAGACATAGTGCATCATTTCCCATATGAGATTAGTCCTTGATAAAGGAACCGGGCCAGTTTCAAAATGCTTAGGAAGAAAGAAAGAAGCAGAGTTTGACTTCTTCTGCTACAGGAGGGAGGACACTGACCTTCAATTGAACTACTAAGCTGGTATCAAAAGGTACACTCTAGATTTGAGGATTGTTAGTTCTGTTGGCTCCTAGATTTGGGGCTCAAGATGTAGCATCTGTATCTTAGTGGATTGTGAGATGTCCTCCTTCTCCAAGCCTTGATTCATGAGGTTAACCTTCATTTGAGACTGTTTTATGTTGATGCATTATTCTTTTTATAGGATTGATTTTGACATGTTGTGCTAAGGGGGGGGGGGATTCAAGTGTGAGGGTATTACTGTATATTTGTGTAATAGGTGTGGTTTTTTTAATAAAGGTAAATGATGAATTCAGCACCCAGTTTATATTGTTGAGGTGTGATTCTGATTTCGGTATATGAGTCTATGCATTGAAGATGTAAATATTTATAGAATATTGGTGGTTTATCTTTTCTTTAAACTGACTGTTTGAATCTAGCCATGTTAGCAATACTTAGTGTACCTATAACACAACAATATAGGTTTGAAACTAGTGTTATACCTCTCTTTTACTGTTCTGTATTTTCTGAGTAAATATAGATTCTAGCAATCCTCACGGTTGTAGTCATAGTTGGTTTCCTAAAGAGGGGTCAAAGAAAGCCTAGGATTCAGATGTTTATATTATGTGTATAGTTATGGGGACTGCCTATATTTAAAGTAGAACAGCAAATAAATACAAAAAATGAAGCTGATGATTTCCCATTTTTATGAGCTTTAAACACACAAACCTGACCCTGCCTACAAAGTCTGTAAATTGTATGATTTCGACAAATTAACAAAAGCCAGAAGTTATAGCATAATAAACCTAATCCTAACTTTACTCAAAAGGAGAAGGCATCTTGTTAAACCACATTTATAGAATAACTGAAAGCTATGTGATGTGTTAGTTTTACTTTTAATAAAATCTTTCCCAGCTGGACATTTGTTTTTCTTTTTCTTCAGGTGTAGTGCGATTATTCATAAGTGCTTGAGTACATTATGTAAATGCTTAAAGAACAGATTCCTAGAACTACTGCATTAGTTTCCATTTAAATGAAAGCCATTTTTGAGCAGACACTTTAAAATGTGGTAAATATACACAGGATATTTTCTGTATCGAAAAAGTATTTTCATGAGGTTGGTTTAAAGAACAAAAAGCTTTCATGGTGCATTCATTGTTATCTGTACATTGGAAGTTATTATGAACAAAAGGTGGGGGTGTGGTTTCTAAAAACTGTAGGGAGTCAAATGGTATTTCACTAGTAAACATACTGTAGCATAATATTCTGAAAGTAGATTAACACAGTGGGACACTTGTGACCATGAAAAGTCTAAAGAACCATCCCTGAACAGAGTCCCAGTCTTTCACAGAGCTCAGTCACACCCACATAGCCACACTGGCACTCTTGCAGGAGTCAGTTTACAATAGCCAATTAACCTTAAACACAGGTCTGATGAAACTGATAAACTCATAAAATTTAACAAGCTAATATTGTATAAACATGGCCTAAATGATGGGATTGTTCGACAGTAATCTTAAATATCACAAAAAGCAGCCCCCTGTAAAGCTTTTTGAAGCAGCGGTGCATGTTGAAACACAGTGCTTTAGCTGTTAGGTGTGGGGTTGTGCTGTCCTCTTTTTAATAACATGGAAGTGGAAAACTTGGAGCAGCCATTGTGTGCTGCATATAATGGAATGCAGCTTTTAAATATTTCTTCTGTGCTCTCCTGCTTCTGTGTTTTATTGAACCCAATATGGCTATATCATATGTTTCACTATGATAACTCAACAGGAGGTAGTCCTTTTACTATTTAATATATGATCAAAAGGTTTAGAGAGACAGATGTATTCAAACCACAGCTTTTCTGCCATTTGCTTGAGGGGATGAGAGGACTCCCTTAGTCTTCATGGGGCAAATGTTTACTACTTCAGGATATATGGATTACCTTTTTTAAAAAATGTTGCTGTCTTTTGCAGGCTGCTTCTGCATACTGTTTCATATTTTTACTTCCTTGTGATGTTAAATCAGTGAATGTGTACATTGTTTATTTGCAAACAGTAAGAGGAATTATAACGGAGTACTTCAGAAAAATCAGTTTTGTGAAATATCAAATTTGGCCAACATGGAGCACTAAGATGTTCAGATTACAATTTCCTGGCACATTTAGCTGATGTTAGCAGTAAATTGGTGAAATTAACAGGTCAGTATTTCATGCTACAGTGGTAGTGCACATATGTTTTTTCAAGTGTAATTCTTATAAATATATGATGTAGATGTGGTCTTTGTTTACTCTGCCAACTGATTAAAGAAGGTTCCACTTTCACTTGTTGGCGTAATTTACCTTTTGGTAACTTAATGGTCTGTTTTTTAGATCAATCTACTAATGTTGGATCTCCCACCAGTAAGCAAATCTTCATCCTGCTAGATCACTACAGTAACATTTCCACAACACATACCAAATTCTGATTGCATATCATACTCATATGTTTTGTCAAAATAGACTGTTAGTGAGCTAACTTGGTCTTGGAGAGCATTCATTATAGTCAGTCTGATAGCCACCAACTCTAGTGCTCCAAGTCTGTGGTAGAACATTTTGCGTAATCTTACTAGATGTTTCCCTATTCTTACATTTAAAGAAATCTGGCAGCATTGTAGATTTGTACTTTTTTTTAAAATTAATAGTCTTTATTTACGCTGCATAATGTTGGCAAGGTAATTTATTTACCAGGCTAATGATGAACAAATACTGGTGTGAAAGATAGGCATGAAACAATACACTTAGCCCATAATGCAATTCCTATGGCAATTCAGGCTTCATGATTCAATAGTCCCATTATATGAGATTTTCTTAAAAATAAATGTTAAAGAGTGTAAACTAGAAACATTTTGGAAATTACTAATTTATTATTAGTCATTTTTAATTCAAAACACTGCAAATAAATTAAAATCCTTGTACAAAAACGTAACCCTCTATATAAGCTGTTCTAAGCTTTTTCTTTTTAAATGTTAACAGAGTAGTTTAGTCAATATTATTAAGTATTTGCACGGCAGTGATATAATATTAACTTTGCAGTACAAAGCAATCAGAATTTTTAAAATCTTTGTTTTCTGAGTTAATGTCAAAGAGCAAACTTGTATATAAACATTGCTAAAGTAATAGCTGTTCTTATACTCCCTGCTTGAATTTTATACTGACCCCATTAGTTATGAAAGACTTGGGATGTCATTTTTTGTTTGCTTCTTTGTTTTTAAGGAAAATGAGTATGCCATCACTTTTTGCATGAGGCTGACACCTCACTACTCTGACAATTTCCCCAACGGCTAAAAATATGTCTCTGTCCCTGCTATCTCTGTATGCAGAGACATATGGTTTGGCAAACATTAGGAATTTAGCTTCATTCTCTCGTAACTAGCCCAGAGGTCTACTATATATAATTCCAGATTTTCTAAAATCTGCCTCCTATCACTGGATCAGTATCTGCAAAAGAGAAAGAAGTTGTCGAGGTATCTTCAAACCTTTCTGGGCTTCTTAATTAGGTGTGTGCACAGTATGTTGTCCTAGCCATCTATCACGTACAGCGATGTCCATGTTACACACGCTGTCTGTCACAACAGCAGTCTGAGACTTTGATCTCTCTTACTTTTCTACAGCAGACTGTTGTAGTTTGCCGATATTGATGCTGGTGTACAGTTTATGTAGAGGACTTCTTTTGAAGTATATAGCTTGCCAGTTTTCATTGGTATATGAAGTATATAGCTTGCCAGCCCTAAGTACAATTATATACCATGAAGTATATAGTTTGCAAGCCCTTTCTTATTTGCAGTGGTGATGGACAGGTTGACAGACGAGATTAGACAGGAGTCCCCTTGGACTATGATGTTTGCTGATGACATTGTGATCTGTATCGAGAGTAGGGAACAAGTTGAGGAGACCCTGGAGAGGTGGAGATATGCTCTAGAGAGGAGAGGAATGAAGGTGAGTAGGAACAAGACAGAATACATGTGTGTGAATGAGAGGGAGGTCAGTGGAATGGTGAGGATGAAAGGAGTAGAGCTGACGAAGGTGGATGAGTTTAAATACTTGGGATCAACAGTACAGAGTAATGGGGATTGTGGAAGAGTGGTGAAAAAGAGTGTAGGCAGGGTGGAGTGGATGGAGAAGAGTGTCAGGAGTGATTTTGTGACAGATGGATATCGGCAAGAGTGAAAGGGAAGGTCTACAGGACGGTAGTGAGACCAGCTATTTTATATGGGTTGGAGACGGTGGCACTGACCAGAAAGCAGGAGACAGAGCTGGAGGTAGCAGAGTTAGAGATGCTAAGATTTGCATTGGGTGTGACGAGGATGGACAGGATTAGAAATGAGGACATTAGAGGGTCAGCTCAAGTTGGACGGTTGGGAGACAATATCCGAGAGGTGAGATTGCATTGGTTTGGACATGTGCATAGGAGAGATGCTGGGTATATTTGGAGAAGAATGTTAAGGATAGAGCTGCCAGGCAAGAGGAAGAGAGGAAGGCCTAAGAGGAGGTTAATGGATGTGGTGAGAGAGAACATGCAGGTGATGGGTGTAACAGAGCAAAATGCAGAGGACAGAAAGATATGGAAGAAGATGATCCACTGTGGCGACCCCTAACGGGAGCAGTTGAAAGAAGAAGAAGCTTGCCAGTTTTGGAGCTGTTGTGATCACATTGGCTATGATTATAACATAAATCTGTAGTTGCAAATGTCTAACAGTCAGTAATGAGAGCAATTGACTCCCTAATGCCACTTGCAACTTTATCCTTCACATCATTATAGAGACTGGGAATAGCAGTTCTGGCAGATTCTAGCTTGATTCTAGCCTTTCAATCAGCTTTTTAAAAGCCCTGCTTTTGGTGACAGAAAGGGACTTATGTGACGAGTTATGTACATTACAATGCATTTAGTAATTTCCTAAGATCTCTGGGACATTCGTGGAAATTTGCTGCAGAAAGGTTACAACAAGCTCACTTGTGTCTCCAGTATGGGGCACTTGCTTCCTGGGATTGTATTCTTTTGTAGAAATGCAGGACATATTTGAGTCTGTATGTATATATAGTCCTTCAGTAACCATGGCAGAAATAATCAGACAAGAAAAGAATGGTACCAAAAACAATATATATATTTAACTTGCTTTACAATGCAGCTTTCAGTTCCAATATATAATGGAATGTAATCATATATATATATATGGGGTGGGCAAAAGTAGGTTTATAGTTGTGAGTACGTGAAGCTAGCAATTTGAGCACTTACCAGATTGCACCTACTGTAAGTGCACTGTGCCATTGTGACATTCTTTTGAATTAATCAAGCTATTGAGTTAATAAAGCTATTGTAATAATCATAACCTGTGTGTCTTTGTTCCATATGAACAATTGTAACCCTACTTTTGCCCAATCCAGTATATATCCAGACTGAAGAGAACCAGTGGAGTAATACCATTATTGTCCGGTTCGGTGAAGTGCAGGAGGCATTCTTCTTGTAGGTGTCCTCTGACTACTAGACAGTCCTTCACCATTATAAATACTCACACATTTTACATATTATTGAGCTCTTTATGAAACTTGTCAGGTGTGGGTAAATACCATCTGAACTTACGTTATATATGGACTGTGCTCTTCTAAGACCCAAATAGCATTTTTTTCCTATCTAAACACAGTTCACATGCTCTAATCACTCATGGCCTCTGCCTGAAAGTGATGGGTCCGCCTGAGGTGATGAGTCAGGCATGTTTTAATCATCCAAGGTCAGAAATCACAATTATCAAATACTTATTTTTCATTTCTGGTTACAACTTGTCCATTGGTTGAGTAGCTGGGTTTTAAATCTTAACACCTGTGTGTTTTGGGCTAATTTCTCCTTGTTGTAGCAATGCAAATGCACCATCTTATTTCTGGTTTTGTTACCATTATATGGAAGCACAGCTTTAAAAAGTCTACAGATTATTTTATATTTCAACCTACTATATATCATCAGGAGACAATTTCATTATTACTGGAATTCCAAAACTCTGCCAGACCAGAGACTTGTAGTTAATCAGGGCATTCTCGGTCTGTGAGGGGCTCGACATTTCATTTGCCATTGTGTTTTGTTTCAGTCATATGGTAACTTCATACAAGAAAAACAATATGATATAAGACAGGTTTTGTTTTGGTAATATTATATACTAGCAGATGGCCGCCGTAACATACGGCGGTGTAAGAATAGGAATGGAAAACGGTGAGAAAGGAATTCAGAAATCAAGAAGAAATAAATACTTCTGGAAAGACGCAGTGTGCACATAGAATTTCCAGCTAAGCAGGATTACATGCGAAAGTGATATATAAATAAAGCTTTCCGAATTTACGTACTATGGCCATTGCATCCTGGTAGTTTTGTTGCATGTATCTTGGACTTCCTGGAAATGTGGACGGTAATATGATCTTTTTGCCTACACGTACGTTGTTATTTTCAGCGTTTGCTTGCAGTGCGTCTGATAGTTGCACTCGCAGATCTTGTTGATGTAATCTGAGATAGTTGAGACGCGCGCCCTCTGTTTTAGCATATGCATCTACGACGTACTGTTGGAATAGTTTGCCGCTGGATTGCAAAATACTAAATGTATTCCTCATTGCTAATCTGTACGCGTAAAATTGGCATTGAGTAAGCCTTATTCACTTGGCAGTTCTTTTATCGGGAACATGTTGTAAATCTTTGTGCCAGCCAATGTCTCCGTAAGGGAATTAAAGTGGGTAAACCATAGGATCGCAATTCATATTGAGCGTGGAAATCTGTTTAGAGGAGTTGCCAATGGGATAGATGCAAATGTCCCTTTCGGCTGGCGGTTCGCCATCTTCTCCAACGAAAATCGCTACAACATCGGTGTGACATGTCAGGGCATTGTATCGTCGTAAATCCTGCCTAGGGTTTTCCTTTTAAACCATTTGTACAGATGCTGTTGGATTGGACTGAGCGATTTCATGCATGTGTTTGTATGATTTAGCGAAGGGGTTGATGGTTCTGAGCATGGAATCTAGCTGGAGAAGTACATTTTCGCTGCATGCAGAGTTTGCCTTATTTATTAAGCATACTTCAGTAGATTGCGCTGTCAAAAACATACAACTATCCATATTCTGGAGAGGTAGAAGTGTTACCGTATAGTGGAGAGACTTGGTGATAAATTTGCCCATGTATTTTAAAACAGTATGGTCCGTGGCAAGGAGGTTGAGTTATCTTTGCACTCATGGAAGCAACCGCTAGAGAAGAGTTGTATTCTCAAATGTGTTCACGATCATTTTTAGCTTCTGATGTTTGCTGTGTAAGAAGCCGTTGTAAAGACGCAGGTGGCTCCTGCAATGATTGTAAAGCTACTTGTTGGATGTATTACACTCAGCAGGCCAGTGTAGTGCATGACATGGAAGAGGACGAATAGGAATCGAGAAATGCTTTGTCGGCTGCGTGTGGGCGGGACCGGTTTTGAAGAGGAGCCGCAGGTAGCGTGGTGAAGGGTTTGGAAGAGAACAAATAGGAATCGAGAAATACCGTGTCGGCTGCTTGTGGGCGGGACCGGTTTTGAAGTGGAAGCAGGACGAACCAGAAGAGAAACATATATAAAAGAGATTGCAGAAATCGAATGCAACAATTTTGTGTTCCACCTAACAGATAATAATGAAAAAATATCTTTCATACTGATGTCTGCCCATCAGAGGTTAGCAAATTTATAGAGACATTCTGTAAAGTAGTGCTATGACTGAAATAGAAGAGAGTGAAAAATGAGGAATGATCTCAGTAAAAGAAAATTGTTCAAATATTGGTTATAAGACTTGTCTCCACAAAACCTTAGACCCTGCAACTGTGGAACCTGATTTAAGAAAGTGGACAGAAAGATTTGTTTTCTTTCTCCTGTATTTTGAATAAACACACAGGGGCTGATTAACATAACCTGTCACTCATCATACACTTAATGTTTCTGCTCTGTGCTCAAAACTCAGTTATAAGGGGCCAATAGATGGTGGCCCATTGTAGTTTCAAGTTACTTGTAACCAACTTTTGTTTCTTAAATATGTAATACTCGTCTTAATATAATAAACTGTTCTGGGTATTTATAACAAAAAAATGTGCAAGCATTTCTCATAATACAGCCGTGGCCAAAGTTTTGAGAATGACTCAAATATTGGTTTTCACAAAGTTTGCTGCTTCGGTGTTTGTAGATCTTTTTGTTAGATGTATGGAATGGAGTGGAAAAGCAATACAGATTATTTCCATGGTTGGCAGGCTTCATTTTACACTTTGTTCTTAAATAATGTAACTTTAGTATGGTGCTTACTGGCGGTACAGTCTATAGCCTCACATTTTAAAATATGTTTTGTAAAAAGAACACAAGACAAATCTGAAGAGTGTTGGGATCAGTGATGGGATTCCTGGATTAAATCGTTGAAAGAGTTAACAAATTGCCAGCAATGACTGTTGCACTTTTATTGAAAGATAGATGTTTCCATCTTGTCCAGAGGTGGTTCTCTGGTGTTGTGGAAGTATTTATCTAAGCAGTGTTATGATCATGCGAGCAGCAAGAGCCATACTAAGATGGAAAACCTTAACAGCAGAAGACCGATACCTTAAAAGGAGTAAACTAGACAAAGTCAAAGACTGGCAAAAGGTCAGAATGCCAGAAGGATCTGAGCAACAAGTTAACTAAACGAGAGATTACGTGTATGTAATCAAAGAAACATCCAGGGGTCTTGACACTTAACGTTTTTTTTTTTTTTTTTTTTTGTAAAGCACTGTTTAACATCCTGTCAGCTAGTAAGAATACCAGTTGGCGGTACAAACTAAGACATGATGAGTGAGTGGCAGGAGGTCACAAAAATCAACAAAATCCAGTATTTGAAACATTATAAATAAAGGTGTCTAAATAAAGCAAAATATACATACACTAACTTGTTTGAGATTAACCCCTTACTATCTTTACAAAAGACATAGATTTCAAGTAAGAGAATCCCCAGACTGACTCACCAGGTGCCACACGTTGCCATTATATGTCATAGATATGCCCACGAATTTACGAACAGTAATAATCAATCAATCTTTTGATCTTGGTTTATTTTTATGATCTGCTTTTTAGATACCTTTTAACAATATATAAGAACTAAACAAGGCAAGTCAAATATTAAAAATGGTAAATATTTGACTATGTTGGGATTGGGTGGGGTTTTGTGGAAGAATAACTAGAACTTTAAAATGTTACACTCCTTATGTTACATTATTGCTTTTTTAACCTACTCAAAGCATTTTACATAGACAGTGGGCAACGAATTCAACCACCACTAATAGGATTCACTATCTGGGTAATGCAGCGACAGACATTTTTTGCATCAATATGTTCACCACACGTTAGCTATCAGGTGGTGAAGAGGTGAGGGAGTTAGCCAATAAGGAACAGGGAATGATTAGGGGGCCAGAATGAATAGGTCATGGTTGGCCGTTTAGACATGACATTGAGCAATACCCTAGATCCCAAGGAATCCTTTATGACAACAGAGTACCGGTAAGACAACAACAACATTTATTTATATAGCACATTTTTATACAAGCAGTGTAGCTCAAAGAGTTTTATAAGATGAGAAAAAAAAGAAAAAAAAAAGATTAGGCAAGAATAAATAACAAAGGAAAAAGATACGGTCGGATGGCATGGATGACAGAAAAAAAAACTCCAGTTAGGCCAGAGAAAAAAACAAAATCTGCAGGGGTACCAATGCCAAAATGACTGCCCAGCCCCCACTGGGCATTCTACCTAATATAAATGGTCATAAATCAGTCCTGTTTATTTTCACTTCACTTGATACTATTTGATGATGTTGCTCTTGTGGACAGCTGGGACACCCACCTTCAATCCATTAATACAAAGGGGCTGAATGATGCCTTGATTAGGTGGTGGTGGCATAGATCACCGCAGAAGATCCGGAATAGACAGCAAAGAATAGTAGAGATTAGCACAGACAGCGAATCCTGAAGAATATGATTATTCTATGCCCATATAGTCTATCAGGAAATACAACTAAAATGTAGCTATGAAAAAGCTGTATTAAAATAATGGGTTTTTAGCAGTTTTTTTTAAAATGACCTGTAGTAGAAATCAACATCTTAATTAATTGCTGAAGTAGTCCAGATTTTTGGTGCATAATAGGAAAAGACTGCCTCACCACTTCTTTTAATTTTGGCTCTTGGAATTATAAGCAGACCTCCATACAGAGATCTAAGGTTACAACTTGGGGTGTAGGGGGGCAGGCATTCCAAAATATAGGATGTGGCAAGATTATTTAAGGCTTTATGTACACCATTAGTAGTATTTTAAAGTAAGTTTAATGACCAATGTAATGATGTTAAAACTGGCAAGATGTTCTCAGATTTTCTTTTTCTGAATAAGATTCTGGCTGCTGTAGACTGGACTAATTGCAGCAGATTGATGTCTTTCTTAGGTAGTCCTCTTAGGAGTGCATTAAAAAAATCTAGTCGACTAAAAACAAAAGGTAATAGGCCTTCCTTAGTTTGGACCCTGCAACTTCAGCTGGATGGACTTTCTCCACAGTCTAAATTACTTGCACATTTTGATATAAGATTATAGTCTTGAGTAACTGATTACTGGTTGTACCTCTTGTTTAATGGTTATTTGGCGAACTATGGTCATCTATATAAGCAGCTGGTATTGGAAAAGTTTTCTTGAAATTGCTGACATTCATGCAATGTTGCTAAGTACAATTTTAAATTCTTACTGCGGTCTTACCAGTTTGTGATGTTGCTTCAAGTCTTTTAAACCTTGGTCAGTAATTATAATTTCATTTTGAAGCAGTTTTATTAACTGTCATTGATTTTGTTAAAAAAAATGTTAATACACTCGTCCCATTAAAGTTCTGTTGTTTTAATCCATTCTCCTAATTTCACAGTGAAGGGCCTATCTGCCGAATCTGCCATGAGGGAGGCAGTGGAGAAGGACTGCTGTCCCCATGCGATTGCACTGGTACGCTGGGTACAGTGCACAAGAGCTGCCTGGAAAAGTGGCTTTCCTCCTCAAATACAAGCTACTGTGAGCTGTGTCACACAGAGTTCACAGTTGAGAGACGGCCTCGGCCCCTTACAGAGGTAACAAAGGTCAATGCTCAAACCCATATATTATTCCTTCTAATGTTACAACAAATCTGGTTTTCAAAATGGAGATTTATTTTATTGCTGGTAAACATTTGCCTTAAATGTTAACATGATTAAATGGATGTTTAGAACATTTTAACTAGTTAATTTGATTTAATGTTACTTTAATCTTGAACTTTAAAATATGGAAACTAAGAATAAGAAGTGCATGTTATTTGTATAGTAGTAGGGTGTTGCACTGTGTTAGCCATTATGGATGTAATAAGAAGTCAAGCAAAATGCCACCTTTTATTGGCTTACTTAAAAGATTAGAATATGCAAGCTTTCAAGACAGTCAAGATGTGGTTTCCTGTACAAGGGGCCTGAGCTGCCTCGTAAGCTTGCATATTGTAGTCTTTTTAGTAAGCCAATAAAAAGTGTCATTTTGCTTGACTTCTCATGTTGTTTCTATTCATTTTAAATTACCAAGCAAGGAAGTCCTCTTTTTGTATAGCATTCTACCATCTCCAGATGTTGGCAAAAGAATGGCTGTATATAATAAAAGAGCAAGATACCTGGGAAGCTAACAGAATCTTCAGTAACTTTCTGCTCTGTTGATAATGGGGGAAGTATACATGAAGTTTATCTGATAGAATTTTTAGATAATGTGTTTTTCCTGTACAGTTTAAAAAAAAGCTGTTTCTACTTAACCTTTAGTGTCATCAGTCACTTGAAATTACTAATTGCCGTAAACCTTTTTTAGCATGTAGGACATGTTTGCTCCTGTTTTTAATTATGGTTAACACTGCTTCCTCACAGCTGAACAAAATTCCAGCCTGGTCACCGTCTGTTCACACATTCTTACTAAATCCACTTGGATTTTCACTGAATACTTCTGCTTCTTCCAACACTGGAAAAACACATGTATTAGATTAGAGATCCCAAAGTTGCTCAATATAATTGTGTGCGTGAGTGTCGTGTTATGAACTGGTGTTCTGTCCAGAATTGTTCCCCTGTCACAGCCTCTAATTAGTGGATTTTGGCTGTTTACGACACACCCATTGCTTGCACAAGTGTTAAATTGCAGACACAGCCACGTTACTCTCCATAGAAAAACATTGAATTGAAATGGAGGAACTCAGGGACTTTCAACAAGGAACTATCATAGGATGCCACCTGTGCATCAAATTTTCGTACTGCTTTAGCTGCCCTTCTCAAATGTAAGTGACATTATTGTGATGTGGAAATGTATATGACCAGTAGCAGCAGCTTACCCCTGAAGTGCCAGGGACTGCACAGAAGTAAAGCACATAGCGCACAGAAATTGTCGAGCCTCAGTTGAAACCTAAACTGCCCCTGAAAGTAATGTCGGCACACATATTGTTCTATTGGGAGCTAAACAACATGCATTTCTATGGCCAAGCAGCAACTCCTAAGCCTGTGATCACCATCTGCAGTGCCAAGTGTCAGCTAGAGTGTTATTGGGCACTGGAACAGTGGAAGTGTATTTTCTGAGGTGATGAGTCATACTTCACTGTCTGGCAATCTGATAGATGTGTCTGATTTTTGGCAGATGCTTGGATAAAGCTACCTGCCTCAGTGAGTAGTGCCATCTGAGGTGTGTGGTTGGGGAGGTGCAATGGTCTTCAGGTGGTTCTTTTTGTTTGGGCTAGGCCCCTGCTTCCAGTGATGCTGAAACTTAATTCCAAAGCATACACTGACTTTCCGAGCTTCCTAGTTTGTGGCCAAAGTTTGGAGAACGTCATATCCCTTTTCAGCATGATAATGAGGTCTATGCTGTAATGGTTTGATTAGAGCAGAGTGGGAAGAACTTGACTGGCCTGCATAGAACCTTAACCTCTGCTCAACTCAACTCCTTGTTGATGAATTTGAGTGCCTTTTACAAGCCACACCTAATCACCGAGCATCATTGTCTGACCTCATTGATGCTTGTATACACACATGCACACACGCGCGCACACACACACACAATATAGCTTTTTTTCCCATTTATGGTGGCATGTTAAAGTATTCAGTCTCCTTCAGAGTCGTCATGATTTTCTGCATGACAGAAGATTTGTACACATATTTATCCATTCAGTATTTTTTATAGTAAACAATACATTTTCAAAGTCAAAATAAACCATTTTCTGTAGATGTTTTACTGAAGAAAGAAAAAAGCAAACTTTTGACTAAGTATTTAAACCTCTGTGCATTGGAGGCTCCAGGATTAAACAAATGACAAATTAATCACAAACAACACAAAGGAAATAGTCATTTGACCATAATTAAAAATAATTAAGTACTACTTCTGAGTCCTTTATATCTCTGTGGATATAAAAGGCCCCCTTTGTAAGGGCCACAGTTTTTGTTGGACAATCAATTTACAAATGAAGACAAAGGCACATTCTGCAGATGTGAGGAAAAAAAAGTAATTGAAATGCACAAGGCAGGAAATGGCTGCAAAAAATGATGACAAACAGTCTGGGACAACAGGCTGAGACCATCCTATGTCTCCACCCAGAGATAGATAGATAGATAGATAGATAGATAGATAGATAGATAGATAGATAGATAGATAGAGAAATGACACAACATCACCAGATGCTTGCACCTGTGACCTCTCCTGATGTTCATTAGGATGCTTTATCATTATCCCTTCTTTCTGTGCCATTTCTTTGAAAAGAGTAGCAGCTGCAAAAGTGGCAGACACCTTTAGGTATCGGTTAAAGAGCCTGTATTTCTCTGGGTATCCACTATACGCATTCTCCACAACAAACAATGCTATGAAGAGTCTGATGATCATAAACATGAAGAAACATCAAGCTTTGGACAAAATAAACAACGCAGTAGTACAGGTAGGAGGGTTATGGAGCAGGTGGTAAGCTGACAAACACATTGCCGCCATTTACCTATTTAGACAATAAATAACATTTTAAAACTTTGTTTAATCTAATTCAAGATCATGTGACACAGGTGCCTACTTTTGTAGTACAAGCTAGGAACTAACTGTGGCTAGGATGCCAACCCATTTCAGGGTCTACTCCAGCACACACACACATAGTGCTTATTTTGAATTTCCAGGTAATAAAACACTCATTTAACAGAGGACCGAGAAGAAAACCTTTTCAGAAATGGAACTAATGTGGAAACTCAATGCGGAAAACAACCAGGTGTGGGATATTAACCTAGGATGTTGAATTTGTGAGATAGCAACACTGAACAATGAATAGTGCTAACTTTTGACTTACTTTATTATTGAATGTGTTTTATTTTTGAAACCAAACACAACCATTTTAGGTTATTTACCAGTATGTTGCTTGTATTTTTGGATCAGTATACTTTAAAAGCAGCCTTAGAAGGCATGTTTTACAGTGCTATCACAAGCAATCCTGAAAATATTTACATTGATATTGCGTCCGTCTTAAGTTTGCCAGTTAGCATCCAGGCCTGTACATGTGCCTTCTTGAGCAGGGGGACCTTTCAGACACTGCAAGATGTCAATCCATTATGGCATAGCGTGTTACCAATGGTGTTCTCGGTTACTGTGGTGGTCCCAACTGCCTTCAGATCATTAACAGGTTCCTCCAGTGTAGTTTTGGGCTGATCCCTCACCTTTCTCTTGATCATCCTCACCCCATGCATGCAGATCCAGACCGAGGGCGACTTATGATCATTTTATATTTCTTCCATTTCCGAATAATCGCACCAACAGTCGTCACCTTCTCACCAGGCTTCTTGCTGATGGTCTTGTAGCCCATTCCAGCCTTGTGCAGGTCTTGTCCCTGATGTCCTTTGACATTTCTCTGATTTTGCCCATGGTGGTGGAGAGGTTGGAATGGAAGAAATTGATTCTGTGAACAGTTGTGCTTTATACACATAACGAGTTGAGATCAGGAGTATCTGTAATTGATTGACTGACTGATTGATTGATTGTAGTCTGTGTGCCACATGGGCACACAGTCAATCTGTGGGAGCCAAAATTATGGCTTGGTTTTAGGGGATCAAATCCTTATTTCTCTCTGTGATATGCAAATCAATTTATAACTTTTATGTAATGTGTTTTTTCTGGATTTTTGGTTGATATTTTGTCTCACTCCATTACAGTGAAGCCACCATAAAAATTAGAGACTGTTCATTTCTTTGTAAGTGAGCAAACTTACAAATTCAGCAGGGGATGAAATACTTATTTCCCCCACTGTATATGTATAGCCAAAGAGAATCCATGGGACGATACAGTTGTCTTACAGTTCTTCAGTTATGTCTTTGAGAGTTGTGTGTACATCTTCGACTGAGGGGCATTTCTGTTAGCACAGACTTGATGAGATGACCTCAATCTTATGCAGGCCTCCTGGGTCAAACAGGCTGTAACAGGCTTTATACCCACACTTTCCACTCACCGTTGCATTATATGGATTAGATTCTGTTCTCCTAGTTTATCACTTTCAATGGGCTATTTGAAGTTTCTACTGACCAGTGTAATAAATGAGTTAGGCTTCCTTTCACCAATAAAGCAAAAAATAATATTTTGTGAAACATGTTTTCTGACATAAGCTGATGTGGATCCTGGGTCCTTTTATTTTAACACCCCTTTGTAATTTGAGATTTTTGACTACCTCTTTTGGTAAATTAGTATGATCTATCAAGCAATTAACATTTTGATCTCAGAAAAAAAATTATTTTACATTCCTGCTAATGCTGCAATTATATCATCCTACAGTGGCTGAGAGACCCTGGACCTCGCAATGAGAAGAGGACACTTTTTTGTGATATGGTCTGTTTCCTGTTCATTACTCCTCTGGCTGCCATCTCAGGCTGGCTATGTCTTAGGGGAGCCCAGGACCATCTGCAGTTCAACAGCCGGCTGGAAGCAGTGGGGCTCATTGCTTTGACTATTGCACTTTTCACCATCTACGTCCTTTGGACCCTTGTGAGTACCATGTTTCAGATATAAGGTTTAGAGCTAAACAAATTGCTCACCATTTTTGAGCAAGAATCTTGCCTGATCTAGAGCAGAAGAGTGCTTTTTCTTCATATAGTGCATGTTCATTGCTACTAGTTTGAGCACATTATTGAATGTTGTATGTATCTCAATAGAAAAGATTGTGTGAACCCTGTTGGCAAATTTTGGTCCGTTATTTATAGCCATACTTTATTTCAGATCATGCACTTTATTTTTTGTGTTGCATTTTCTGTAGTACTAGGGTGTGTTAGCCATTAGAAATGTAGTGAGAAGTCAAACTAAATCACACCTTTTACTGGCTAACTAAAAAGATTACAAGAAGAAGAAGAAGGGCCCTGAGTTGCCTTGAAAGTTTGCTTGTGGTATTTTCTTAAGAGAAAGCTTATGTGGTTTTTTTTTTGTACTCTTATCACTTCCTAGGTTTCATTCCGCTATCACTGTCAGCTATACTCCGAGTGGAGACGCACCAATCAGAAGGTTCGCCTATTGATTCCTGATGCCAAGGGCGCCCATTCTACCCAGCATTCCTTGCTCTCCACAAAGATAATGAAAAAGACTGCAGATGAGACAATTGTATGAACTATACACAGCACCCTAGCCCCATTCCTAATTTTTTGAGTTCTGGGGAAATAGTGGAATCAATAAGATTTATAAAGTTTCAGCCTTCAAGGTCACCCTTTTCTTCTGTCAGTTTTGTCCCAGTATAATTTTGTGAGTGTATCTGCGTGCTTCTTTACAAGCTCTTTCACTGAATCCAAGCGCAAGCATTGTGGGATCATCTTGTTCTCCGCATCAATAACGTGAATCACCAACGTCCGGCAGCCATCAAGATTTTTTTTTTCTTTTTTTAAATTTCTGAAACCAGCCTCTTTGAAATTTGCAAATGTTCATTACTTTGTTTTGGTTTTGTTTGATTTCATCCATTCTCTGATCATTTTTGCCTATGTCAGTACCCCAGACATTCCTCTTCAGGTGATACTCGTATGTTGTTAAAATAAGTAGTTCAATTTTGCATACAAGAGACTGTACTTACCAGCAGATACACGCTGATCTAATGATGTTAATTTGTTTTCTAGGGGGGAATAATATTGCAGTTTACATCCGTATACCTGCCTGTTTTGTCAGTCATTAACAACTTCTCTTAAATAACTATAGTATATTACATGTCCTTTTGTTACAATAGATTTTCCAACTGTTTATACTATTTTTCTGGTGGAGCCGAGAGGGTGAAGTGCATGAATATTTTATGAAACTGGTGAATAATGAATACGTCGTAGATATATGTAGGTAGGTTACCCCGTAAAAGCTATCTATCTGTCTATGCCCCTTCCACACCGTCCCATGCTCCTTTCCCTCTGCCCCCACTGTGGTAGTGGACCTTGAATGGTGTATAATTTCTTTTCTCTGTAGACAGCCAGAGAGACCACCATTTGAGCTCTGCTGTCCACAAGTATGTGCAATAATGTTTTATATCCTATCATTGTTAAAGATTGTGGCACAGTGCTGGAAGAAAGTAGTGAAGTGAATAAACGAGTTCACACTTAAAAGGTACACACAAATGTGTTTTCTTGCATGCTGAAGAGCATCTTTTTTTAAAGAAAGTGTGATTCAATAAAGATTTTTTAAAAATCCATCTGTTTAGACGTAATGGACTGGAAGGACATTTTTTTCCTTTTTTTTTTTGCAGTCAGTTTTGAACTAACATTAAGGTGCTGCAGTTTGCTACAAGTACTTATAGAAGACTCGAGTGCATTTACACAGTATATATATATATATATATATATATATATATATATATATATATATATATATATATATATATATATATCTACAATGATTGTCTGTGCTGATTCTGTATGACTTTGTTATTCAGAACAAACACAATTTAATTAAAAATTATGTTATTATACTGGGTGAAATTTATATTTACATGCACCATGATGATTGCTGCTATCTTCAGTTATGTAGTTAAGATTTGAATTGTAATGGAGTATACATTGACCCACGTTAACCAAGGAGAAAGCAGGTGAATTCAATGGAGCTCTTGTAAGATGGAATGAAAATGTAATTATGCCAAATGATTTTCCATATGTTTAGGGAAAAATCACATCTGCTTCTCAAGTAGATTTAGCACTTGTGAAGCAAAAACCCTCGACTTCAGTTTCAGTTCAGGTAGCATATTTTAATGTGCATATTCAGTCTGTATTTTAGACCCTTGAAATTGCTTTCCTGCATTTCAAACCAGATATACTTTTGCATGTTTAAAATACAGTATATGCAGCATTAAGAAATTAACCATTATTTTTCCCACTTTTTAAAATTGTACATTTAAATATCTGACTTTGACTTATCCCATATTTTATATTTTCAAATATAAAAGTATAGGGTTTTTAAGCATAACTGTAAATTTGGTGTATATAAGATTTATAAATATATTCAGCTTTAATGTATACTTGTAATAAGTACATTCTTTAGATGTGCGTGTTTTAAATATTTAGAAGTTATTATATACATTTATGGCAATTCAAAATTTGCCAAGTGGACTATATTTGAATTTCAATGAGAGGTTCTCAGTCAGTCAAACTGATCATGGTCATAAAGTGCATCAAGTAACCTTGAATAGTATTATAGTATGTGGCTGATGATGGATTAAACTTGAATGGAGAAATGTTAGCAGTACAGTAAAGTACAATTCATAACAATTATTTGGAAAAATTGCAAATTTGTTTTTATTTAAAAGAAAAATAATGCCAAAGAAATAATAAATAAATGATATTTTTCCAGATGCAGAGTAGAAGAGAGAGCGAGATCTCAGTCTTGGACGTGAATGTTGAGAGTGGAGAAGCCCTTGAAAATGAATGCTAGGGAGATTTTCAAAGAGTCTGCATTTTTCACATAAACAAACCAGTCCTTTTAACAGCTCATTTGTTAGTGAGTATCACCAAAAAGAATTTTATTGAACAAACTGAAATATATTACCTGAACAGATGGGAGGCTGGCTTTAGAGGACTGCTGCTGACACATTCATCTATATGGGATTATCCCCCTGGCATTCTGTGGTTCAGTTTTAAAGAGTTAAAAACAATTAATTCCACTGCTAGATTACTGAGTAACCCTGAATAAGATGCTTTGACTGCCTTTTCTGTGGTGGTGTAAATATGTCCTTCTATAGAGTTGTTGTTCTACAATTGTAAAGTATTTAGGGTGGTGTTGACCATGAAAGGTGCTATAAAAAAAAGCTTGATCATTTTGTTTTTGTGTCAAGTAGGTTATTGAAGAAATGCTGTAAAACTAAATTGGGATGGAATAGGGAGAAACATATTCAATCAAGCTTTATAGTGCAGTTTTTCTAAATAAGCATTTGTTTTTATCATTTACTGTTAATTATCTTTAAACCTAATATTGCACTGAAGATCACCTCTTCCAGTAGCCCATCAAACTATGAGAAGTGTTTATCTTGCTTTTTTTTATATTTAAATCTGTACATTGGGATATTGTGAGGTTTTAACTGTAGACCTTCAGGTGCCTGCTGAACAAATGTTAAAATTTACAAATAAATGTTATTGTAACAGTTTTGATCCTCTATCTTGGAACATAAGTTTGCATATGCATTAGAGTAAATGTGTGATTTACTATTTAACAAGCTTATAATATTGTATTTTCCATACATGTATGAGAATTATATTCACATGCATAATAACACTGGACAATGAAAGTTTTACTTCCTGAACACTTTTGGGCGTATGTTATAGATTTTGGTCTGCTGATTCCAAAAATTGTCTTAATATTTTCCAGTAGTGCACTTTTATTACAATTGCAAATTTTTGTGATGTCCTGTCATATCATAAGCATGCATATACATTACAACTTGTGAGCCACTGGGGGCATACCGCCACCCTAACCCAGATACAGACAGACAGGAGACAAGTTTTGCCATACTCCACACGTTTATTTACAGTTTACAATGCCACTAACCACAACGTGACACACCAACACCATTCAGTCCCTTCTTGCCACCAGTCCTTCTCCCTCCACTCCTGTTCAGGCTTTGTCCTCTCCTCCTGACTCTGGCCACTTATGGAGTGAGGCGGCTCCTTTTTATAAGGCACCTGGATGGCCTAACGAGCTTCTTCTGGCCACACTTTCTGGTTTGGCGGAAGCATGACCAAATAAGGCCCTGGAAAGGTCCATGTGCCCCCTAGCAGTGGCCACGGGTTCCAACAGGGTTGAACCCCATGCTCATAACCCGTGACCCCACTGGAAACCAAGGGGGCTTCCCTCTATCGCCCCAGGGAAGAAACTGTCCCAACAATCCTCCATCCCCCGGTCCTTCCACGCTTTGGGCATCCTGGCCGGGCAAGGGCCCCAGCCATCCGCCACAAACTACAACTGGAACATCTGTGGAGATCTAAAAGTAGTGGCACAGCTACAAGGAATGCAGCTCAGATTTAAGTACTGCGTGTGGGACAGTCGTGCTAATGACTCGCATTACGCTAAAAACAACTAGCCACTCCATAAAGAGAGAATAGTGTGGCACATAAACCACTTGTCGACCCAACAAAATTATTTTTGCCGCCTCTTTATATGAAACCAAGACTGATGAAAAGGTTCATGAAATCAATGAACAAGGAAGGTGAGGGATTTCAGCATTTGAGGCAGAGTAATTGATTGCAAAGTTAAGGAAGGAATTTTTGTGGTTCCATAAGTCAGATATGTCATCAATGATGAGCAGTTCAAAGATCTGCTAGTGTGTGGCCTGAGGAAAATCACATGGAGGGCATTCAAGGATGTTGTTGAGAATTTTCTTGGCAACTGCATTGCAACAAACTACTTCCATCTGGTTGACAATATGCTTCAGGCATACAAAAACCATGAAGTGCAAAATGTCACTAAAGATTTATTTTCTTCATTTACTCCTGGAGTTTTTCCATGTTAATCTTGACACAGTAACTGACACGGTGAACAGTTTTGCTGAGATTTTGCAAAGATGGAAACAAAGTATCGGGGCAAGTGGAATTCACCAGTGCTAGCCGACTAAAACAGAAGACATCAGATACTGAGTACTAACAAAAATCAGCAGCAAAACATTTTGAGCTCAATTGAATGTAGAGAAAAGCCAAGCAAAATGACACCTTTTATTGGCTAACTAAAAAGGTTACAATATGCAAGCTTTCGAGGCAAGGGCCTGAGTTGCCTCGAAAGCTTGCATATTGTAATCTTTTTAGTTGGCCAATAAAAGGTGTCATTTTGCTTGGCTTTCTCTACATTCATTATGGCTAACATGGTACAACACCCTAGTAACTACAGAGCTTAGTTGAACAAATGCAATGTGTTGGCATCATTAAACATTAAAACACACTAAATTCAACAGAAGTTACATTTCATGTTCTCTGCATCCCTGCATGATAGTCAATCTGAACATATACAGTATCTGTGTGTTATCGTAATAACCAAAGACTTTTCAGGAAGCAAAACTTTTTAACAAAATTGTCCACTTTAATAATATGAATACTGTTCTGAAAAATAAAGACTAACTAGTGGACCTTAATATAGTTGATGATAACATGATTAGTTAACTGTGTGGTGATTTTACAAACAACAGGGACAAAACAATTAGTCCTATAGAAAGAGCATATCCAGTACTTCAGGGTTGCCCGAATGACTTCCTAAAAAATTACTTTCATGCAAAGGGAATATAAAGGCATCATCAAGCACACTCCAAGTCTTTTATCTATTCATATTAACATGGTTTATTTGCACCTTGGCCTTCACCATAAAGAGCAGATAAATCAAAATGGAACAGTTGGTTTGCCAGTTACACAAAAATAGGCTTCACTTTATTCATTGTTTCTTCCATCAATGAGATAATTTTGAATCTACCTATAGATTTTGAATTTGGTAATTTACGGCACTTTTAATAAGTGATATGGTATTTTGTACATTGTTGCGTAGATTCGTTCTAGAAAATAGTATTTGTCCAAACCCGATGCGACATTTGGCTGATTTTAGTGTGCTGATAAATGCTCTTAAGCATTTCATTCAAATACGCAATTGATCACAAAATACAGTAATCCCTCGCTACTTCGCGGTTCACTTTACGCGGATTCACGACTTCGCAGATTTTATATGTAAGCATATCTAAATATATAACGCGGATTTTTCGCTGCTTCGCGGGTTTCTGCGGACAATGGGTCTTTTTACTTCTGGTATTTGCTTCCTCAGTTGGTTTGCCCAGTTGATTTCATACAAGAGATGCTATCAGCGGATGGCTGAGAAGCTACCCAATCAGAGCATGCAGTTAAGTTCCTGTGTGCTGATGATTGGCTCAGCGACGGAGTGCTGCATTAACCAGGAAGTCTCATCTCACTCATTCAGCATTAACGTGCTCTTGCTACTGCATTCAGGGGATTATCACCTTCATCGTCATCATTTTTACTGCGCAGCATATTCATCACCATCATCACGTCATATATAGCTACGTGTACTTCGCTATACAGTAAATGTAAACTTATCTACCGATTTCATATTGCTTAGCAGTTGTCCCTGTTATTAATAGAGTAAAGGGCGGGTTGTAAACAATACAGGGAGGGTTTAAAAACGTCCAAATACACATTAAATAAATATGGTGTCCCTACTTCGCGGAAATTCAGTTATCGCGGTCAGCCTTGGAACCTATCTCCCGCGATAAGTGAGGGATTACTGTAATGTAAATTATAAAGGACCCAAAAATCCCCATTTCTGCAGTAGAATACTGGGAATCTTTTGCAATAAGTAACTTCAGCAAAACTCAAAAGAGGCAGCAGAAACATTCGATCCTGGGGACCCACGGTGGCTGCATGTTTTTGTTCCAATGAGATTCACAATCAATTGTGATAATCGATAACTGATCTCATTTAATTAGCTGGTCTTTTTTTACTCTTCTCTCATTCTGCATTCAGAAAAACACAACAGTATGTTTTTTACATTTATAAGACATTTAGAAATATTTATTTTTTTCTACAGCTATAAATGCTTAACTCTCTTTTGTTGTTTTCCTATTATTTTCCCCTTTTCCAGTGTAGTTTGCTCCCTTCATTTTACCCTAATAGTGACAATTAACAACCAGCACAGCAGACACCTGAGATGATGAAAGCAGCAACGACTTCAGTGTCAGACTCGCTAATTAGTAAATACACCTGGAAAAGCAGAATGAACATTAGGTGGAAAATACTGTTAACGACTTAAAACAAAAAACTACATATTCCCCATATAACTGCTTATATTTTAATAAAAATCTACCAAACTTAGTTTGTAATTTCTACATTGTGTCCAAAACACAGAAACTGGGAAATAATGACTCACTTAATTAGGCTGAAAGTCCAATGAAAAACTGAAGTTGGTTAGAACAAAAACCACTGCACTTAGGTCATAGAACCCTCTACCAGCAGACTTCAGAGTCTCCCTTGTGCTGAGATGTGTGTGTATTTTTTCTCGTTGCCACTGTCCCTAAAAGATACGTCTAGTGAAGAACCTGGACACAGCTGTTGTCTGCACTGTAGCTTATGATTTCTTCAGAACTGTCACAGGTCTTCACATTAATGCCCTCTTTGCACTGTCTGTCAGTTTTTGAGAACAGCCTGCTTAGGCAGATTTGAAGCTGTGCCAGATTCTTTCCATTTTTCACTGAATGACTCTGGGATTGTCAGTGAATGTTCTTGTATTTGTTTCCTGACTGTAACTTTTCAATAACCCTGTCCTGGAGTTGTTTGGTGCATTCCCGTGTCTCATAATGTTAGTTTACCTGACTCCAAGCAGTTTTCACCTTTCAGATACAGGTGTGGTTATACTACAGTCACTCAAAACACTTCCACTGCAAACTTCATTTTTAAAAACAGTTGGCTACACCAGTAATGATTTAGGTGTGCCATGAGTAAGTAGGTAATCAATTGTTTTGTGTTTAATAACTGCAGTAAATTTAGATCATTTTTGTAGTCTTTTTCTGATGAGCAGTGATCTTCTTCTTCTTTCAGCTGTTCCTGTTTGGGTCCTCACAGTGGATCATCTTCTTCCATATCTTCCTGTCCCCTGCATCTTTTTCTGTCACCCCCACCAGCTGCATGCCCTTTCTCACCACATCCATAAACCTTCTCTTAGGCCTTCCTCTTCTCCTTTTAACTGGCAGCTCTATCCTTAGCATCCTTCTCCCAATATACCCAGCATCTCTCCTCTGCACATGTCTAAACCAACGCAGTCTCACCTCTCTGACTTTGTCTCCCAACCCTGAGCTGACCCTCTAATGTCCTCTTTTCTAATCCTATCCATCCTCCTCACACCCAATACAAATCTTAGCATCTTTAACTCTGCCACCTCCAGCTCTGTCTCCTGCTTTCTGGGCAGTGCCACCGTCTCCAGCCCATATAACACAGCTGGTTTCACTACCGTCCTTTAGACCTTCCCTTTCACTCTTGCTGATACCCGTCTGTCACAAATCACTCCTGACACTCTTCTCCACCCTGCCTGCACTCTCTTCTTCACCTCTCTTGATAAAGCAGTGATAAACATCCTGATTACATCCATTGCAATTGAGTGTTGTAAAGCAATAATAGCATGAGGAAGTCCAGCAGGAATGAATACCTTTGACTGGCACTGTGTAACCCAAAGGCCTCTTTTAGTTCATTGCAGGTAAACCGTGAATTCCCAGATTGAGACACCAATGCCTCATTTGTCGTTCTAACGTTTTCATAATCAGTTATGGAAATCTTGGTAATCAACTGTGATGCCTTACTAGTCTGCAGTTTATTTTAAGAGGATGATTTGTCCTTTTAAAACTGCATTCAGTGCTTCCAGAGTGAAATCTCCAGGGAACTGTTGGTCTCTAGGAAAATATCAATTAGTGTGGAAATAGATGCATTTTGTAAAGTCCTTATCATCTGGCATTAATGGATTAAGTTGCCACTGGTACTGTAAATTGAGTTTACAGACTCCAAAGGGTAGAAGCAAGCTGAGGTATCTTGTGAAGCAGTGAAATCCACCTGAGGAATCACAAACGCCTGTGACGGCAATTGTCCCAAACATTATGGTGCCCTGAAATGGGTGAGGCTCCATGTAGAAAAAGTGTTGACTGTAAAATGTCTGTAAAATCCCCTTAAACGAAAGTCTGCAATATGCACTTTAATAATGACGTCTGAATTGTGTGATTTGTAATTTTAAACTATGGAGCAGAGGGGGAAATCAAAGAAAAATGTGTCTTTGTTGTAAACGTTATGGAGGACACTGTAATGTTGGGGGCTGGGGTCTATTCTTGTAGCACAGAATGCAAATCTGGAACCAAACCTGGATGGGGAGATGCACATGCTGGGTCAGGCAACCATTATGTTGTTATGCTGGTAAGTCTTTACCTTTATCATTCTAGTTCAACCAACACTATAACCTGATAAAGGAAATTAAAAAAAAAATTATTAATAATTATTTACTGCTCTGATACTGATCTTTCTGATCATAAAATAGGTCATTACGATAGCAACTGGCTGGAATTCATAATTCACTGCAGAATTACGGTATATGAGGGTTCTTCTAGAGCGCCTTTTTCTCTTGCACGATTTCGCTCAAAAACTAATCAGCACATCATCATCTCATAACAGGCTTAAGTCTCAAGTTTGGTATTTTTCCATGCAGTCGTTTTAGCTGTAAACCATTCTCAAGAAGCTATGACATACAGACCGACACACACACACACATCCATCATCGGGGTATTGATGTTTTTGGTATCGGGGGACCCCAAAACGTTGAGACCCATTGGAAACCGGAGGTCGATATTTTTGATGAATCTAAAGTAGAAGTACAGTCTTTGGAGGCCTATTGAGTGTCACGCTCATGGTCTGACTGGGGGGGGGTAGTTTCAAGTTCAGATCCTGAGAGGCCATGATGTCCACTTTATAGCGATTTTATAGAATCTGTTATTTATTTACATCTTTTTTTTTTTTTGCTGCATTAATAGGAACAGATAACCAGAATGTTTAATGGCCACAAATGAAATTAATACTCCTTCTATCATACTTTATTTCCTGTATTTTTTCTATTTAAAATCACTTTTAAGTTATAGTGTCAGATTGTCCATTTGTCTCATTTCTGTGCCATCTGCTGTACAATTCGACCCCCGTAACTCGGTCTCCTATCACCGCCACCCTGTGGCTGGAGGTAAAACTGCAGCAACCACTCCTCTTCTGACATCATCTTTCACAGAAATGCTGTTCTCTTTCTTATCCTGCTCTTTATCCTGCTCTTAAACAAATAGAAAAATTACAATTTTCAAAGATAACCAAACTTGTTGAAATTCATGGAAGTTTTAAAAATGTTTAATGGCTAGAAATGAGTTTGGTTTTCCCTCTATCATTCATTTATATTTACTACTAGCTAACCCTTGCGGCTCTGCCCATGTAGTAGTGAAACAGGACAAACTTTAAAAATCGATTAAAAAAAAAAAGGTATCGCTAGCTAAACAGAGGCAAGGTTCGCTGCAAAACGTGGCGAGAAGTAGAGCAATTCGAACGAAGGCTGGCGGGTAAGTGAAGAGGGTCCTTGCCTGGCTCCCCACTCCTGACATCACACTTCCCTCTTCCCACAGCCTCTCTCGGATTAGCGTGAATAAATCGCTTCTTCAAGCCAACTATGATTCTTAGCACGATGAGAGAAGTAGCAAAATTAATCGGAATGTTCAAGCGAATTATAGAAAAAACCCGATCTAAATCTGTGAAGTAGTTCTCTCGTGAAAAACAGACAGACGATGGATTTTACATATAGAGATTTTTTTCTTTTTAAGTTTCCTTTATCAAGTTATAAAGTTTGTCTGTTTGTCTGCTACTTCAGTTGTATACCATTTGCAATCGGAATCTCAGCAGCAATATGCCATCTGTTGGAATGAAAAATGCAATGCACTTTTTATAACTACATGCATTACAAAATACAGTCTTAAAGACGGTGTATTGCAATAGTTAACAAGAGTGAAACTGCTGGACAGTCAGAAATTGCTTTATGCGTATACAAGGGGGGGTCTGAAGCCAAGTGAGCTTACCTGGTAATTACCACATAATTCATGCATTTATTTCTAGTAGGATTGACTACTGCAATGCGGTGTTCACTGGATGCTCAAACTGTACTTTATACAGCCTCTAGTTAATCCAAAATGTGGCTGCAAGAATTATTACAAGAACAAGAAAATACGAACACATAACTCCAGTTTTTAAATCCTTACTCTGGCTCCCGGTTAAGTTTAGTGCAGATTTCAAAATCCTCCTTTTAACATATAAAGCATTAAATGGCCAAGGTCTGGCTTACTTGTCTGAACTTATCATGACTTACAAACCAGAATGCACATTAAGATCTCAAGATGCTGGTCTGCTTAGGATTCCAAGGATTAATAAAATAACAATGGGAGGTCGAGCTTTTAGTTACAGGGCCCCTAAACTGTGGAATGGTCTGCTTGCTACTATAAGAGATGCTCCTTCGGTCTCAGCTTTTAAATCCCGGCTGAAGACTCATTACTTCAGTTTAGCTCACCCTGACTAGAGCTGCTGATTAACTGTACAGACTACATATCTGTTGTCAGTCATTAGCACTAAAACATAAGTAATATGATAGTTATAATTGGATACTAGCCCTCACCTATTCTGTTTCTCTTCTCGGTACTCAAATGTGGCACTTGGTGCCATGGCCCACTTGCAAAGTTGTTTTGCCTGCCTAAGGAAAAGTCATCCCTGATGGAGGATCGCAGGAATCGTGGGAAAGAGGGATCCTTTCATTGGATTGGCTGGCCCAGCACTAACTCAGCTGTGGAATGGCCAAATGGGGGCGGCAGCTTGATGGATGAGGTCTCCAGGGCGGAGTGGTGGCTCTGAGGCTAGAGATCTGCACTGGCAATCGGAAGGTTGCCGGTTCGAATCCCGTCAATGCCATTAGGGACTCTGCTCTGTTGGGCCCTTAAGCAAGGCCCTTAACCTGCAATTGCTGAGCGCTTTGAGTAGTGAGAAAAGCGCTATATAAATGCAAAAAATTATTATTATAAATATATCCAAATCTTCTTATGTGATATCATCTACTGTTAAATTCTGCTCCGTACTTCTAAAATTTTTATTTTTTATACTGTATTGAGGATTTGTTCTGTTCTGTGTATTGTATTGTATTGACACCCACTGCACGCCCAATTTACCTGGAAAGGGGTCTCTCTTTGAACTGCCTTTCCCAAGGTTTCTCCCATTTTTCCCAAGAAGGTTTTTTTTGGGAGTTTTTCCCTGACTTCTTAGAGAGTCAAGTCTGGGGGGTTGTCAAAAGGCAGGGCCTGTTAAAGCCCATTGCGGCACTTCTTGTGTGATTTTGGGCTATACAAAAATAAATTGTAAGGAAGGGGTGTAGCACAATGCCGTTTTAGGTCATTTTCAGTGCAGTTTCAATAAAGTTGGATGCTTTTCTCCCACCGGTTTTTCGGCCTCTGGTTGCCCTCGGATTAATGAAACTCCTCACGAGTCATAACACTACAGCACCTCGTCAGTCATCGTCAGCGGCATCATCTGTGTCAAAACAGTGACCACACCCGGTGTTCGTTCATCTCAGGAAAAAGAAAAGTTGGTGAATAAAAAGGGGGGGGGGGGTAGTGTCACAGTTCAAAGTTGCATTCTTGCAATGTTTCCACTGACAAGTGTGCTCCGTGTGGTGGAGTTATTGGTGGGCTGTAGTCAGTCAGTCTGGTCGCTGACAATTGCTAGGTTGAAAGTAGGCAGGAATTACAAAACAAGGTCTGGTCTACTTTTAGGAAAAAATGTCATGAGCCTATCCCAGTAAACATTGGACTTAAGACAGGAGCAATTCCTGGACAGGGTGAATATACATACGGGCACATAAGTAGGGCCAGTTTAACAATGCCAGTCCACCCAACCTGCATGTGTTTCGACTGTGGGAGGGAAATGGAGCACCTGGGGGAAACTTCACACAGTGGCAAACCTTGATCTCCTTCAGTGTGAGACAGCAGTGCTACCACTGTACCCAGTAATTTTATCCATCCATCCATTTTCCAACCCGCTGAATCCGAACACAGGGTCACGGGGGTCTGCTGGAGCCAAGCCAATCCCAACACAGGGCACGAGGCAGGAACCAATCCCAGGCAGGGTGCCAACCCACCACAGGACACACACCCACACACCAAGCACACACTAGGCCCAATTTAGAATCGCCAATCCACCTAACCTGCATGTCTTTGGACTGTGGGAGGAAACCAGAGCGCCCGGAGGAAACCCACGCAGACACGGGGAGAACATGCAAACTCCACACAGGGAGGACCCGGGAAGTGAACCCGGGTCTCCCAACTGCGAGGCAGCAGCGCTACCCACTGCGCCACCGTGCAACCCACCCAGGAATTTTAATATTATTAATTGCTATTCTCGGTTAATAATAGGGTCAGTTTAGTAACGCCAGTTTACCTAAGTTTAATCAGATTGATGTCTAGTTAAGTCTAATACAGATGGTTTAACATATGCAGAGTGGTAGCGCACGGCTGTCATTCCAGCCTCACAACACCAGACTCTACATGTTCTTCCCATGCATTTATAGAAATGTTGTTGAAGTAGGCTGACACAGGCACCCTTAGCCCCAATGAAAGTACTCGGAAACTCAGAACAGATAGCGAATTAAGCGTTTAGAATTAATTATTGTACAGCGCGCATACAGACTCACGATGGAACAATGAGCCCCAGCAGTGAGCACCTTTTACTTTTATTACAATGTTTATCATTTCAGCCATCATTCTTCATGATCTGACTTCTAGCATTCCATTGCTCTAGTCCTGCCTCTAATTAATTCCACCTATAATTCTTAGTTAAGGGGTTATCAAACCCCGCTCTGTCCATCTTATCTGATTGATAAGGACTATTCTTGCTTGCTACTATAATTTACAGCCAGAGTTCACATTCTTTCTTTAAGCGAGGGACCCATCTTTTTTCAGCTCTCCTGCACGTCTAACCTTTGGCTTAATAAACTATTGGTGGTTTCTAGCTCATACTGAATAATACAAAATATATAGGCATAAATCTTTTTTAATCCTAACTCTTACATTTTAATGCTTAGTAAAATATAGTGTCTACTTTTCTCATGTGTTTATAATATTTTTCTAATACATAGAAATTACCAATTATTATAAGAATACACCTCTCTATTATAAAAGAAAATCTTGAGACGAGACTATTGCCAAGAGATTTTTTCAAGTTCCGCCCTCCTCACAACCATTTACGGTTAATGGCCCACGCCTGCAGTCCTCTCATCTCTCATTCCTGTGAATGCTTTTGTCAGACACAGTTCCTGCGCTCTCAGCTCTTATAAATTTTTACGTCTTCCTCACTTTAAGTTCCCAATAAAAGAAGACTTATTCCAAATCTTATTGAAGAATTTCATCTCGAAGGGTTATCAGCAGAAGAAATGAGTACACGGGCAATCCAAACACCGAGAAACGATGAAGTCAAATGAATTAATGCGAAAATTATCAATCGGTTACACAGCAAATTGGTTAAATGCGTATCAATAGACTCTGCTGAAACAGTTGGTGGTGATGGTACGGAAGATGAAAACATCAACTTACAATATCACGAAGAATATCTACAACCGTTAACACCGTCGGGTCTTCCACCGGCCGAATTACTGTTGAAAGAAGGACGTATCGTAATGTTATTGCGTAATTTATGTCTGAGTGATGGGCTATGCAATGGGACAAGATTAGTTGTATTCAAAATTGGTCGAACAATTCTGACATGTAAAATTTTAACAGGCGACAAGAAAGGTAATGTAGTACATCTTCAGGGGATGACATTAGACACCAAAGGAGATCTTGATATGCTATTCGTATTAAAACATTTACAGTTTCCCATTAGAATAGCTTTTGCTGTGACAATTAACAAATCACAGGGACAAACATTCGAAAAAGTCATTTTATTTATTAGAGAGAAAGAAACGATATTCACTCACGGGCAGTTATACGTTGCGCTGTCACGATGAAAAGTCCAAACACAGAATCAAAATTCAATGCGATATTAAAGAAAAGTTCATTCTAATTCTTGTTTTTACTGTAGTTTTACAGTAAAAGTGTAAGTTTAAAAAGTATTTGCATGTTAATTTCAAAGCCAAACAGAATGAAATCGTAGGCTATTACGCAATGAATAGAATAGAATGCCTTTTATTATCACTATACACATGTACAATGAGATTAAAAGCAGCTCCTTCAGTGCAGACATACATGTAGAACACAACAAGTAAATAAACAAATGGTGCAAAAAGTTGCAAAGAAGTTGCAAAAAAGTTCTGCGACGCTATATACATATGGAAAGAATACATAACAATTGCACTATTGGGTTATTGCACATTATTTAAATACTGGAAAGAATAAATAACTATTGGGTTATTGCACACAATTTAAATATTGCACAGTAATGATGATCATGTGCAGTGAGTAGTGGATGTTGGACCCGGAGAGTAATGATATTGTACAGTATACAGATATTGCACAGTTATTATCAGTACCATTTAGATATTGGATATCGCACAGTTGATGGATAGAAGGAAGTCCTCTAACTCAACATGAAACATAATATTATTTCAATTCATTACGTTTTGCTATTTTTTACTATGGTTAATTACTCGCTGTAATGTAAAATAGTTAGGTCTATTATCCATATGTAACAGTTCCCATGAAAATAACAATCTGTTTAAATTGTACATCTGCATTTTTTTATTTATTTATTTATTTATTTTTTTACATCTTCTTGCCTCCTCCAATCTCTCATCAGTTTCTCAGACACATGGAATTTTGTTGCAGCAGCCCGGTTACCAATTTCTTTCACCACTTTAACGACTTTTAATTTTTAACCAGCTTCATATTTACTTCTGATCGAAAGCTCCATCGTAGATAAGAGATGCTCTTACGATAAAGGTGTATGAGGGTGTGAGATACAAAAAAAAACACAAAACAGTGCGAACATCGCTTCAGAATAGTTCAGGTATTACCGTGTGGTCACGTGGGCACAATACATAGAAATAAAAAGGCTGTGGTCTCCGTGGTTACTCTCTCAGGTGGGCGTTAGAATATCGTAATCTCTTGGACCAATAGCGTGAGTTTTCCACATTCGATTTATACGACCAACATTATAAAATACCAGAAATTATACGGTAAAATCATGCCCTGACTTATCCGTGAGTATATACGGTACAAACAAGTGTGGCCTACTTAAGAAAACACGTCATTTACCTGACATCACTCCTTCATATGTAGGCGCATTTCCCATCACATACCTCTCGTAAGATTGTGTGTGGCATAGTCTTGAAGCGGTTATCCCTGTTGCCTCACGGGCACGCAGTGTCGCATTTGAACCTTGCACCATTATCACTGTGGAGTCTGCATCATGTAAAGCACTTTGAGCTACATTATTTCTATGAAAATGTGCTATATAAATAAATGTTGCTGCACGTTCTCTCTGCGTTCATGTCGGCTTTTCTCTGGGTACGCATGTCAGATTCACTGGCAACTCTAAAGCCACAGCAGCTAAAAGTGAGTCAGTTTTGCTTTTTGCCACAAATATTGCTCAAATTATTTTTCCTACAGCCCAGATCTTCTGAGTGTGAGCAGACATGCATCCTGAATGTTGCCCACACGTGCAAAACCAATGAAAACAAAAGTGTCAGACAGAATTGACCACAATGAATGCCAGTAGTGTAGCTGCTGCCCAAATCTGCAAAATCACTGGTTTCTGGGACCTGAGCACAAAATTATGTTGAGAAGGTAGATTGGTGTTCTGTTGGCCTCATTTCTTTAAATTTTTTTTGGATTGAATACATTTTCCTGGGACCTTTTTTTTTTTTTTTACTTTGATTCACTTTCATTTTAATTTGAGATTTGTTATTTTATTTTCCAATCATATTTTATTTTTTCTATGTGCACTCACAGCAATTATGTGGTGCCCTATGCTGAGGACACGCCCCCTGAAGTCGTATCACATGACATCACGCTTTGCAGTAAGGAGACTGTGGAAGATTGTGGGTTCGCTTCCCGGTTCCTCCCTGTGTGGATAGAGTACTGAGAAAAGCGCTATATAAATGTAATGAATTATTATTATTATTATTATTATCAGCAGCACAAAAATATTTAAAGGAATGCGTTTGGTGTTTTTCAAGTCAAAGTTATTTCTTCACAATTATCATGTATATTCATTTGACAAATGAACTTGTATTCTAAAGTAAAGCATATTTTAAAGTTTTAAAAATAACTAGCCCATTCTTGCATTTTATAATAGAGCATATGCCTACCATTATAAAAAAAAAATGCATCCATTTTTCAAGCCAAAAATGTTATTCCATATTGATCTGCAACTCAAGTTTAGACACTGTCACAGGAGGCTGGGGGACAGACCCAGCCGGGATACCTGGAAGGACTGGGAGGTGGCGTATATGTCCCCTGGGCCATGAGGGGGCAACTGCCCTGGATTTGAAGGGACCACGGGAAAGGAGCAAGGAGGCTCAAGCCCATTGGGGCCTGTGGCCACCTCCAGGGGGCGCCCCGAATCTCATGGAGCCTGGGAAACATTCACTTCCACCACACCTAGGAAGATGGAGGAAGATCCTTCCAGGGACGCCCAGAGTGTTTCTGGGTGCAAGGGCAGCACTTCCGCCACACCAGGAAGTGCTGCCGGAAGAGTGTCATCAGGCTCCTGGAGAATAAAAGGGGCCGCCTTCCTACAGTCGAGGAGCGAGAGTCGGGAGCGGAAGTAGGATGAAGCTCCCAGGAGGAGAGTAAAGCATTCCATAATCACCGTTCTTTTTGAAAATGACTCACTGTTACATTACATTTTTAATAAACTCAAATATAGTAACTAAATGATAGACTAAAACATTTTTGAAATCCTTAAACTCTGAAATCGGTTAACTAGGCCTATGAATGCCCTGAATGTCACACCGTTGTGTACATTTTCTCATTTGTTAGATCAGGGGTCCTCAATCACAGTCCTGGAGGGCTGCAGTGGCTACAGGTTTTTGTTCTAACCTGGTTGCTTAATTAGAAAGCAATTCTTGCCTATCATTTAATTTCATGGCTTGTTGGTGCTTTAACTCTGCCATGTCAGGTTGTTCTCATATCTTAAGTTTTCTTCCCCTTTCTAAGGATATCATCCAAATGATTTGAAGGCTAAAATGAATGAGTGATTCTCAGTCTTTCACTTTTTTCTCTTCACTTTCCTTCCAAGTATTTATTTAAACCCAATAGTGCACTAAAATAAGCAATAAGGGTTTAAAATCTTAACGTGTGTGATGCAGAAGTGTTACTTGAGCAATAAGGGCTCTTATTAAGCAACTGGGTTGGAGCAAAAACCTGCAGCCACTGCGGCCCTCCAGGACTGTGATTGAGGACCCCTGAGTTAGAACATTAGAACAATCTAGACTAAAACAGGCCATTCAGACCAACAAAGCACGGCAGTCATGTCCTCTTAATTCTAAAATAACATCAAGTTGAATTTTGAAGGTTCCTTCAGTCCACCACACTACTTGGTCACGTATTCCATATGTCTGTGGTTCTCTGTGTGAAGAAAAACTTCCTAATGTTTGTGTGAAATTTACTCTTCACAAGTTTCCAACTATAAATAAGTGAACAGGACTGTCGAGCTTTGTTGGGCTGAATGGCCTATTCTCATCTAGAGTGTTCTAATGCCTCCATATTCTTGATGAACTCATTTTAAAGTCCCAGTCTTGATCCACCGGACTAATTCCCTTCATCATTTTAAACACCTCAGTCAAGTCACCTCTTATAAACTGTAAAGGCTCAGCTCTTTTAATCTTTCCTTATAACTCATCCCCTGTAGGCCTGGACTCAGCCTCGTCGCTCTTCTATGGACCTTTTCTTGTGCTGTTATGTCCTTTTTGTAGCCTGGAGACCCAAACTGCACACAGGACTCCAGATGAGGCCTCACCAGTGTGTTATAAAGACTTGAGCACAACCTCCTGTGACTTGTACTCCACACATCAAGACGCTATATAAACTGATATTCTGTTAGCCTTCTTCATGGCTTCTGAACACTGACTGGCAGTTGATCGTGTCGAATCCACTGTGACTCCTAAATCTTCTCATAAGGTGAACTTTTGATTTTCTGACCTCCCGTTGTGTATCTAAAAAAACATCAAGTCGAATTCTGAAAGTCCCTAAAGTCTTACTGTCTACCACACTAACTTGTGTATGTGGTTCTCTGTGTAAAACTTTCTAATGTGTGTGTGAAATTTACCCTTCAGAAGTTTCCAGCCCTTGATGAATTCATTTTAAAGTCTCCGTCTTGATCCACTGGACTAATTCCTTTCATAATTTTAAACACTTCAGTCAGGTCTCCTCTTGATCTTCTTTTGCTTCTTTTGTTATAATATGGAGACTAAAACTGCACTCAGTACTCCTGTTGAGGCCTCAAAAGTGTGTTATAAAGCTTAAGCATAACCCTGTTTGAAATTTACTGCACACATCCACCATTGGCCTTCTCATTCCATCGTCTGGGTGTAGATGGTGACCAGTCAACTGTGTCTCCCAGGTCCTTCTCAAGGCAGGTACTTTCAGGTCTCACACTTCTCATTGTGTATTCATGTAATGTATACTCACCAGTGTAATGACACTATGCTACTGTAATTAAGTAATAAATATTATTTTATTTGTCTACAGTGCTGAAGGCTGCTGCCTCATAGCTCCAGACGACAGGCTTTAAATCTCACCTCGATGGAGTTTTCATGTTTGTTTCCCCAGGTACTCAAGATTCCTTTCTACCTCTTAAAGCTGCAGCTGATTAGCAGCCCTAAACTGGCTGGTAGGAGGGAGTGTGAAAGTGTGTGTGTCTGTGGGTGTGTGCATGTCTGTGAATGTAAGTGAATGTAAAGGTGAGTGTGTGTTTGTGTGTGTGTGAATGTGAGGGTGGGTGTGAGTGTGTGAGGATGTGGTGTGTGTGTGAATGTGTGTTTGTACAGTATGTGAGGGTGAGTGTGTGTGTGTTTGTATGTGAGGGTGAGTGTGCATGTGTGTGTGTGTGTGAAAGTAAGGGTGAATGTGAGGGCATTTGTGTGTGTGTGTGCATGTGAATGTAAGGGTGTGTATGTGTGTGTGAATGTAAGGGTGAATGTGAGGGTGTGTGTGTTTGTATGTGAGGGTGTGTGTGTTTGTATGTGAGGGTGTGTGTGTGTGAATGTGAGGGTGTGTGTGTGTGTTTGTATGTGAGGGTGTGTGTGTGTGAATGTGAGGGTGTGTGTGCATGTGTGTGAATGTGAGGGTGGGTGTGAGTGTGTACATGTGAATGTAAGAGTGTGTGTGTGTGTGTGAATGTAAGGGTGTGTGTGTGTGTGTGAATGTAAGGGTGAATGTGAGGGCGTTTGTGTGTGTGTGTGAATGTGAGGGTGTGTGTGTGTGTGCATGTGAATGTAAGGGCGTCTATGTGTGTGTATGTTTGTATGTGAGGGTGTGTGTGTGTGAATGTGAGGGCGTGTGTGTGTGTTTGTATGTGAGGGTGTGTGTGTGTTTGTATGTGAGGGTGTGTGTGTGTGCATGTGTGTGTGTGTTTGTATGTGAGTGTGTGTGTGTGTTTGTATGTGAGGGTGTGTGTGTGTTTGTATTTGAGTGTGTGTGTGTGTGTGAATGTGAGGGTGTGTGTGAGTGTGCATATGAATGTAAGGGTGAATGTAAGGGCGTGTGTGTGTGTGAATATGTGTGTGTGTGAATGTGAGGACGTGTGTGTGTGTGTTAGTATGTGAGGACGTGTGTGTGTATGTGAATGTGAGGACGTGTGTGTGTGTGTGTTAGTATGTGAGGGTGTGTGTGTGTATGTGAATGTGAGGACGTGTGTGTGTTCTTGCCCACAGCTGCTCAGTGCCTTTGCACACACAGTTCCTCTTTGTCTGTAGATCAGGTGTGAAGGTAAGAAAGTGAGCAGATTTTTCTTATGGCTTTAAATTGTCTTGCTGTTAAAAACAAAATTAAAAAATCCAAGTAGTAAGCACGTATTTAATAATGAACATTTTATTTTTTATTAAAACTGGGTCTCCAGATCACTGTTTGTGATTATTTCTGTCAAGATGCTCCACATGTGGATATATTTCTAAAAATGAAGATTGACATTAATTTTATTTCATTTAAACTTTTGCCAGTTTTTCTATTTTTGCAGGCCTACTGTGATGTACAACACCCCCCCCCCCCCCCCCCCCCCCCCCCCCAAAAAGCATGTATATCCTAATAAATGTGTTTGAAATGTATTCCTATTATACTCAGGCTTTGGCAGGGCTGCCCTTCCCATTATAAAGAGATATTTTTCTGTTTCTTTCCAAACCCCAAATTGCCCATTCCCATCATCTCTCCTGCTGCACCCCCCTACAACCCCCCCCCCCCAGCTCTGTATGAACCACAAACTACTTGAGAGAAAAAAAAACATTTTTAGGAGGGCAGGCTAATCAAATGCAGCTTTGGGGGAGCTCTTTTGTTACATTAATAATGATAATAATAAAAAAAAAAACACGCAGACACAAGACTTGGGGGTCAAAAGCAGAGAAACGGACAGTCGGCAGATTCAAGAGGAAGGTGCTGGAGGTCACAGGTTCTGACAGCACTGCAATTTGCTGGACCTCTGGCCGTCGGTGGTGGGTGGTACGCTGATGTCCACTACGTTGTTGCCCGGGGACTCATCGTGTGCTGACCGGTCAGCTATCTGCTTCTGTGATACGATGCGGTAAATCTCTAAAAGGGTAGAACAGAAATAGGAGTGAGCTTTAATGATCCCCATTATTAAAAAAAAGGGGCATTATAACCCATTGAAAATCAGAAGGCAGATTAGCCTCTTTATTATGATTAGGCCTAACACCGGGGTTCTTGAACTTTTTAATACGAGGACCCAAATAAGAAAATTGGTACCACACTTGAGCCCAATAAGAGAATTGTTAACATAACGACAGTGGAGCCGTGCGCAGACAGCTAAAAATGACAATTGAACAACAACAACATTTATTTCTAGCGCACATTTTCATACAAATGATTTTGCTCAAAGTGCTTTACAAGATGAAGAAAGAAAGAAACAATATATAAAAATGTGGTAATACTAATTAACAAAGAATAAAGTAAGGTCCAATGGCCAGGGAGGACAGAAATAACAAAACAAACAAAAAACTAAATCTGCAGGGGTTCCGAGGCCATGAGACCACCCAACCCCCTCTAGGCACAAACAAAAAACAGTTAATGTGTTTGTTTCCATTCTAGCATACTTACCGCATGAATATAACCGAAAGAGAAAATTGGAAACCAAATATATTGTTAATAAAACAATAAATATTATTGAAAACCGGGAGTGAGGCCTATCACTGCCAGGGTGAGTGCTTAGTGTACACTTTAGTAAAGCTGAGCAGTGCGGAGATGTGATTATTTTTGAAAGGAATGGTCACTTCACATAGTCACATGACAAATGGCGATGGATTAAAAAAAAAATGTAATCAACGCAATTGATTTATTATGTCATTATATAATATTACTTCTGCGGTGGGTTGGCACCATGCCCGGGATTAGTTCCTGCCTTGTGCCCTGTGTTGGCTGGGATTGGCTCCAGTAGACCCCCGTGACCCTGTGTTCGGATTCAGCGGGTTGGAAAACGGATGGATGGATAATATTACTTTTCAAATAATATTTTTGAAATGAGCTCCACTGTTAGATAGATAGATAGATAAAATGCACTATATAATAGATAGATAGATAGATAAATAGATAGATATGGAAGGCAGTATATAATAGATATAGATACATAGATATGGAAGACACTATATAATAGATAGATAGATAGATAAAAGGCACTATATAATAGATAGATAGATAGATAGATAGATAGATAGATAGATAGATAGATAGATAGATAGAGAAAAGGCACTATATAATAGATAGATAGATAGATAGATAGATACTTTATTAATACCAAGGGGAAATTCACATACTCCAGCAGCAGCATACTAATAAAAACAATATTAAATTAAAGAGTGATAACAATGCAGGTATACAGACAGACAATAACTTTGAATAATGTTAACGTTTACCCCCCTGGGTAGAATTGAAGAGTCGCATAGTGTGGGGGAGGAACGATCTCCTCAGTCTGTCAGTGGAGCAGGACGGTGACAGCAGTCTGTCACTGAAGCTGCTCCTCTGTCTGGAGATGATCCTGTTCAGTGGATGCAGTGGATTCTCCATGATGGACAGGAGTCTGCTCAGCACCCGTCACTCCGCGACGGATGTCAAACTGTCCAGCTCCGTGCCTGGGATAGTTAACACCAAGGCTAAAGAAGACAGTGTTTTTTGGAACACGTCTTCTCTATATCTGATAGTGTTAATGCACATAGTTCAGTATCCCAGTCATCATTTAAAAATTCAATAAACTGGGTAAAAAAAAAAAAGTGTTATTGAGTAGCTAAATTATTCCTGAACAAATTAGAAAATGTATGCATGGCGTGACCTTCAGGTGCGTTCAGGGACTAACTGATGTGACAGTTGCAGCATTGTGCATTTGTTTTTAGTTTCTTCTTCTAAGAGTCTGTTATCCCACTTTTGTTTAGTAAATATTTTTGTGGCAATGAGTCATATTGAGAAATTACAGCAATACATGTATACAATTGCATGTGTTAGTAGACTATGTTAAATATGTGCACTTTACAATGTCATGTAGTTAAACATGTAGCCTACACAGACTTTCATACACGGCAGATTTCAATTCCAGTGATGTAAAAAACAAAAAAACAACAAACAAAAGACACTGATTGATGTGTGTTAGTGGTGGAGGGTCTGTAACTAACATATTTGAAAGTATGCCCAATAAAGTAGTACCCAAAAACTACCAAAATAAACATAACTATTAATACAAAATGAAATTACTAAAATAAAAATTATTAATACAAAATGACCAATCTCTTATATATATTTCTCTTCTGGTTCGTCCTGCTTCCACTTCAAAACCGGTCCGGCATTTCTTGATTCCTATTCATCCTCTTCCATGCCATGCACAATACTGGCCTGCTGAGCGTAATACATCCAACAAGTACTCGAGGTGCTGCCACAACGGTAAAGTAGCTTTACCACCTTTGCGGGAGCCACCTGTGTCTTTACAACAGCTTCTTACACAGCAAACATCAGAAGCTAAAAATTATCGTGAACACATTCGAGAATACAACTCTTCTCTAGCGTTTGCTTCCATGGGTGCACAGATAACTCAGCCTCCTGGCCACGGACCATACTGTTTTAAAATACACGGGCAAATTTATCACCAAATCTCTCCACTATATGCTAACACTCCTACCTCTCCAGGATATGAACAGTTGTATGTTTTTGACACAGCACAAGCTACTGAAGTACACTTACAAAATAAAGCAAACTCTGCATGCACCGAAAATGTACTTCTCCAGCTAGATTCCATGCTCAGAACCATCAACACCTTCGCTAAATCATACAAACGCATGCATGAAATTGCTCAGTCCAATCCAACAGCATCTGTATGAATGGTTTTCAAGGAAAACCCTGGGCAGGATTTACGACGATACAATGCCCTAACATTGCAGCGATTTTCGTCAGAGAAGATGGCGAACCTCCTGCCGAAAGGGACATTTGCATCTATCCCATAGGCAACTCCTGTAAACAGATTTCCACGCTCAATATGAATTGCGATCCTATGGTTTACACACTTTTATTCCCCTACGGAGACATTGGCCGGCACAAAGATTTACAACATGTTCCCGATAAAAGAAGCACCAAGCGAATAAGGCTTACTCAATGCCAATTTTTTACAGATTAGCAATGAGGAATACATTTAGTGTTTTGCACTCCAGCGGCAAACTATTCCAACAGTACGTCATAGATGCGTATGTTTAAACAGGGCGCGCGTCTCAACTATCGCAGATTACATCAATAAGATCTGCGCGTGGAACTATCAGCCGCACTGCAAGCAAACGCTGAAAATAACAACGTACGTGTAGGCAAAATGATCATATTACTGTCCACATTTCCAGGATGTCCAAGATACATGCAACAAAACTATCAGGATGCCATGGCCATAGTATGTAAATTCGGAAAGTCTGATTTATTTATCACTTTCACATGTAATCCTGCTTGGCCGGAAATTCTACATGCACACTGCGTCTTTCAAGAAGTATTTATTTCCTCTTGATTTCTGAATTCCTTTCTCACCGTTTTCTGTTCCTATTCTTCCACCACCGTATGCTATGGCGGGCGTCGGCTAGTACTTGCATAAAATCGCTAACAGTTACCTTAAAGGAGGAAACAAACTGAAATAAGTCTCAAGTCTAGCTATTAGTTAAAACCCAGTATATGGTGGTGAGCCCCTGTAAAGTGCCACTTTCATCAGGACTGAAGATTCCGACACATTAAACTACTCCTCCATATGATTTAAAGAACTTTATTACAAAACACAGGCAAATTAGAAAACATACTAAATGTTTTAAACTTGGCCTAACATTTCCAAAAATGCAATTTCCTTTACTGTATTCACAGGCCACTTTATTAGGTACACCCGTTCAACTGCTTGTTAATGCAAACATCTCATAAGCAAATCAAATGGCAGGAGTTTCAGCCTGTAGACCTCGTCAAGATGATGTGCTGAAGTTCAAACCGAGCATCAGAATGGGGAAGAAAGGGGATTGAAGTAACTTTCAACGTAGCATGGCTGTTGGTGCCAGACAGGCTGGTCTGAGTATTTCAGAAACTGCTGATCTACAGGGATTTTCATGCACAACCATCTCTAGGGTTTACAGAGAATGGTCCAAAAAAAGGGAAAATATCCAGTGAGCGGCAGTTCTCTGGGTGAAAATGTCTTGTTGATGCCAGAGGTCAGAGGAGAATGGCCAAGCTGATAGATCAAGCTGATAGAAAGGCAACAGGAGCTCAGATAAGCACTCGTTATAACCGAGGTATGCAGAAGAGCATCTCTGAGCACACAACACGTAGAGGCCTTGAAGCAGGTGGGCTACAGCAACAGGAGACCACACCGGGTGACACTCCTGTCAGCTAAGAACAGGCAACTGAGGGCTACAAGTCTTCAAAGGTCTCAGAAAAATTGAACAACAGAAGATTAGAAAAAATGTTGACTGGTCTGATGAGTTTCAGTTTCTGCTGTGACATTCTGACATCAGAATTTGACATCAACTGCATGAAAACTGGTATCCATCCTGCCTTGTATCAATGGTTCAGGTTGGTAGTGTATTGGTGTAGGAGATATTTTCATGGCACAGTTTGGGCCCCTTCGTACCAACTGAGCATTGTTTAAATGCCACAGCCTACCTAAGTATTGTTGCTGACCATGTCCATCCCTTTAGTGTACTCATCTTCTGATGGCTCCTTCCAGCAGGATAACACGCCATGTCACAAAGTTCAGATCATCTCAAACTGGTTTCTTGAACATGACAATGAGTTCACTGTACTCAAATGGCCTCCACAATCACCAGATCTCAATCCAGTAGAGCACCTTTGGGATGTGATGGCATGGGAGATTCGCATCATGGACGTGCAGCTGACAAATCTGCAGCAACTGCGTGATGCCATCATGTCAATATGGAGCAAAATCCCTTGTTGATTCTGTGCCATGAAGAGTTATGGAAGTTCTGAAGACAAAAGGGGGTCCAACCTGGTACTAGCAAGGTGCACCTAATAAAGTGGTCAGTGACTGTATGGAATTATATCCAACTAAAATGATCAAAAAACTGTTGCTCCATGTCCTGCTCGACAGCAATCAAATCACCCATTCCCCTTTACAGCGTTAAGGCAGGACAGACTAATGGAGCAACGACTTATTATACACAGGCATGATTAATCAACTGATACTTACGTATACTTTAATACAGGCATTTACATATTATTATACAAATGGCTCTTATAAAGTAATTCATTAAATCAATATCAATAACTAAGAACTTGGAAAAGATGTATTTTATAACGGGAACACCAAACATGACAGTTATCTTAAAAGATTTTAATACCCAGAAGCAAAAGCGTCTCTTCAGGCACCGACAAACCCACGCTCAGTCTGTTGTGCGTTGTACCCCTAAGTCGTGGCTTTTCAGACTCAGTCCTGGGGACCCCACCCCTGTGGCTGCTGGTTTTTGTTCCAAGCAGCTTATGTTTTTAATTGGACTTCTGGGATAACTGAGTGAACTCTTATTTCCCAGATTCTGTATTTTGGGAACAATACAAAAATTAGAAAACTATATTTTCATCTTGATGTTCATTCTGTTTTTACAGGTGCTCTAATTGTCTAATTAATCCATTATTTACTGATTAGTGAGTCTGACGCTGCAATAGTTGCAGCCTTTCGTGACTCAGTGTTGTCTGCCTGGGTGTCTGCTCTGCTTGTTTTTAATTGTCATTAATAAGATACAATAAAAGGAACAAACTGCACAGAGAAAGGGCAAAATAGAATGAAACCAACAAAAGAGAGTTAAGCATTGTGACGGGACGCCGGGACGCCCCTTCAACACTGGATTTGGGGGAGCAGCCATGGGATGCACTCTACGTCTCCCAGAACGCGTGGTGGCAGCCCTCCTGGGTTACATCGGGGCCACAGGTGTGGGACTTCAGGACTCAGACCTGTTGGGCTCCGTGGCCACCACCCGGAGGAGCTGCTAGGCTTAACGAGCCCCTGTGGGCTGGAATGCAGCCACACCCGAAAGTGCAGCCTAATTAGGCCAATTACCACCTGGAGCACTACAGGGAGGGCTACAAAAAGAGCCTGCAGCCACTACTCAAGGGCCAGAGTCAGGAGTAGGAGTAGGAGTAGGAGTAGGAGTAGGAGTAGGAGTAGGAGTAGGAGTAGGAGTAGGAGTAGGAGTAGGAGTAGGAGTCGGAGAGTGTGTTGTGTCTCTTTGCTTGTGCTTTTGGGACTGTGTTGGGCCTGTGGGACACGGGGAAGACGTGCCCCACGGCTGAAGAGAAAATAAAAAGTTTTTCATTTCATACGTGCCTCTGTGCTCATCTGTGTCAGGTCAGGCGCCTATATAGCGCCTTTTTATTACAGCATTTAAATCTATAGCAAAAGCAGAAATATTTCTAAATGTAAAAATCATGCTGCTGTGCTTTTCTGATTGTAGAATAAGAGAAAAACATACCAGCTAATTAAATGACAACAATGTGATCAGGTGTTGTCACTGATTAGGAATCTGACTGGAACAAAAACCTGCAGCCGCAGGGGGTCCCGAGTCTGAAAACCCCTGCCCTAAGTAGCTCTTTGAGGGTGGCACAAACTGAACTCCTACCCTGTCCTTGTTACTTGCCCACTTTTGGGAGCTTTTCCCAGTCAAGGCAATGCAGCACACGCCTTTGACGAGGTACAAAAAGCCCAGTATCCTTTGCTCCCTAAAAGTAGCCACAGTAATTTGAGAAAAAAGGAAAAGGACGTCTATATTAGGTTTATATCGAGCAAAGACATCATGCAGCATCTTGATTTGCACCCATTTCTGAGAAGGGTCATGCTAAATTTGAAAAGGCCACCACAGAAGCCTACGTCTACTCCTTCCACTTTGTGGTAAAGAAGCCAGCGGTGTGCTGCTGCTGTTTCAAACAAGTGCAAAATCCGGGTATGGAAAGAATAGGTCTGTGGGTAGAAAATCTTTTTTTACTTTATTTTTTTGTAATTGTTTGATGCTTGGGCGGCACGGTGGCACAGTGGGTGGCGCTGCTGCCTCGCAGTTAGGAGACCTGGGTTCGCTTCCCGGGTCTTCCCTGCGTGGAGTTTGCATGTTCTCCCCGTGTCTGCGTGGGTTTCCTCCCACAGTCCAAAGACATGCAGGTTAGGTGGATTGGTGATTCTAAATTGTCCTCTGTGTGTGTGTGTGTGTGTGCCCTGCGGTGGGCTGGCGCCCTGCCCGGGGTTTGTTTCCTGCCTTGCGTTAGGATATAGTGGGTTGGATAATGGATGGATGTTTGATGCTTTGACGCTGACCAGCAAACAGCTGGCACTGCTACTGGGCATGCAGTGTGCAGGCTGCGCTATGCCATGTGGGCTGTCTGTGTCTTTGCGGCTTGTCCTTCATTACCTCAAAGCTGTTTGATTCTAAACTCAAGGCGTTTCTGTTTCGTTTCCTGCAGTTCATAGCCAACATGTTTCCCTGACACTCAATGGTTACCCGGATCTACTTAGTGTTTAAATCTACATGTCTAGATTTTGTTAGATGATGTCAGAAGGTGCCAGAATGATCTAGCCGGTCCCTTATCCTACCATAGTCCAGACTCCCATCCCTTAGGTGTCCATGTTTGGTTACTTCATTAGTCACAACTGTTGTGGTGTGTGTGTGTTTGTGTGTGAAACATTGACTGGCATAGCAGCCAGCGCTTGGTTTTACCTTATGCCTACCTTATGCCCAGTGCTGCCAGGTCAGATGAGCTATGGACACAGTTCAAGTGTACTGTCATGTGTGCACAGTACATTTATGTAATCTAACAACCCCGGCTTGCACACATTTCAGACGTTTTACCTGTCAGAATATTTTTGAACGCCTCTTCTACGTTGGTGGAGTCCAGAGCTGATGTTTCAATAAATGACAAGTTGTTTTTTTCTGTATCAGAGGACAAAAATCAAAAGACATGTATTAGCTTGTGTAGGTGGGGGAGAGCAGACATGAGGGGGAGGACAATTTAAAAAACCACACCTGCAAAGGCACGGGCTTCATCAGTGGGCACGGCCCTCAGGTGTCGCAGGTCACTCTTGTTTCCCACTAGCATGATGACAATGTTGTTGTCGGCATGATCCCTCAGCTCCTTCAGCCAGCGCTCCACGTTTTCGTATGTGAGGTGTTTGGCAATGTCATACACCAGCAGGGCGCCCACGGCACCCCTATAATACCTGCAAAAATAAAAATGATACAAAGGAAGGATCTCACAAAGGTGCCACACTTTGTTTCAAAAATGTTGCATGGATGTTAGATGCTTCCAAGTCAAGTCAGGTTGGGTAGGTATAGTGCTCTGCACACTGGAAGTCCACAAGTAAAATAAAATTTCAAACTTTACAAATTTCATAATGAGAGGTTGGGAGCATGCACTGATACAGCGTGGTGCCGCACCCACCACCTGAGGATCCCAAATTAGGACCCTAGTGCAGTCGTGAACGGGTGATACCTCAGCACCACACTAGTTTGAATGGAGTGGAACAGTTGGGAGGTTTTTGACAGTGGCTGGGGTGCCAGTCCTGCCACCGACCCCCCAAGTTCTCTCTACATGTTGCAGGACCTGCTTGCAGGGCTGGACGCAGATTAACGTCATACTCAGGACGGAGCAATTAAAGGTTAAGGGCCCAACGGAGTGGACTCACTTCTGGCATTTACGGGATTCGAACCGGGAACTGGAATGAGCCTCAGAGCCACCACATAAAAATATAGATTAGTGTGAAGACAAAGATAACAATATAATTTCAAAGTGATTAACACAAAAGGATCCTAACAATAAACATCTGTGGATTTTGTTGAACTATGACCAGTTGACAATAGAGGAGAGGAAAACAAAACCACAGTCAGCAATGCCTCTGAGTAAAACTAAAATTCTGGGGAATCCACGGTCAGTTAGGAAGATAAATGTCAGACGTGGTCATATTGTGATTGGTGTTCTTTATTCATTTTGTTGACACTTTCCTAAGGAGTTTTTGGGGCTTTTTGTTGGCTATTCTGGGGGTTATGCCATTTATTTCATCCTATCTTGGTTCTTGACTAAGTCGTAACTTTTTGGTATCTTATGGTGGCGCCATTTTGAATATTGACGGGCAGAGCTGTTTTGTGATTTTCGCATCGGCTGTTACCAAGGCAACCTCCCAGAAGTCTCCAGGGAGTGGGCTCGCATGACGTCATCGGTGCGACCCTTTAAAAAGGTCATTTCTGTGTCATTTGGGAATCCCTATTTTGGAAAAATCTAAAACACTTAACTTGTGATTCTCTGTATTTTGTTTCTCTTGTTTTTCTGACTTACTTTCTGGTTTACAATTCTGATTCTTGCCTCACGTTTCTGGTTTGGTGAAAGATTGGTTTGTCTCTCTTTGGGTTTGACTCTGTTTTTTTCTCGTTTATGTCTTCCGGGAAATAAAAACCATTCTGCTTTGGCAGAACAAGTCACAACTGGCTGCCCACTCCATCCTGGCAGTACTACAGTAAAGTCAGTGCTGGGCTGTCTAATCTGATGACAGAAACTTTCCATTGTTTGATTCCAAGGCTCCCAGTATCACAGGTGTCTTACGAAAAGTCAAGCAAGCAGCTTGGCAGTAGAGCAAGGGCACCAAGTACTAAAGCAGAACACCGTGAAGAGAAACAAAATCGAGGAGGATTAGTAACAGCTCAGAATTATTGTTTTAATTCTATTAGTAGTTAGTACAGATGACTAACAAACAAAGATGCATTATACACAAATAATCAGCAGCTCTAATCAGGGTATGCCTGACTAAAGTCATCCATCTACAGTAGTGATGAGAAACTGAATTTGCAGCAAAACGTCATGTTATGCTTCATAAAAAAATTTCACAAAATAAATTGTTTTATTTCCAGAGTAACCCGTGCCATTGAAACAAGAAGAAAGTTTAGTTTACCGTATATACTCGTGGATAAGTTCTCCCGTGGATAAGTCAGGACTTGATTTTACAGTATATTTTCTGGTATTTTATAATGTCGCTCGTATAAGTCGAATGTGGAAAACTCACGCTATTGGTACAAGGGATATGCTAATACCCACCTGGGAGAGTAACCATGGAGCACAAGGCCTTTCTTTTCTATGTGGGTGTGGCAATGCGCTGTACCAGCCTGTGCTCCTAACCTCTCTCTGTCTCTCTATTGTGCCCACGTGACCACACGGTAACACCTGAACTATTCCTAAGCACCATTTGCACTGATTTGAGTTTTTTGTTTCTCACACCCTGCATACAGCTTCATTGTAATAGCATCCCTTTTCTACGATGGAGCGTTCAATCAGAAGAAAATATGAAGCTGGTTTTAAATTAAACGTCATTGAAGTAGCTAAAGAAATTGGTAACTACGCTGCTGCAACAAAATTCGATGCGTCTGAGAAACTGATGCGAGACGGGAGGAGGCAAAAAGATGTAAAAAAAAATAAGGGTTGCATTTTTGAACAGGCGTATAAGTCAGGGTCTGATTTTATGATTGATTTTTTCACGTGAGTATATACAGTGCATCTGGAAAGTATTCACAGCACATCACTTTTTCCACATTTTGTTATGTTACAGCCTTATTCCAAAATGGATTAAATTCATTTTTTTCCTCAGAATTCTACACACAACACCCCATAATAACAACGTGAAAAAAGTTTACTTGAGGTTTTTGCAAATTTATTAAAAATAAAAAAATTGAGAAAGCACATGTACATAAGTATTCACAGCCTTTGCCATGAAGCTCCAAATTGAGCTCAGGTGCATCCTGTTTCCCCTGATCATCCTTGAGATGTTTCTGCAGCTTCATTGGAGTCCATCTGTGGTAAATTCAGTTGATTGGACATGATTTGGAAAGGCACACACCTGTCTATATAAGGTCCCACAGTTGACAGTTAATGTCAGAGCACAAACCAAGCATGAAGTCAAAGGAATTGTCTGTATCTCGAGGCACATATCTGGGGAAGGTTACAGAAAAATTTCTGCTGCTTTGAAGGTCCCAATGAACACAGTGGCCTCCATCATCTGTAAGTGGAAGAAGTTTGAAACCACCAGGACTCTTCCTACAGCTGGCCAGCCATCTAAACTGAGCGATCAGGGGAGAAGGGCCTTAGTCAGGGAGGTGACCAAGAATCCGATGGTCATTCTGTCAGAGCTCCAGAGGTCCTCTGTGGAGAGAGGAGAACCTTCCAGAAGGACAACCATCTCTGCAGTAATCCACCAGTCAGGCCTGTATGGTAGAGTGGCCAGACGTAAGCCACTCCTTAGTAAAAGGCACATGGCAGCCCGCCTGGAGTTTGCCAAAAGGCACCTGAAGGACTCTCGGACCATTAGAAAGAAAATTCTCTGGTCTGATGAGACAAAGATTGAACTCTTTGGTGTGAATGCCAGGCGTCACGTTTGGAGGAAACCAGGCACCGCTCATCACCAGGCCAATACCATCCCAACAGTGAAGCATGGTGGTGGCAACATCATGCTGTGGGGATGTTTTTCAGCGGCAGGAACTGGGAGACTAGTCAGCATAATGGGAAAGATGACTGCAGCAATGTACAGAGACATCCTGGATGAAAACCTGCTCCAGAGCGCTCTTGACCTCAGACTGGGGCGACGGTTCATCTTTCAGCAGGACAACGACCCTAAGCACACAGCCAAGATATCAAAGGAGTGGCTTCAGGACAACTCTGTGAATGTCCTTGAGTGTCCCAGCCAGAGCCCAGACTTGAATCCGATTGAACATCTCTGGAGAGATCTTGAAATGGCTGTGCACCGACGCTTCCCATCCAACCTGATGGAGCTTGAGAGGTGCTGCAAAGAGGAATGGGCGAAACTGGCCAAGGATAGGTGTGCCAAGCTTGTGGCATCATATTCAAAAAGACTTGAGGCTGGAATTGCTGCCAAAGGTGCATCGACAAAGTATTGAGCAAAGGCTGTGAATACTTATGGACATGGGATTTCTCAGTTTTTTTATTTTTAATAAATTTGCAAAAACCTCAAGTAAACTTTTTTCACGTTGTCATTATGGGGTGTTGTGTGCAGAATTCTGAGGAAAAAAATGACTTTAATCCATTTTGGAATAAGGCTGTAACATAACAAAATGTGGAAAAAGTGATGCGCTGTGAATACTTTCTGGATGCACTGTAGATAGTTTAGTTTAGAAAGTTTAGTTTCTGTCTGGAAGTGTTGACATGCATTAACTCTGAATGTATCTCCCTGTAATTCAGTGTTTACAAACCCCATTTCCGCTTCACTTAACTTCCCCGTGTCTGACTCATCTCGAGTTTTGCGATCACCAAGAGTGTCATCATAACTGGCAAAGTGGAGATCGTACTACCAGGACACGTCTGGCGGCTCAACGAAATGTGCTTCATGTGACGGGAAATGAGTCCGCTGATGTTTTATTTATAAACCCTCATTGTGAGAGACAATCTTAGAGAGTTAAGGTTAATGTTAAATTTACATAAGTGTGTCTGCTTAATTTCAATAGAATATCCGTTGATGTTTTATTTACAATCCCCAACTTCCAGAAAAGTGGGGATATTTTCCAAAATGCAATAAAAACAACTATGGTGATACTCTTGGTGATTGCAAAACTAAAGATGCATCAGAGATGGGAAACTCCACGACACTTGAAGTGTGCAAACCCTCATCTGAAGGAATGAGGGCACAGGAAAGGGCAATTGCTAGGTAACAGCGGGGGTCGGGTAGGGCTACCCATATAGTGACAGATCACAGTCATGGGATGTTGGTGCATTTTGGTGTGTCTTTGTATGGAAAATGTGCAGCATGTCACATCTTTTAAAAACAAATGCATTGTGATGTGAATGAAAGACATAAATGGAATTGATTTGACAGGTGTCGGTCATTGATCTGTCATTGGTTTGACGGAATACATTCTTTATGCCACAGCAGAAAGGGGCACAGGTAAACACAGGGCGGTAAGGGGCAGTATTCCTTGTTTCCCATCCTAAAAAAATCCCTTCAACTCCCTCCCCCCAAAAACGTTTTAATGAGTTTCTCGTAACAAATTTTAATGTCGGTTTCACAATACTGTATGTAGATTTGAAACTTTCCTGCTTTGCTCATCACCAGTCCTCATCTGGGAATAGGCCTGAGTATGTTTCTGGCTTGAAATTCTATGTAAAAATGGTTAGGCCCGAGTGTCTCTTGGGTTAAGCTGTTGTGATCCCCAGTGTAAAGTGTTAAGCACCAATAACACCCGGGACAGTTGCCGTCTAGTGGATAACATAACATGACGTAGCAAACATGATGCCACTTTTTAATATTCAGCCTTCAACCAAAACACACAATGGCATGTAAAAAATCTGTAAAGCCAATTTTAGAACAAACTGCAAGTGAAGTTGAATTAGTTGAATCAAGTGACAGTGAGGGGCAGCACGGTGGCACAGTTGGGAGATCTGGGGACCTGGGTTCGCTTCCTGGGTCCTCCCTGCGTGGAGTTTGCATGTTCTCCCCGTGTCTGCGTGGGTTTCCTCCGGGCGCTCCGGTTTCCTCCCACAGTCCAAAGACATGCAGGTTAGGTGGATTGGCGATTCTAAATTGGCCCTAGTGTGTGCTTGGTGTGTGGGTGTGTTTGTGTGTGTCCTGCGGTGGGTTGGCACCCTGCCCGGGATTGGTTCCTGCCTTGTGCCCTGTGTTGGCTGGGATTGGCTCCAGCAGACCCCCGTGACCCTATGTTTGGATTCAGCGGGTTGGAAAATGGATGGATGGATGGAAGTGACAGTGATGACAGTGTGAATTGGTCATTAGACTGGGGGGGCAGCATTGGTCCTGGAGGGCCGCAGTGGCTGCAGGTTTTCATTGCAACCCAACTGCTTAATTAGAAACCAATCCTTGCCAATCTCAGGCTTTGTTTAATTTTACGGCTTGTTAGTCTACAATGTTGCCCAGTAGGGGCTGGGTGGTCTCATGGCCTCAGAACCCCTGCAGATTTTGTCTGGAGTTTTTTTTGTTTGTTTGTTTTTTCAGTCCTCCCTGGGTTTAAACCTTACTTTATTCTTTATTTCTTAGTATTGCCTAATTTTGTTTTTATATTTTTTCTTTCTTTATCTTATAAAGCACTTTGAGAGCTAGATTATTTGTATGAAAATGTGCTATAGAAATAAATGTTGTTATTATTAGGTTCTTTCAATGTATATTTTTACTTTTCCAATGATAGCATTCAAATGATCTGAAACCTAAAATGGATCATTTTCAGTCTGTAATGTTTTATCTTAAGTGTTTTATTAAACCAAATAGTGCATGATGAACCCACACAGGTGTAAATGGAGACAAGTTACATGGAGAACTGCTGGCTCCTTTGTCATTTGTATCTTAATGTTAATAAGGAGGGTGGCACGGTGGCACAGTGGGTAGCGCTGCTGCCTCGCAGTAAGGAGACCTGGGTTCGCTTCCTGGGTCCAAAGACATGCAGGTTAGGTGGATTGCCGATCCTAAATTGTCCCCAATGTGTGCTTGGTGTGTGGGTGTCCTGCGATGGCACCCTGCCCGGGATTGGTTCCTGCCTTGCGCCCTGTGTTGGCTGGGATTGGCTCCAGCAGACCCCCGTGATCCTGTGTTCAGATTCAGCGGGTTGGAAAATGGATGGATGGATGTTATTAAGGAGCCATTAAAACAGTGAATGCAGCTGTTTAAGACTGAAATAAGCAATTAAGAGTGGGGAACCTTAACATGCGAGACCACTATAAATGAAGCATCAAAATGTCACTTGAGCAAGACGTGCTTCATCAGCAATAATTGACATCTCATTAAGAAACTGGGCTGGAGCCAAACCCTGCAAAAAAAAACTGTGACCCTCCAGGACCGACGCTGCCCACCCCTGCATTAGACGTTGACCCAGATAGTGAAAGTGGTGTATATGGCACAGTACAACCAAACCACCGTAATATGCTTGGCAACTTTTGTCATGTAAAGCTGCTGCGGGATGCAGTATCGACGTGACAGAAAGGCAAACAACATGAGGGGTGCATCAGTCGTGCAGTTCAGGCGCTGACATTCTACCCTCTCAATCGCAAAAAGCACAAAAGAAAAGAAAAGTGCGCAAAGAAACCCCCTTCTACTGTCCCAGCTGCGACAGCGGGCTGTGCATTGGTGACAGTTTCAAAGTAAGTCACATGAAGGATGTGTGCTACATTTGCACCAGTACAGCGGTGGCCACTAGACGTAGCTTTCCCTTCTGCAGTTATGGTGACGTTTTGGTATTTACATGTTTCTGTTACACATAATATTTGTTTTATTGTTGAAAAGAATTCAGCATTCCTGGCTTGTTTTTTTCCGGGGGTAAACATAACGCTGAAAAGGTTCAAAAGCTGAAATTGAAAGGGCTTCTCTTATACAAGCAGGCAGCTGGGGAGCCCTGTAGCTAAAGGATTTCAAATTATTACTTCTCAGTAGACTAATACCTTTGATTTACAATCTACTGATGACTTCAGAAAGTTAAATAAAAAAAAAGTCGTTTAGCCGAGTCAGAATTTGTTATGAAAGGCGGAGGCACAAACAGCAAAGGCACATTTAGTGCAAAAATGGCAATTTAAATGTGTTACCAGGGACTCTTGACTGTTTCTGACTTTGTTATAAATGACCATGGACCCTCCAGCGGTTTATCCCCACAACCCCTACTTCCCCCTAGATGGTGCTGACTGGAGTTTTTGTGATGTGCTACGTTCAAATATGTACCTTTTTTTTAAACTTTTATTATACTTTTTAACCTTTGATTAATTACTAAGCCTGCCTGTACGGCCTGAGTATCCTCCCACTTTACAAAGACACAATAAAACAACTCTCTGCTGCCACCTAGTGGACAGTTTCTAACAAACAGTGTCTGTACTTCACAAGACGAGACATAAGAAATTATATAAGAATACCTGTGATGGCCTTTGGTATTAAGAGGTTTCAGTCTCTTCTAGGATTTCTATTACTTCACAATATACCGTTACAATGCTTTATATGATTTATTTATAGTATTGCCCCTTTTGTGCAGAGATTAAACATATAATCCATTTTATTACAGGATAATGCACCATGTCACAAAGCTCAAATCATCTCACACTGGTTTCTTGAACATGAAAAAGTGTTCTCTGGACTCAAATGGCCTCCACAGTCATCCATCCATCCATTTTCCAACCCGCTGAATCCGAACACAGGGTCACGGGGGTCTGCTGGAGCCAATCCCAGCCAACACAGGGCACAAGGCAGGAACCAATCCCGGGCAGGGTGCCAACCCACCGCAGGACACACACAAACACACCCACACACCAAGCACACACTAGGGCCAATTTAGAATCACCAATCCACCTAACTGGCATGTCTTTAGACTGTGGGAGGAAACTGAAGCGCCCGGACAAAGCCCACGCAGACACGGGGAGAACATGCAAACTCCTCCACGGTCACCAGACCTCAATGCAGTAGAGCATCTTTGGGATGTGGTGGAACCGGAGATTCGCATCATGAATGTGCAGCTGACAAATCTGCGAGAACTGCCTGATGCTATCATGTCAATATGGACCAGAATCCTTGGTGAATGTTTCCAGCACCTTGCTGAATCTGTGCTAAGAAGAACTACGGCAGGTCTGAAGGCAAAAGGGGATCCAACCCAGTACTAGCAAAGTGTACCTAATAAAGTGGCCATTGAGTGTAGGGATGGGCTTTGTGTTTATGAGTGTGGACAACCAATCAACACACACCTGGAAGTCCACCCATCCATTCAACCTGCTGAATCCGAACACAGGGTCAAGGGGGGCTGCTGGAGCCAATCCCAGCCAACACAGGGCGCAAGGCAGGAACCAATCCCGGGCAGGGTGCCAACCCACCACAGGACACACACACCAAGCACACACACACACACACACCAAGCACACACTAGGGCCAATTTAGGATCGCCAATCCACCTAACCTACATGTCTTTGGACTGTGAGAGGAAACCGGAGCGCCCGGAGCAGACACGGGGAGAACATGCAAACTCCACGCAGGGAGAACCCAGGAAGCGAACCCAGGTCTCCTTACTGTGAGGCAGCAGTGCTACCACCACGCCGACCACGCCGACCACACCTAGAAGTGCACTTAACAGATATTTTTATCCAAAGTTTCTTACAAAAGAGGTCAAAATAATCAAGGAAGTATTAATCTTGGGGACAAGTGTCGTAGGACAAAGGTACAATGCGTGTAATGTAGCATCAAGGAATAAGGAACGTAGGTGCTTTGGACTGCACAAACAGAAGAGAGGCTCATCCATCCATTGTTGCGTGTTTTGTGCAACACGACAGAACAGAAAAAAAAGAAAGTAAAGGGTCAAGATTGGGGGTGAACTTGCTGTACCTGGATGAGATTCGTACAGCAGCGGCTCTGTCCGGCAGCCACGTTATTAGCTGTCAGAAGGGAGGAGTTTGCAATACTTTGGAGATATGAAGCTGTGCTGGAGAGTCATTACACAGTCGTCTCAGTTGTCATCCCCTGTGATTTCTTGTGACATCCCTCGATCAGTAACTGCAGCTGTCAAGTTTAACGTTCCCTCTGATTACATGTCTTGTAATGTGACATTAGTTTAAAATGAAAGTGGCCAACTCCCATTTAGATTAGAAAGAAATTTGTGCTGATTGTTCTCGGTAACCCACAACCCCTGCCCCAGTACCCTGCTCCATCTTTTTTACTACCATCCGCCACTGTGTTTCTTTATATAGTGGACTAAAAGAAACAGTAGGCATATTTATATATAAATATACAGTATTTGCAAGTAATCAGCATTGAGCAGTGACAGGCATTCAAATCAGCAAAATTACAAGGGGACCCAAATTTTTGCTCAGCCAGTTTCTCACATTTGATTTAATTTCATACAACTAAATACTGCTTCACTAAAAATCTTTGTTCAGAAAACACCGCAGTACTCAGATGTTCCCAGGAAATGAAAGACAGACCACTGTTATAATTTTTGTTGAAAGTAGAATAAATTATTATGCAGGTTGAGAGGGGTTCCCAAACTTTTTCATATGACTGTATATATGGATAAATCTTTTGTAACTCTTCTCGAGTTCTTCTACACGGTTTCAAACACTGGGAAGATAACTAAAGAGGGGGTAGGAACTACAGGAAAGATTACTTGCGCTTTCTATGAAATAAAATGAATTCTCTGCCTCATTACATTCTTGATTAGCACCAGGGAGAGGTAACGTGTTGCTTGTTGGTTGGGAATGAAAGTAAGAATTTCACTATACTCTGTACACATGACAATACTACGACTACTACTTACGCAGAGGTGATGGCCCTATAGCGTTCTTGTCCTGCCGTGTCCCAGATCTGAGCCTTTATCGTCTTGCCGTCCACCTGGATGCTGCGGGTAGCAAACTCGACTCCAATGGTGCTCTTGCTTTCCAAGTTGAACTCGTTGCGTGTGAATCGAGAGAGCAGGTTACTCTTCCCAACTCCGGAGTCGCCGATTAGCACCACTGAAATTAAAAGAGGTTCGCAAATATTACAAGAAACTTCTGTTTGTGTCCTCATACACATGAAAATGAGAAAATAGAAAAATATATATATAAATAATGAATGATATATGAGAAGGACCCACAGTGAGCATATTGTTTGATTTAAAATATTTGCTCTGAAAGGGACCTTTGGAAGGATATTCTGTTTAACATAACAGGCGCCGCCGGGAGCAGCTCCGTGTACGACTTTGTGAATTTCCCCTTGGGGATTAATAAAGTTATCTATCTATCTATCTATCTATCTATCTATCTATCTATCTATCTATCTATCTATCTATCTATCTATCTATCTATCTATCTATCTATCTATCTATCTACCTTATAGTGTCTTTAACATCAGTCTATCTATCTATCTATCTATCTACCTTATAGTGTCTTTAACATCAGTCTATCTATCTATCTATCTATCTATCTATCTATCTATCTATCTATCTATCTATCTATCTATCTATCTATCTATCTATCTTATAGTGTCTTTAACATCAGTCTATCTATCTATCTATCTATCTATCTATCTATCTATCTATCTATCTATCTATCTATCTATCTATCTATCTATCTATCTATCTATCTATCTATCTATCTATCTATCTATCTATCTATCTAGTTCTTACAGCTACAGTCTGCTGAAGAGATGACCACCTATTAATAATAATTATTATTATTTAAATTTATATAGTGCTTTCCTCACTACTCAAAGCACTTTGCATTCCACACAGGGAGGACCCAGGATGCGAACCCATGATCTCCTTACCGCAAGGCAGCAGTGCTACCAGTGTGTCATTCAGATCAGAACCCAGAGATTTGGTAAAATTCTTTCTATATATATTTAAAACAATTGACAGTGGTATGTTAGGTTCCACGGTACTGTTATGCGAAATCACTTGCAAAAAAAAAGATTTGAAGGCAATACTGAGAGAAGAGGTGCAGTTGAAAATAAAGTAGAAGTAAGAACTGAGAGGTCAACCACACTTACTACCCAAACAAGAGTCAAAAGTCAAATTAAAAAATACAGGCATGAGTCAAAAAACCAGCATGGACTTTTAAGAATGAGAAAGGAAATGAACCGCAAATGGTTTTGAATCCACAATCTCGGACGGGGACGAGAGCTCAAGGATCTGTTGTTAGTCAAAGTTCACAATCTCTGGAGCTAAACACAGGGTCTCTAACAATGCTGATGACATCAGGACGGTGTGCTCTGATGATAAACATATGTACTCAGAAAACAAATTACACTTTAGAAGAGTGTTTCTCTACTTTTTGGTGTTGCGACCCAGTTTTTCCCGTGTGAGTGTCATCGCGGCCCACCATGTGGGTGAATTGTTTGCGATCATCAGAGTTTCCCCCTTGGTGAGCTGAGTGAAATCACGAGAACAGGGAAGCCTAATTGGTTAACTGAGTGAGTTCCCTCCCAAGTCTGGCTGATTTTATCATTACTAGTTTTAAGCCGTAGTACATTCTACAACAGCATGTTGTGAGTTGCTATTGTTTAGAATGGTTGAGGGTCACTTTTGGGGTGTAGCAATGCATAAATATCCGAGTGGTGACCCACCACAGCCCACTTTGTGGCAAACTACCATTATAAGCAATAGCAACTCGCGACACGCTGCTTTAGAACTTACTACAGTTTAAAACTAGTAATGATAAAATCTAATCTACAATTTTTTCCATCCTATTGTTAATGACCAGAGATTTTTGATTTTATTTATTATAATTTATGATATTGATATTTATGATATGATATTTATGATATAATGTATGATTACATCTCACCTGAAGAAGGGGCCAGAGTCCCCTCGAAAGCTTGCGTATTGTAATCTTTTTAGTTAGCCAATAAAAGGTATCATTTTGCTTGACTTCTCACTTTATTATAATTTAGAATGTTATTTTTACACAATGCCTAATTTTATTATGTTTTTTTGTCATTTTGTTTCATAGATGGATACATAGATAATGATGTGAAAGGCACAATATAATCAATAGATAGATCCACAAATGTGAAATGCTCTATATATTCAATAAATAATGTATATGGATCTGAAGGGCACTATGTAATTAAAACATTGATATTGTAAATAGATCTGATGGGTGTTATCTAATCAACAAATACATAAATCTGAAAGGCACTATGCAATCAATAGATACATAGATTTGAAAAGCACAATAGAATAGGTAAATAGATCTGATGGGAGTTACACAATCAATAAATATGTAGATAGGAGACGTACTATCAATAGATAAATGTGGATGTGAAAGGCACTATATAATGTATAGATACATCAAGAGATAGATGTGAAAGGCACTGTATAATCAGTAGATAAATAGACCTGAATGGCACTATGTAATTAAAACATAGATAAATAGATCTGATGGGTGTTATCTAATCAACAAATACATAAATCTGAAAGGTACCATTGGCAGATGTTAAAGACAATATATAATTGATAGATGTGAAAGGCACCATATAATCAATAGATAGAGCCATAAATGTGAAAGGCTCTATATAATCAATAAATAATGTATATGGATCTGAAGGGCACTATGTAATTAAAACATTGATATTGATTTGAAAAAGCACAATAAAATAGGTAAATAGATCTGATGGCAATTAAATCAATAAATATGTAGATAGGAGATGTACTAGATAGATATGGATGTGAAAGGCGCTATATAGTGTATAGATAGGTCAAGAGATAGATATGAAAGGCACTGTATAATCAATAAATACATGGATCTGAATGGCACTATAGGAAGGTCCAGATCTAATTATGCAATTTTCATTATGCTATAACTTAGTAAGTTTATTACATAGAGATTTCATTTAAATTTCTTTTTGTTGCCGATAGATGGCAGCACCTGCCCTACATTCCAAAATGGCGGGGAGACGGTGGTCAGTCGAACAGTTGCATAATTAGATCTGAACCACCCTGTATGTAATTAAAACACAGATAAATAATTAAAAATGATAAATAATCAACAAATACATAAATCTGAAAGGTACCATAGGCAGATGTTAAAGACAATATATAATTGATAGATGTGAAAGGCTCCATATAATTGATGGATAGATAGATGTGAAAGGCACTATATAATACATATATAGATAGACTGACAGTTGTGAAAGGCACTATACAATTGATAAATAAATCTGATGGGTGTTATATAATCAATAAATATATTGATCAAAAAGGCACTATGCAATCAATAGATAAATAGATTTGAAAAGCACAATAGAATAGGTAAATAGATCTGATGGGAGTTACACAATCAATAAAAATGTAGATAGGAGACGTACTATCAATAGATAGATGTGGATGTGAAAGGCACTATATAATGTATAGACAGATCAAGAGATACTGTATAATCAGTAGATAAATAGATCTGAAAAGGACTGTATAATAAATATATACTGTATAGATAGATCAATAGAGAGATGTGAAAGGCACTATATAATCAGTAGATAATTAACACTATATAATCACTGTATAATCAGTAGATAATTAACACTATATAATCACTATATAATTAACACTATATAATCACTGTATAATCAGTAGATAATTTGTCCCCACACAATGTAGCTTTTTACAGAAGTTCATGAAATACAGAAATATAACAAACAACAACAACTTCCCTTAAACACACAAGACTTACAAACTAAAGAGACGTTTTCATTTCTACAGTCTATGGAAAGCACTTTGAGCTTCATTTCTATGTATGAAAGGTGCTGTATGAAGTTGTTTTTATTATTACTATTATTATGAATTTCTTTGGCTCATAGTTGTCTTGCATGTTGTGTTCATGTACTGTAGTAGATACTCAGGTTCAAAGTGACCTTTCACTATGGAGGATGTTAAAGTGGTCTTCACGTTACTAACAAGAGTTGCTGGATGCTTTGGGTGTCACTAAGGGACCGAGCCAGTGCTGCTTAGAGGAGCCTGTGACAGATTTAATTTGTACACACTGGCTTGCAGCTTTAAACATCAAGTCAGGAAGCCATGTCTCCTTGTGGATGACCTGATGTCCTGTTGCTGCATCTAAGAGGAAGTCCAAATCAGCAGCTCTGGGCCTCCTTCCTTCCAATGGCAAACATCAACTGTAACTCCACATACAAAGGGTGTGATCACGAGACACCTCAAAAGGGCCGAGTGAAACAACAGAGTAAAGAAGAAATCAGACGCCACTTACTCCTTACTGTATGAAACAAAGCAGAAAAATAATCGAGTATTATTACATGGCGCCTTTCGTGTAATAGCACTAGAAGTGGGGCAAAAGCAATAATAAGATGCTATTTGCCTTTAGGAGCTGAACAAAAATAACTAAGTCTTTATTTTTTATAGCACCTTTCATAGCTAGCACTACAATTGAACATGGCGTCGTAGTGGGGGAGGTTATGATTACCCAGGGCCCACTGCAGGGGAGTTGAGGAAGAGGAGGAGGAGAGGTGGCGGGTAGTTGGCTTGAAGCCTGGAATGAAAGGTTTGTTTCTGAGAGGGAGGAAGGGTCCCGCAGAGGCTGCTTATGCACAGGGCCCAGAGTTTGGTGCTACACCCCTGCAACTGAACCCCCAAATCACAGATTCCATTGACAATGGGATTAATCAGACTCTTTATTTTACAGAACACCTTTCATGAGCTGCCCTGTTCACGTGGTGTATTACTTTGTGCAGACCGGCGGTTCTCAGGTTCAGTCCTGGGGTACCAGTGGGGCTGCTGGTTTTCATTTTAACCAGTTACCATCTTACTTCTTTAAATGTCTGCTCTCTTATTTTGCATTCAGAAGATGTGTTAGCTTGATAGTTACATGTGAATGAAATTCTTTCTTTTACTATCCATCCATTCATCTTCTAAACCCACTTTATCCTGAGAAGTGCTACCAAGGGGGCTGGAGCTTACGCCAGTGACCAAAGAGTGCAAGGCGAGAACAATCCCTGGACAGGACGCCAGTCCATCACAGGACAGACACACACATCAGGGGCCAATTTAACAACATCAGTTCATCACACCTGCCTGTCTTTGTGGCTGTCGAAGGAAACCCACCTGCACACAGGGAGAACATGGAGACTCAATGCAGGGAAGGGCCCCTTTGATGTGAACCACCGGCTTTTCCTGCATTCTTTTTAACTCCTCTTTTGTCTGTGGAGTTTGCTGTCCTATTTGCATCCAGGTACTCACAGTTAGTAAAAAGCAGTGTAGACATGGGTGCCAATGTTACTGAATGCTGAGGGGAAGCAGATACCTTGTGTGCTACAGAATTAATCAGACTGCAACTGCCTTTGTGAATCAAAGCCCCCCAGAGTCGTGTAGTGTGACATCCCCAGCGACTCAGTCCAACTAGTGCAGACAATGAGTGTTCGGCCCAGTACTGCAATGTACATACAGTAACACAGCGACGAGGAATAAGCAACGGCAGCATTTTGAACCTCGCAAAAAGAAGGCTCGTCTGCCTGATGTCTTGTGTTTTATGTACGACGACAGAATGGAAAAAGGAAAAAATAAGGGAAAGAGATTGCGGCTCAGCTTACCCTACGCTTTGCACGGGCACTGGCTCTGTCAGGCAGCATGCTACTGGCTGTTAAAAAAAGGCTGCCAGCTTGCGATAATTTAGAAATGTAAAAGTGTGCTGGAAAGCCATTACACAGTTGTTTAATTTGACAAACCCTGCAATTACAGTCAGGTGAAATGACACAGTCTGGCAATGCGATCAGCAACTGCAGTCATAAAAGCCGACATCCCCTCACTTTTCACTTCAGATACTCCACCTGCACTGCCAACAATAGAATGACAAAGGCAAGTAATAAAGTCTGCAAAACCTAAAAAGCACAACCTTCTTGTACACAGCACCTTTCATAACAAGTGAATCACCAAGAAGAACATCACATAGACAAAGGTCATGATCAGATCTGGACTGTCTTTATGTCCAGAGCAAAAACGTAAAAAAATCAACGAATCATTATGTTACATGGGGCCTTACATATTAAGAACTATAATTAACCTCCCACAAAGAAAATTACAAAATCATTAACACAATTTTATTGTTGTTATTCAGAAATGAATATGAAAATTCATCCATTTGAAAACATGCTTAGGCGATAGATAGAAAAAGCACCATATAACACATCTAAAAGGCCATAGGTAGATATGAAAGGCACTATATAACACTATATAACAGAGCTAAAATGTGATAGAAAGATCGCTAGATAGATAGGAAAAGCACTATATAATGGATACATAGATATGAAAGGCACTATATAATAAATAGATAGATGTGAAAGGCATTAAATAACAGATCGAAAAGGCAATAAATAGATAGACAGGCATGAAAGGCACCAAATAACAGCAGATAAATACATATGAAAGGCCCAATATAATAGATAGACAGATATGAAAGGCACTGTATAAAAGCAGATAGATAGATAGATAGATAGATAGATAGATAGATAGATAGATAGATAGATAGATAGATAGATAGATAGATAGATATGAAAGGCACTATATAATAGATAGATAGATAGATAGATAGATAGATAGATAGATAGATAGATAGATAGATAGATAGATAGATAGATAGAAGGGAAAGGCACTATATGATAGATAGATAGATAGATAGATAGATAGATAGATAGATAGATAGATAGATAGATAGATAGATACTTTACTTATCCCTAAGGGAAAATTACAAATTTAAATTTATAATACATTTTATGTACAGATTTATACAAAATACTATTTTATTTACATACAAGACACAATAATGAATTTTATTATTACAAATGTTTGTGATGTGCCATCTGTTGGAATGACAAATGCAATGCATTTTGTTACTGAACAAACTACAAGATACATTCCAACAGTTGGTGCACAGCCAGCATTAACGTTGAGGTCTCAGTTGATTTCTTAGATTTCAGCTCATCTTATGCGGGTGGCACTTTTAGCACAGACAGTTCGTATTCTACTTTTATAATTATAATACATAGCTTATAAAATAATTTAATATTGAAGACTGAACATTTAAATTACAGTAGAGACTCCACCAAGGTTAATTAAAGACCCTATTTTGGCAGCTCAAGTCTCATAGGGGCCGAGCCCCCCCTCTCCATATGTATTTCTGTTCGTACTGTAACATAGATCTAAAAAGTGGTAGACTGGTAGTAATCTAAGTGATCAACATAGACCTCAGCGTTATCTATTGGAATGTATTTTGTTACACAAATAGTAGTAATGCATTACATTTATCTTTCCAACTGATAGTGCATCATAAACATTAAGTTTGCTTTTATAAACCCCATACCAAAGAGCATATAACAGAGACATATGCATTGCATTTGTTCTTCTAACAGATGGTGCATCACAAACATTTGTAGTAATAAAATGCACTGCACTTGTCATTCCAACAGATGACGCAACACAAACTTTAGCCCTGCTTTTATTAATCCCATACCAAATGGCACAGAACAGAGACACATCATCCAGACAGACGACACACAGACACTTGTCATTTTATTAATTGGAAATTTACTTTTTCTAATGATCCTATATTGAGAATCTAGTGTGTGGTTAAATTAGGCTTTATACGGTGCCTTTTATAAATATGATTACTTAGTACACTACACACAAAATAACAAAACACTATTTCCCATTCAACTAAAATCTGATATTTGGCAGGATAATACATTTAAGGTTAAGGGTATCCACTAAGAAAGGAAATTTCAATATTTAAGGTTAAAAAAATTCATAATAGAAAACCTAAACACCTCTAAATCTCAAAAGTGCTTTGATGGATATGATTGAAATTTGACGACATTGTAGGAAAAAGAAAATTAGCTGACACGTTTTTTTTTTATTTCTTGATACTTGTTGTGAATAACGCTCTAACAAGTAGTACACTCTAACATATTGACAGCGATCGCATGGAGAAACAAGGCAGGCTGCTTTATGCAAATGAAGGCCACCTGCAGAAGCGAAGGGAGAGGAGGAAAGTTTGGCGGCGCTCAATGAAGACGTGTTTAGCAGGTGCGCTTTTGCCAGGTGCTGTGGCTGTGAACACAGTCATTTTAGCACAACTGATTCAGTTAAAAAAAAAGATATTAAATAATATATTCCCCTATCTTATCTACAACCTTGTTGTAAATGGTGATGTGGGGACTACAGCTCCCATCAGCCAGTGTGCTTCTCCAGACGATTTTATTGGCACTCACAAAATCTAAATAAGAGCATTGACAACTGTGGCACGTCATAAAAGGTGGGAACTGCTCTGTGTGTGTGTGTGTGTGGGTGTGTGTGTGTGTGTGTGTTTTTCTCTCAGCCACTTTGGGATAACAATTTCATTGTCTCGTTCGATTACAGCGTTTATTTTAGTGTCCATCTTTTTGTCTCATCTTGAATTGTATTTAGACATGTTGCATTTACAAATGACACTTTTTCCTCTTTAACTACTGCATTCCCCTTCCTCTGTGAACATACAACTGTTGGTAAACTTGAAAAAAATTTCTTGAGTGAACACAATTAAAAACCCACAAGTGAAGCTGAGCGTCATGCATGCGTGGTGGAAGATATCCTCACAGGCTCAATCGAGGTGCGTCATTCTGCCGAGACGAGAGGGGGCGCTGTTGCTAACATTCTCTTCCACCGAGCAACCGCCCAGTGAGGGCACTTAGCCCCACCCCTTCCGGTTTCCCCAGCTATAAGAACCCCAGCTGCCTAGAAGGAGGCATCTTTTGTGACCAGAGCGACCCGTCGGACGGAGCCTGTGACGTGCAGACCCTTAATGTGTGGCCAAAGCCAAACCTTTTTGTTCAGTTAAAGCTTGAGGGTGAGAAGCCTAGACACCAAAAGGTATCGTTTTTGTTAAGACTTTCAGTTGAATTAAAAGATGCTACCTGGTTGGCGTCCCAACTTTTATTTTCTGAGACTTGTCATTTCTGCAGCCGGTGACTGGCTAAGATAAAGTCAACAGCTTTGATTCTCCCTTTTGTCAGAGGGGTGGGCTTTGTGCTTGGGAGAGTTGAGAACCAATGAGCATTCAGCTAGAAAGTACAATGCATCGACTGTAGAGACAAGGAATAAGGAACACGGGTGTTTGGAACCTCACAAACAGAACCGAAGATCATATATCTGATGTCCTGTGTTTTATGTACTAAAACAGAATGGGAAAAAAAGGCAGAGACTGCAACTGAACGCACCAGAGCTATTAACCCTTTGCAAGGTGCCGCTACAGAAAAAGTGGTGAGAAAAAAGGGGTGAGTACAGCCGTGTTGGAAGATCGGCGCTCAGATGGCCATCGATTTTCAGTTGTTGAAACTGACCTGGTCTGGCAACGAGATCAGCAACCATGATTGGCAAATCTGACAAAAAAAAAGTTGCATAATGTGACATCGGTTTTAGCAGACACTTTTCTCCAAAGCAACTTACTAAAGAGGTCAACATAATCGAGCAACTATCAGCTTGGTGGACTGTTTGGGAACACGTTACATTACGAGTATACAGAATTGATCATCACGGGTCAGTTGCAGAGCCCTGTACTAGCAGTGGATCAAGCCCAGAGTACGTAATGCGATACATAGAGGAGATGAACCTCAGGTGTAAGTGCAGTCGGAGTGAACAGTGAAACAAGATCAGTCCCAAGCTTAACTAATCTGCAGCTACTCTTAATTTGGTCTCATGTTTCTCCTCAGTTTGCTCAGCTAGCTTTCTGATTGCTCATAAATGGCAGCAGTGCCACCTATTAACATCTGGTCCTCTCTCAATTAACAACATGCTGCTACAAAGTCCTCTCGATTTAAAGGGACTGAGCACAGGGAAAAAGTACATTGTGCTTCACATAAAGATGACTGTAATCGTTAAGCTACGTTAGATCGAAATGAGTGCCGTTGTTGTTATTATAAATGTTATTCACTTCAAGCACATGAAAGGGCGCTGAAATTCCCGTATGGAAAGTAATGACAATGAGAGGTTCTGTTATGAATTCTGCACTTTGACAATTTTTTTTCTCTCTTAAAATGCTTTTTACATATTAATATATTACGTGAGAATGTGGGCAACTTCTTCTCTAGCGTCTTCTGTGTGGATTCTTTGCTTTTATATGTTACCTGAATGTAGTGATTAATTATTTGCAGTGCTGTGACATTATTTTGTTTAACAATCGGCCACATTATCATTCCCATTACTGGCATGTGGCCCCCTGTTGACATGAAAGTTGCGTAGCACGACACTGCACCTTGCGTCATCGGTACGACCCTTTAAATCTGGCACAAAGATTCATTCACTATCCGTAATTGGGATAAAAACTCTACCAAACAAAACACATATTATTTTTCAACTTTCTGGTTACTGATTCTACTGTTTCTCCCTTTGACTTTAATTTCTGATTTCTGATTAGGCTTTGGTGTTGAGTGTTTGGTCTTTATGGTTTCAGCTTTAACAAACATTTCATCTCCCAGACCTCGTCTCGTCTTCAGGCAGAATTGGTACACATTAGTAGAATTGTATTTGAAGCATAATTGTCTCTCACTAACTCATTTCCCAATTACCTACAGAAGATACGACAGAAGAGTTGCTACTTGCCATTCGTTAGCCACACAATTTGTCCTAATAAACCAAATTAAAGTAACAGTCACCAAAATGTATAAAACACCTAGTCACAAGTGGGACAAAATTCATAAAGAATGTCTCATCACAGCACGAATTTCACAGTAGAGCACAATAATCTATATATATAAAAGACCAAGTCGCCCGACCATGGGGTACGCACGCATGACAGAGCCCCGCCCGCCAACTCTAAGACCATGGGGTACGCACGACAGAGCCCCGCCCGCCAACTCTAACCCTCCTCCTGCGTCCACCCTCGCTCTCAAGGCATGCGCACTGCCTGCTCATGTGCCCGCCCCCAACTCCTCATCAAACACATCCTGAGTCGCTTCACCAACGAAGACTCGCTACACCTTAATGAACAAGTACTGAAACTTATCCCTACCAACGAAGTAACTTTCACTAGTGTTGACTCCATCGTCACAAACGATCCCGCAGATCAACTTTCATTCCCCGAAGAATTTCTTAGCAGTCTTATTCCCACTGGCATGGCTCCGCATAAACTCAAAATTAAAATTGGTTCAGTCGTCATGCTTCGCAGAAACCTCATGCCAGCAAGAAGTCTCTGTAATGGCACTAGACTGACTGTTACCAGCATTCACCGCAATGTACTGGAGTGTAAAACTATCGCAGCTCCTACCTCACAAACTGTCCTTATTCTCCGGATATCCCTGACCCCATCAGATTCAAATTTGCCTTTTACTTTTACACACAGACAATTTCCTGTTAGATTGGCCTTTGCAATGACAATTAATAAGGCACAGGGACAAACTTTAAAAAAGATATGCCTGCATCTGCCAAACCCAGTTTTCAGTCACGGACAATTGTATGTTGCTGTCTCCAGAGTTCCATCTTTTCATTCACTTACAGTCGTATCCTCAAACCCACCCCATTTGGACAACTGTGTCTTTCAGGAAGTGTTCACCCATCGATAAATAATTATGCGGCGTATGCTACGCCGCGGGTCAGCTAGTTCTATATAATACATATTGTGAGAGATCTCATATCAGATCTGGAGGACGCCTGTGAAAATACCTTCACAACATTCTGAAGGAATACAGCATGGAAGAAACTGACAGCATCTTTCAATACGCACTTTACGAACTGGCAGCCGAGAGATTCCTTAATTAGGGACACCCACTCTGCGACTTTTTACCAGAGATTAACGGTTAAATATATGTTGATCCGTATTTTCCTAGTTTTTATATTGTGCACTATAAGTATACCCATGCATCCTTGAGTTAAATATTTTTGATTCAGTAGCATGCTATAGTTTAGTCCAAGTATAAATATACTCTAACCAGCCACTTTTTTTGGGTACACCTTGCTAGTACCAGGTTGAACCCCCTTTTGCTTTCAGACCTGCTGTAATTTTTCATAGCATAGATTCCAGAAGGTGCTGGAAACATTCCTCGGGGATTTTGCTTCATATTGACATGATAGCATCACGCAGTTGCTGCAGATTTGTCAGCTGCACATCTATGATGTGAATCTTCGGTTCCACCACATTCCAAAGGTGCTCTACTGCATTGAGATATGGTGATTGTGGAGGCCATTCGAGACCAGTGAACTCATTGTCATGTTCAAGGAACCACTTTTAGATGAGCTGAGCTTTGTGACATGACATGTTATCATGCTGGAAGGGGCCATCAGAAGATCATAAAGGGATGGACATGGTCAACAACAATATGCAGATAAGCTGTGGCATTTCAACAATGCACAGTTGGTGCTAGGGGGCCCAAAGTGTGGCAAGAAAATATCCCCCACATCATTACACCACCAGCCTGAACTGTTGATCCAAGGCAGGATGGATCCCTGCTTTCATGTTGTTGACACCAAATTCTGACCCTACCATCCAAATATCACAGCAGAAATCGAGACTCATCAGACCAGTCAACATTTTTCCAATCTTCTGTTGTCCAATTTTGGTGAGCCCATGTGAATTGTAGCCTCAGTTGCCTGTTCTTAGCTGATAGGAGTGTCACCCAGTGTGGTCTCCTGCTGCTGTAGCACACCTGCTTCAAGGTTCGACATGTTGTGTGCTCAGAGATGCTCTTCTGCACACCTCGGTTGTAACGAGTGCTTATTTGAGTGACTGTTGCCTTTCTGTCAGCTCGACCAAGTCTGGCCATTGTCTTCTAACCTCTGGTATCAACAAGACATTTTCATGCAGAGGACTGCCGCTCACTGGATATTTTCCCTTTTTCAGACCATTCTCTATAAACCCCAGAGATGGTTGTGTGTGAAAATCCCAGTAGATCAGCAGTTTCTGAAATACTCAGACCAGCCTGTCTGGCACCAACAGTCATGCCATGTTCAAAGTCACTTCAGTCCCCTTTCTTCCCCATTTTGCTGCTCAGTTTGAACTTCAGCAGGTGGTCTTGATGAGGTCTACAGGCCGAAATGCATTGAGTTGCTGCCATGTGATATTTGTGTTAACAAGCAGTTGAACAGGTGTACCTAATAAAGTGGCCAGTGAGTGTAGTTTCCATGTTTTTTAATGTCATGTTTGGTCCTTTTCCATGTCTGTACCAGTCTGTCTGAAGCATGTGGAATTCATATTTGCTTTGTGTCGTCCCCTGTTATAACCTATCGTCTATGGGAGAGGAGCGAAAGCTTTAAGATTCCTCCAACATTTCGACCTCCAGTTTTGGAATGATCTCGATGTTTTAGTATCCCCTGATATCTCGATGATGGGTGTGTGTCTGTGTGTCACAGTTTCATGAGGACGGTCTTGAGCTAAAATGGCTGGACGGAAAAAAACAAACTCAAAACTTAAGCCTGTTATGAGATGACGATGTGCTGATTAGTTTTTGAGCCAAATCATAATCAATAGGTTATGATGCGGGAAGGCGTGAAGCAAAAATAAATATAACCCTCTCTCTGAAGGACACAGAGGGCTCTTTGAGTCTCTTCATGGTGATAACACACACTTCAACAACAAAGAGCAAAGCAAACTAAGTGTCTGAGGTTTAAATAAGATGGGTGAAGATGAGATCCTTTTTATTGAAGTTGTAATCATTTGCACCCGATTGTAATATGTGATAAATGTAAGGGTGCACACTGTTAGAAATCAAGGTGCCAGAGCGGTTCTTCAGAGCGATGCCATAGGGGAGCCATTTGTGGTTCCCAAATAACCCACCCACGTGATGGTTCCACAAAGAACGTTGATTTATTTAGTGCCGCAACTGTCTCCATAAATAACCATGAATAGATGATAACAGATTTGTGAGATACCAATGGCTCCCGATTTGAATACAATAACACAGCAGGCGTAGTCCTGGTTTCCTTAATGAGTTTGTGTTCTGCTAGGTAGCAAACCATACATTAAATAGTTCAAGTTTTTATTCCTACACTCTTAAAAATAAAGGTGCTGGACCGGTCTTTATAGCAGTGCCATAGGGGAGCCATTTTAGGTTCCCACAAGAACAATCCACAAGAAGGTTCCAGAAAGAAACTTTTATTTATCTAATCTGTAACAGGCTCCATACAGTGAAGAGCCGTGAACAGATGGGTCCTGATTTTAAAAGGACTCTCCCTGTATTCAATTACACAGACTAACTCCAGGTTTTCTTAATTTGTTATGTCCTGCTAGGGTAGCGTACCAAACATTAAACATTTTTTTTTCTTCCTTGTTTTCCACATATTAGGAAGTTTTTCAAAGCACAAAGTACCTATCCCAGAATGAAGACGTGCTTTGTCAAGCAATGGCTCTAGGAGGAACCACACAACCCAGTAAAGAACCATTAAAGAACCAGCATGTACTTTATCCATAAGTGAAATTTTATACAAGGAACTCCAAAATGGAAATGTGGCCTGATGTTTGTTATATTATAGCACCTTTATCTGTACATCTGTTTAAATGACAATCAAATCTTGATTTGTCTACATAAGTTAAAAAATTAATACACATTTACTGGGGTGTACTTACTTTTTCACCTGACTATATATATATATATATATATATATATATATATATATATATATATATATATATATATATATATATATACAGTGATCCCTCGCTATATCACGCTTCGACTTTCGCGGCTTCACTCTATCGCGTTTTTTTCTCATACACGCTTACGTCACTATGCATGCGCTTTCTGAGAACTTTTATCTAAGCCCCATGATGGCTCCTAAACGTGCTGCTTTTTCAAAGCCTTCTGACAATGAAACTAAGCGCCGGAGGAAGATGCGTACCATCCAGGAGAAGGTGAAACTCTTGGATATAATCAAAGATGGCAATACCCTACAAAAGCCTCCTCACGCGTATGAAAAGACAGCGCCAGCAACTGCCTATCAAGATGTTCTTCAGCCGCACACCCAGACACCCACTGCCTACTCCTAGTACTCCTTCAGCGGAAGAAGACAACGACGCACCTGCTGAAGATACTGCACCACCTGAAGACTCTCCTACTGAGCTCGTGCCTTCATAGGTTAGTGGTTGTGTGTAAGACCTGTGGGTGTGTGTAATTAAATGTACAATACAATATTAATAATATGATATTTGTAACGTCTAATATATCTTATTTTCTCTAATATATTGGGTAATACGAGTGTAATGGTGACTAAAGGGTGTTATTTCATGTCTAGAGGGCTCTAATAATGTTAAAAAAACGTACTTAGAAGGTTGTAAACAGGTTTTCTATACTCCATCCATCCATTTTCCAACCCGCTGAATCCGAACACAGGGTCACAGGGGTCTGCTGGAGCCAATCCCAGCCAACACAGGGCACAAGGCAGGAACCAATCCCGGGCAGGGTGCCAACCCACCGCAGGACACACACAAACACACCCACACACCAAGCACACACTAGGGCCAATTTAGAATCACCAATCCACCTAACCTGCATGTCTTTGGACTGCCCGGAGGAAACCCATGCAGACACGGGGAGAACATGCAAACTCCACGCAGGGAGGACCCAGGAAGCGAACCTCAGGTCTCCTAACTGCGAGGCAGCAGCGCTACCACTGCGCCACCGTGCTGCCTTTTCTATACTCTAACTGTGAAAATATTCGATTTATAAATAATGAATCCTACTTTGCGAAAATTCATTTATCGCAGTAGATCTGGAACGGATTAACCGTGATAAACAAGGGTTCACTGTATATACTGTATAGCCACTATGTACAGTGGAGAAAATAAGTATTGGACGCGTCAATGTTTTTGTTCAGTAAATATATTTCCAATGAGGCTCTTCACATGAAATTCTCACCTGACATTGGTATTAACGCCAGAAATCCACAAATATAAGGAATTCACAACATTAAAGGCCATAAATAAAGGTAAGGAGTAATAAAGTGGAATGACACAGAGAAAAAGCATTGTATACACTAAGAAAAAAGAGTAGACCAAGGCAAGGAAGCAGCTGAAATGTGTAAGTAAAGTAAAACCTTGATTATCCGTCACTCGATTAACCGTCAGTCTCCATTAACTGTCAAAATAAATAAATAAATAAAAACACCACTGTGCACGGCAGAGCCCACCTATTACTGCCCTACTACTGCTCTGCACATTGGCGCGACTCTCCCCTCTGCTAGCGCGTCGTCTTCATCCCCAGCACCAGCATGTCGGGCCACATTGTGAAATCACAGAGTTAGTTACAGACCTTCAGTTTTAATGGCGTTTTGTAGATTTTCTCTTGTTATAATTAATCTAACATACATTGTAATGGCCGATAAATATATGCGTGTAGTGTTGGAATCGTCACAAAAAATTTAAATTATTACACATGTTGGAAATGGTGAAAGTATTGCTTCAATTTACAGAGTATGAAGAACAACAGTAAACGATATAAAGCGCAATGCTAACACAATTGAAAAATGTGTCGAAAATGGAAGCCACTGACGGTATTGTTATTCAGTATTAATATAAATTGAACTTTTCTTTTTAATTTCTGTTATGTTTTGATAATATATTGTGATGTGCAGGGTGTGCAGAGGAGAGATGCTGGGTATATTAGGAGAAGGATACTAAGGATAGAGCTGCCAGGGAAGAGGAAAAGAGGAAGGCCTAAGAGAAGGTTTATGGATGTGGTGAGAGAGGACATGCAGGTGATGAGGGTGACAGAGCAAGATGACGAGGACAGGAAGATATGGAAGAAGATGATCTGCTGTGGCAACCCCTAACGGGAGAAGCTGAAAGAAGAAGAAGGGAGATTGTAATGAGCTGTCAGGGAGCAGAAAGGGTGGAATGAATGCTGTAAGTGGTGGGACTGAATGAGGGGCTTCTGTTCTGTGAGGGGCGGACAGGAGTGACAGCAGAAAAAGGACGGTGCGGAGTAGGGAGTCGGGACAAGAAGCAGGAGTGTCTGTGGTATACAGAAAAAAAGGAACGTGAGTGGCAGGAGATAAGCTGACTGGTAGGGAGAGCTCACTTTGACTGTTGTGGAGGTGTGCACCGTAACCCAGATAAGACAGGGCACCGTTTGTTATGGAACTAAGACTCCAAGTTAAACGTATAGAAAACTCCACTACCTCTGAGTTGTATTTGCTTATTATTCTGGTCGTTACAATATTATATCCATCCATCCATTATCTGACCTGCTATATCCTAACTACAGGGTCACGGGGGTCTGCTGGAGCCAATCCCAGCCAACACAGGGTGCAAGGCAGGAAACAAACCCCGGGCAGGGCGCTAGCCCACCGCAGACAATATTATATGAACTAATTAATTTTGTTAATACTATATTTTGTTAATATAGTTTTGTTTTGGGTGGCGCAGTGGTAGTGCTGCTGCCTCACAGTTAGGAGACCTGAGGTTCGCTTCCTGGGTCCTCCCTGCGTGGAGTTTGCATGTTCTCCCCGTGTCTGCGTGGGTTTCCTCCGGGCAGTCCAAAGACATGCAGGTTAGGTGGATTGGTGATTCTAAATTGGCCCTAGGGTGTGCTTGGTGTGTGGGTGTGTTTGTGTGTGTCCTGCAGTGGGTTGGCACCCTGCCCAGGATTGGTTCCTGCCTTGTGCCCTGTGTTGGCTGGGATTGGCTCCAGAAGACCCCCGTGACCCTGTGTTCGGATTCAGCGGGTTGGAAAATGGATGGATGGATAGTTTTGTTTTGTAAGTAAATACGACTATTCACTAAACTAATCTACTGTATATCATTTTCTAAGTAGCTGTTCTGTTATCCGACTTTTCTCTTATCCATCGTGGCTTCGGTCCCGACCCCTGACAGATAATTGAGGTTTTACTGTAGTTAGAAAGTAATTCCACCTCCTATCTGTGCGAATTGATATCAGCTGGATTAGCACATATTGATGGGCTATAAAAGGGGTTTTGCTACCAAGGTGTCACACAAGAAACATTTCATGACGGGTAAAAGCAAAGAGTTCTCCCAAAACCTGTGCAATCTGACTGTTGCAAACTACATCATTGGAACTGGTTACAGGCGTATTTCAAAACTTCTGAATCTTCAAGTAAGCCCATTATCTACAAGTGGAAGGAACACCAGTCCACCATCAACCGGCCACACACAGGAGTTCCCTGTAAGATTTCTGACCAGGGAGTTGATGGATAAGTCAGAAGAGTAGCCCAAGAGCCAAAGATCACTCAGAAAGTCTCGGGAGGCAGCGAGTGTAATTGTTACAGAGAAAACAATAGGCAATGCACTCCACCAGCACGGCCTTTATGCACACTCACCCTGCAAGACTCCATTACTGAAGAAAAGGGATGTTGAAGCTCATTTAAAGTTTGCTACACAACATTTGGAGAAGCCTATGAAATACTGGGAGAATAGAGTCTGGTCAGACGAGACCAAAATTGAACTTTCTGCCTGTCACATTCCACATCATGTTTGGGGGAGGAATGGCATTGCAATTCACCCAAAAAACACCATACGCCAACAGTGAAGTTTGAAGGTGGAAGCATCATGTGGGACTGTTTCTCATCTCATAGTATTAGCAGACTTCATGCAATTGAAGGAATGATGAATGGGGCCATGCACAGAAAGATTCTTGAAGTGATGGATGATGAGGATGAGACGTGGGTGGACCTTCCAGAAGGACAATAACCCAAAACATACAGCAAAGGAAACTTTCAACTGGTATCAGAAATTCAACTTATTAGAATGGCACGGTCAATCAGCTGACTTCAATCCAATAGAACATTTGTACTATACCATACCATTTTTATTTGTTGAGTGCTTAAAACACAGCATTACAACTGACCGAAGCACTGTACAGTTAAAACAAGCAAGACTAAAAGCAAAATATTAAAAACAAACATTAAGAGAGAATTAAAACAGAGACAGTAAAAACAGGTCAAGGGACCCAATAAAACAGAGAAATAGCAAAAAGCAAGTGGAAATAAGACAGGTTAAGAATTAAAAGCCAATGTGAAGAAGTGCGTTTTTAGGTGTGATTTGAATGAGGCGACTGAAGCGGCTTGCCTAACCACTAAAGGTAAGGAGTTCCAGAGCCTGGGTGCACAGACGGAAAAAGCCCTTTCACCACGAACTTTAAAACGTGCCTTGGGAACGGTTAGGAGCAGCTGATCTGCGGATCTAAGAACACGAGGGGGATTGTGACGATGGAGCAAGACACTCAAATAGATAGATAGATAGATAGATAGATAGATAGATAGATAGATAGATAGATAGATAGATAGATAGATAGATAGATAGATAGATAGATAGATAGATAGATAGATAGATACTTTATTAATCCCAATAGGCAGGGGCTAGACCATTTAGTGCCTTATAGGTTAAGAGGAGTATCTTAAAATCAATTCTAAATCTAACCGGCAGCCAGTGTAGGGTTTTTAAAATCGGTGTAATGTGTTGGCTTCTGCTGTTTCCAGTTAAAAGCCCTGCAGCCGCATTTTGAACCAATTGGAGTCTAGAAAGAGTGGCTTTACTAATACCATATAGGCAGGAATTAGAATAGTCGAGCCGGGACGTAATGAATGCATGGATTACTGATTCCAGGAGGTGGTAAGACAGAATTGGTTTGAGTTTGGCAATTCGCCTGAGATAGAAAAAGCAGGATTTTACTGTGCTGTTGACTTGAGCATCCATTTTCAGGACCATATCCATTTTGATTCCAAGATTGGAAACAGACGAAGTTACTGGAATGGGAAGAAAGTCGAGGCCAAAGGGTAAGGTCTGTTTGCGGTCAGGACTAAAAACAATGACCTCGGTTTTTGAATCGTTCAGGTGAAGGAAGTTTACAGCCAGCCAGTCCTTAATGTCAGATAAGCAGTCGAGAAGAGGTTTAGTGGAGTCAGTTGACTTGAGGGAGAAATAAATTTGGCAGTCGTCAGCATATAGGTGGTATGAGATTGCATGTTTTCTGAAAATTGCACCTAAATCCATCCATCCATCCATTTTCCAACCTGCTGAATCCGTACACAGGGTCACGGGGGTCTGCTGGAGCCAATCCCAGCCAACACAGGGCACAAGGCAGGAACCAATCCTGGGCAGGGTGCCAACCCACCGCAGGACACACACAAACACACGCACTAGGGCCAATTTGGAATCGCCAATCCACCTAACCTGCATGTCTTTGGACTGTGGGAGGAAACCGGAGCGCCCGGAGGAAACCCACGCAGACACGGGGAGAACATGCAAACTCCACGCAGGGAGGAACCGGGAAGCGAACCCGGGTCTCTTAACTGTGAGGCAGCAGCGCTACCACTGCACCACCGTGCCACCCAAATTGCACCTAAATGCAGGATGTAAATTGAAAAAAGTAGTGGCCCCATTTGTAGAAGGAAATAAAAGATGAGGGTCCACAAGAGGGCACCCCCGGAAACTTCAAGATTTAAAGACAATCGCTTTAGAAGAATAGGCCAAAATCCCAGTTGAGCACTGCAGGCAGTTGGTTTCTTCATACAGGAAGCTGTCATTACAAACAAAAGCTTCTCCACTAACAGTGTCGACTAAAAGTCGGTTATTTTGCACCCTCGGCCAAGCTTATTAGTGTACCAACTGACTTGTCGGTAGCTAACCCGTGCTGCTGGGTCCCCCCCCCCCATTATGATCTGTGCCCTATGTGAAACCCTAATTTGCCTTAATGGTGTCACCAGCCCTGACCACTAAGAATTAAATTAGCATGTCGAATATTTTTACCCAGTGTCATTCCTCTTTACCTTTATTTACGGCCTTTAATGTTGTGAACTCGATATATTTGTGGATTTCTTGAGTTGCTATCAATGTCTTTGGAGAATTTCATGTGAATAGCCTTTACTGAAGAAAATGTTCACCCCGTCAATACTTATTTCCCCCACTGCATAAATTCTGTCATATCTCCACTACTTCATAATAAAGATAAATGAATGTATTTCTTTATACCACTGGCTCGTTTTGTCTCCTCTACACGCCAGAAAAGCGTCCTGCTTTGATGACCCAGGGAGCTGAAGGTGCCACACAGCCTCAGGGTTTTAAACAACCATAAAAACAAGCTTCATAGTACAGATAATGCAGATCATTCACAGCTGTTCGCATTCACACATTCATCTCAAAGCGACCACCAAAGCGGGCAGTCGATGCTCAGCTTTCTGCGGGACCTCACAATAGAGACGCTATATAACTACAGCAGCCCCTCTGCCGATTGCGCCCTGTTTGTTTCCGCCTGCCCTTTGTCTGAGCCTCGTTATCGACTCCTGATATGCGGGTTGATGATCTGCTTGATGCGTCACGCCTTTTCTAACGGTGCAGCCAGGTGCTCAGCCAGTCCTCGGTGACACTGCGGACTTATGGCATCATAACAAGGCGCTAACCCCGACGCCCCGGGGGACTTCCCGACTAACGCACTTTCCTTATACCTTTGGGGTCTCTCAGGCTACTTGCCAAATGATCTGTCCAACACTAACCCTAATCCGACCGAAATCTGGAATGTACCACGTCCGTTAAATAAAGTCGAATGACTTCATCTATTTGGCAGTTGTATGTCGGGTTTATGACGTATTACTCGACATGCAGTACTGGCTCGCTAAACAACGCCGTGCATCATTTTTAATGTCACATTCGCCTGACATTGAATTATTGATTTGAAAAAAAAAAAAAAACGTGTGCAAAGACAAAAGGCTGATTTATTTTTTTGGCGGTTTGCGGTGAATACCTCCGTATGTTCGCGATTTCTAGCTTCTGCTTTTGCGATTCTCCGTTTTTTCGTATCTTAATGAAACAAAGGGGATTTGTGCAGATGTCAGCATTATAAGGGTGGAGAGCAGCAATACATGCAGTACAAAATCCCCAGCAGTCCGCTGCTTTGTGGACACACACACACACACACACATACACACACACACACACACGTATATGCAGCTTTATGTATACAGAAGGAGACAGCACACGCCGCGGCAATTGCTGATATTCCTTTACCTTTGAATAAGAAATCGTACTCGTCGTCCCGGTTCCCCATGTTCTGCCCCGAACGCGAAGCGACGAATGAGGGGTTTGTCTGCTGCGCGATGCTGCTTGCGAAATGCCGTTTTTTTTTTTTTTTCTTCCTTTTTTGAGTTAACCACCGCCACCCCCGTCCGCAGACGGCAGACAATGAGGCTATCACATTCGACCGCAGGAGCTGCCCAGAGCCTCTCGGTGGGACTACAGCCAAGGGGCGGAGCCTAATGTTAAAGGTGCTGTAACGAGCCCGCCCGCACGGCACCGCAACCGACCGGGAGCAGGAAATGAAACGCAAATCTGAGAGAGCAGCAGAATGATAAGGAACCACCGTCCTCTATAATAGGGGTCGACTATGGCTGTCCGGCCGCACAGGACGTCAAGAAGGCGTACCCAGCTGCAGAAAAGAGCCGAGATGGGCGAGAATGATACGGAGTTCAGCTTACGTGAGCAATATCAGCCTCCCGACATTTAAATTAAGTGTCAACGATTGAACGATGTCAGGCTATGTAAGGCTGCTTCAACTTGATCTTTCACCAGGCTACACAGCAGGGGATTGAGCTTCACTTTACATCTGGCTAAACCGAGGGACACATAGGCTTAAAATAAGCTGTATTTTAAACCAGGACATACACACACCCCAGAATTAAATTAAACTAAACTGTGCAGAATTAATCAGGCTTCACTTTATACCAGGGTGAAGTGAGTGATGCCAGGCTACAAAAACGGCTTTTATTATACTTTACATTGGACAGAATCGAGCGACACAAGGCAATGAAAGCTTAAATTAAGCTTCTTCATCATACATTACACAAATCTGCAAAGAAATCCTTCTTTCAAAACTTAATTGTATCCTCTAAAACAGCTTTCCCCAACCTATGGGGATGAAATCCCATCCACTGAAGGCCATCTTAACGTATGGGCACAATGTTTCTGATGCCTATGTATGTTTCTGTTTCTCCTGTCAAAACAGGGGCCCCAGCACCCTGCTTTACCTGGGGAACTATGATGCTGGTAAGACGGCCCTGATCCACTGCAGTGCCGGCGCTCAGTTATTTTGTGCCCTAGGCCAAGCTTATTAGTGTGCCAACTGAATGTTCAGTAGCTAACCCTTGCAGCTGGGTTTCTGTCCACTTATGATCTGCACCCTAGGCAAATGCCTAATTTGCCTTAATGGTGGTGCCAGCCCTGGATCCACCTGCCCAATGATTGCATCATATGTGGACAGCAGCCGATCCTGAAACGGTTCCCCAATCCCTGCTCTTACGATCACTCTCAACTCACCAAGGCGGATAAGCACTGGTGATTGCCTGGGACCCACTCAGACGATGGTGCTGAACTGAGCGCCAACACCACTACCACCACCCCCATTGGTGGCAAACACATTGGCAAGTGAAAAACTAAGTCAGGGCACCACAAAGGTCAGGAAACACTACTTAAATAGAAATGCCCACCTTCTCCTCAAGTCTCTCTTAAGCCCTCCTGCTGCTAACAAATCATAATCCTTCTCTTCCTAATGACTTTGCTTCCTTTTTCTCTTCCAAAGTCACCAACATCCAATAACTGTTCAAAGACCCCAAAAACTCCTGTGACTCTCCTCTGCGTCATTCTTCTCTTTCTTCCTTCAGTACTGTAAATGAATCTGACATTTCTGACCTTGCTCTGCCACCACAGACACTCTCTACCCACACACTGGACCCCATTCCTTTACATCTTCTTTGGTTCATCTCTTTCTCCCTGATCCTCCACATCTGGGGTGTCAAACTCCAATCCTGGAATCCTTTTCATTCTAACCGTCTTCTTCATTAGTGACCAGTTTTTTTTTCTGCTAATTAACTTCTTTTGCCTTACTTTTAATTAACTTGACTCAGACCCCTTAGTTGTCCCTTTTTCCTTAATTAGCAGCCAAACAATAATGAGACACAAAACAAGCCACCACATGAGCAGCTCATCTGTGCCCACCACACAATATCTGAAAATAAAGAAGGAGGAAGGTCTCAGTAAGGTTGATCTCTCAGGTCACCAAAACTTTTTGACGATGTTCTTAGTAAAAAATTGAAAATCAGCAGTTTTGGAAATGTCTGCTGTGGCAGAATGAGAGCAGTAACAAGCCATGGAATGAAATAACGGACATCAAGAATCGGCTTCTCATAAAGAAACGGGTTGGAGTGAAACTGCTTGGAGTTTGAATCCCCAGTTTAGCTGGTCATCTGTTTACTCGTTTCACATCTCATTTCTGTTTTGCTGCCATTTAATGAAGAAAAGAATCAATTCTAACCCTAACCCTAATCCTACCCTCAATTAAAATGAAGGGAAAAGAAGTTAACTAGCAGTGAAAACTGGTCACTGATTAGGAAGAAGGTTAGAATGAAAACCTGCAGCCACTGCGGCCCTCCAGGACCAGAGCTGGACACCGAGGCTCTGCATCTCTTCTCTTTTCAATGCCTTCTTGGTATCTTTCCTCCTAACTTCAAGAAGTCTCATGTAATCCTAACTCTCAAGGAACATTCATAATTTGGTATGATATTAGGTCCTCAGATGCCTTCATTGTTTAATTCCGTTGCTAGGTCCGCTTCCTGCATTGCTAAGAGCGTGGCCTCTGATGTTGTGACCCAGGAATTGTTGACACAATGGGATAAAAGGACAGCTCTGAGTTCAAATTCTTATCTGATCTGCAGATACCAGAACTCTAAAGAACACAAAACTCTCTTTTCTGGCATGGACTTTTGGTTTTGACCCTCTTGTTTTCTCAACCACAGTCGATTATTGTCTCTCATATTGGGCTTCAGTCTTCTTTTGCCTTCTACCTTTTTTGTTTTGTTTTGTATCTTTCTGTGCATTTTGTGAATTTCCCCTTGGGATTAATAAAGTATCTATCTATCTATCTATCTATCTATCTATCTATCTATCTATCTATCTATCTATCTATCTATCTATCTATCTATCTATCTATCTATCTATCTATCTATCTATCTATCTATCTATCTATCTATCTATCTATCTATCTATCTATCTATCTATCTATCTACTCTGTCTCAATCCTTCTGCCATTAAGAATTACCCTCCTGTTTCCCACCTGCCATTCCTGTCCAAGACTCTTACCTTAGTCTACAAACAACTCTCTTCATTTCTTTCTGACAATAATCTATTAGAAACACTTCAATCTGGATTTTGCAAGGGTCACTTTACCTACCGATGATCCAAAGGTCTTAGATCTCCTGGAGATGCTTCTCTTTCCCTTGTCCTCACCCTTCTTGACCGCTCATCAGTTTTCAATACTGTGACCCATTCTCTGCTTATCTCTTGCCTTGAGAAACACGGAATTAGCGGTTCTGCTTTGGATTGATTCAAGTCATTCTCCTTGGATCAATCCTTGTGTATCGCCTGGTCTGACTCCCTGCCTTCTTTATAGAAAATTTCTATAGATGTGCCATCAACAATAAGTGTTGAGTCCACTTCTTCATTTGCTCCTTTGGCAATGTTACAGTCATATGAAAATGTTTGGGACCCCCTCTCAGCCTGCATAATAATAGACTCTACTTTCAACCAAAAAGATAACAGTGGTATGTCTTTCATTTCCATCTGAGTACTGCGGTGTTTTCTGAACAAAGATTTTTAGTGAAGCAGTATTTAGTTTTATGAAATTAAATCAAATGTGAAAAACTGGCTGTGCACAAATGTGGGTCCCCTTGTCATTGTGCTGATTTGAATGCCTGTCACTGCTCAATGCTGATTACTTGTAACACCAAATTGGTTGGATGATCTCGTTACGCCTTGAACTTCATAGACAGGTGTGTCCAATCATGAGATATAAAGGTATTTAAGGTGGTCAACTGCAAGTTGTGCTTCCTTCACTTTGACTCTCCTCTGAAGAGTGACAGCATGGGATCCTCACAGCAACTCGTCAAAAGATCTGAAAACAAAGATTGTTGAGTCTCATGGTTTAAGAGAAGGCTACAGAAAGCCATCTCAGAGGTTTAAACTGTCAGTTTCAACTGTAAGGAATGGAATCAGGAAATGGAAGGCCACAGGCACAATTGCTGTTAAACCCAGCAGGTCTGGCAGGCCAAGAAAAATACAGGAGTGGCATATGAGCAGGATTGTGAGAATGGTTACAGACAACCCACAGATCACCTCCAAAGATGTGCAAGAACATCTTGCTGCAGATGGTATATCTGTACATCGTTCTACAATTCTAAGCAATTTGCACAAAGAACATCTGTATGGCAGGTTGATGAGAAAGAAGCCCTTTCTGCACTCACGCCACAAACAGAGTCGCTTGTTGTATGACAATGCTCATTTAGACAAGCCAGATTCATTTTGGAACAAAGTGCTTTGGACTGATGAGACACAAATTGAGTTATTTGGTCATAACAAAAAGCACTTTGCATGGCTGAAGAAGAACACCGCATTCCAAGACAAACACCTGCTAGCTACTGTCAAATTTGGTGGAGGTTCCATCATGCTGTGGGGCTGTGTGGCTAGTTCAGGGACTGGGGCTCTTGTTAAAGTCGAGGGTCTGATGAATTCAACTCAATATCAACAAATTCTTCAGGATAATGTTCAAGCATCAGTCATAAAACTGAAGTTACGCAGGGGTTGGATATTCCAACAAGACAATGACCCAAAACACAGTTCGAAATCTACAAAGACATTCATGCAGAGGGAGAAGTACAATGTTCTGGAATGGCCGTCACAGACCCCTGACTTGAATATCATCGAAAATCTATGGGATGATTTGAAGCAGGCTGTCCATGCTCATCAGCCATCAAATGTAACTGACCTGGAGAGATTTTGTATGAAGAATGGTCAGAAATACCTCCATCCAGAGTCCAGATAATCATCAGAGGCTATAGGAGAACAGCGTCTAGAGGCTGTTATATTTACAAAGGAGGCTCAACTAAGTATTGATGTCATATCTCTGTTGGGGTGCCCAAATTTATGCACCTGTCTAATTTTGTTATGATGCATATTGCATATTTTCTGTTCATCCAATAAACTTAATGTCACTGCTGAAATACTACTGTTTCCATAAGGCATGTCATATATTAAAAGGAAGTTGATACTTTGAAAGATCAGCCAATGATAAACAAAAATCCAAAGAATTAAGAGGGGTTCCCAAACTTTTTTATTTGACTGTATTCCCTTTTATATATACAGTATATATATATATATATATATATATATATATATATATATATATATATATATATATATATGTATATATATATATATATATATATATATATATATATATATATATATATATATATACATATATATATATTTAATAGTTTATGATTACTTGACTTACATATTGATAACAATTCATACAAATTTGATCTTAAACAAATACGACTGGCCAGCAGATGACAGTGACTTGTTAAAGTGGGATCATCACTGCCATTGAAACCCAGACATTTAAGGGTTGCACAGGGCTGAGAGTTGTAGTAACGGGACCACGAAAGACAGAGAGAGAGAGTTCTAACCAAGACAGCTGTCACTGATCCCTCCATCTTCACGCTAATACGTTGCTGGGGTTTCTACCACATTCCTGATATGTTTTGAAGTGGTTCTACACTGTTGACGTAAAGCATTTGAGTAAGTTAGGAAAACACTATATAAATGTAATTAGGTATTAATAATAATAATAATAATATTAAATAGCACGCTGCAAAGTACAGTAGGTCTGTTGTCTTGGATGAGTGTGTTGCGGGCTGCCGCTAAGTTCGCCATGTCTGTTGCGATAATCATGGATATTTGGCGCCCTCTGCCGGATAAAAGTTTAAAAAGGATTAATGAGTTAATAAAACACTAGGGTGTTGTACTGTGTTAGCCATTGTCAATGTAGTGATAGTCAAGCAAAATGACACGTTTTTATCTGCATTATTATCAATCTTTAATTTAATATTGTTTTATGTATCATTAAGGTGCTGCTGGAGTATGTGAATTTCCCCTTGGGATTAATAAAGTATCTATCTATCTGTCTATCTATCTATTGGCTAACTAAAAAGATTACAATATGCAAGCTTTCGAGGCAACTATTGTAATCTTTTTATTTAGCCAATAAAACGTGTCATTTTTCTTGACGTCTCACTGAGTATTAACAAAAAATGTTAAAAGACACAATATACTGTAGCTGGGGATCCACAAAGGAAGAAAACAAGTCACGTATCTGAAAATAGTTTTTTTTTATTATTAAGCTTTTGTCAACCTACCAGGTGTCATCATCAGTGGAAAACGATTAGATGTACAGGAATCAAAGGCAATGTATATATAGTGAGTAGGTTTGGATTAATAAGGTGGGGTTCGGAAGGTGTTGGTCATAAAGTCTTTTTTATTGTTTGCATGTTCTTCTTTTTAAGCCTGCATAGGCTGGGTTTAAGTCCAAGTGCCTGTTAATGGCGTTTTCATTAGAGAGCTACGATTCTGACCGCTCTCTGGAACTCTTAGCATTGGCCCTGAATTTTACTTTCACGGTGTCTCGGGTTAAACGTGTGTGTCTGGTGGAACTTGCATGTGTGTAAATCAGAGACCGTGGGTCTTTCCTTCTGATGGGATTGCAAGTCTTTTAGATGTTTGTCCCTCGTATACCGCTGGGCATGCACTGCATGGAATGCTGTAAACTGTGGTTCTTGTCTCTGTGGCATTGAAAAGGACAGTCCGTAAAGTGTTTGACGGTTTGTGAGCTATTGTTTAGATGTAATCTAGTGTGCCATTTTTCCTGTATACACTACTGGTCAAATGTTTTAGTTTTTTCAGTTTTTATGGAAATGCACACAGTTTAATATCATAATGTTTTATGAATTCAAGGCATAAAACAAATAAACATCCATCCATCCATTTTCCAACCCGCTGAATCCGAACACAGGGTCACGGGGGTCTGCTGGAGCCAGTCCCAGCCAACACAGGGCACAAGGCAGGAACCAATCCCAGGCAGGGTGCCAATCCACCGCAGAACAAATAAACAATGGCAAACAAAAAAAAATAAATCAAGGAATCCTTAAGCGTACCCTTGAGACACCTTAAAAACTTGCCATCGTCCATACCAAGGCATGGGCTGGTAACATCACCTCAAGAGAGTCCCACCGAATCAACAAGCTAATTAAAAGGAAAGGCCCAGTTACAGAACACACACTGGACCTCCTGGAGGTTGTAGTGAACGAGAGAACTAAAACAAAACTGAGTGACATTTTGAACAATGCTGCACATCCTCTCCTTGACACACTAACACTGAGGACTTTCAGCCAATAATTTATTCAACAGAAGTGTGTCAAGAGACATGACGGGGGCTCCTTCATACCACCAGCAATACTCCTATATAGCGCCTCATGACTAGGACTGTTCAGTCGGATGTTTGCATTCTCTTTACTGTTCTTCCTTTTTTAGTCATTATTATGCGTGTTCTGATAGCACCACACTTCACACTGCATCACTCTTCTTTGCACATCACATATTTTGTATAAAGGTCACAGGGCCTACATGAACTCATTGGTTCCTGAAAACAAAGTTCCCACAGGAGGAAAAGCTCCTTATCTGTAACGTTATTCTCACTAGTCTCAACTGCAGTATTTGCAGCTTGTTCAAAGTACTTATTCAAATCATTATTTTATTTACTTTTCTTTACATGTCTGGTATCGTTTTCAACACAATGGGGCTTTTTGTTTCCATCTATTTTTTGCTGCACCACTGGGATCTTGTTTTGAATGACCAATCTCATCAGGGAGACTTGCTCTGCTCATGCTGCATTCACGTCAACCAGCCAGGACCCACAGTTTTCTTCTATAAATGCTTTGTATTTATGTTTGATTGGATAGGGGCAGGGGTGTGTGCTGCACAGCAGACTGATGTGGGCGCCTGTACTGTTGGTGAAAACGTGGACCTTTCCTTTTTTAAGTCATTTTTTTTTTCTCTTGCATCTGCTGCAGCTGCTTAAAAGCCCGAGGGTGCGCTCGCTCCCAATTCACCATAATGGTAGATCCAGCCATGCATATTATAGTCGTCTCTATCCACCCTCACAATATTAGACTTTATTGGATACACTGACTGAAATGCTTAATATAAAAAAATGATTTTTCAGACTCAGGAAGTTAGATGTCATTTTCTAATATTGCTATTTACTATCAAAATACTGTTTACCGCTCATTTTTTACGTGCTGTTCTTCATGAACGTTCATTGATCTTGTGTTTCGCATAACATATTATGAGGGGCACAGAAAATCCCCACCTGGGAAATTTTCTGCACACATCCTACGGTCGAAAATTTCGGATTGCTACCAGACATGGTCATTATGTTTAATATAATAGGGAAATTATAAGGTTTCGTTAGAAATTAGTTTTCTGTCCTTTTTTCATGTAGAAAACGGCTGACTGCTTCATCATCTTGTTTAAAATTGTGAATTTCCCCTTTGGATTAATAAAGTATCTATCTATCTAAACGTTTTCACGACATCTGCACTATTGTAAGTTTATACATTTGTACAGGTTTTCATTTTGCATGTAATATCTGCTTATCTATCTGATTACCTATCATATTCACATATAATGAAATTAATCTTCATATATTTCGTCTTCGTCTTCTTGGTTTTAACAGCAGGTGGCATTTCAATTCATTGGTAGTCGGATTTTTTTTTTAAGCACTTCTGCCATTTTATAAGAGCGCGCGCGTTCTTACGCTATGGCGTCACTCCCAGCATACATCGCGCGCCTATAAAAACTTACCTAACGACGCGCTTGCCGCCATTTCATTTATCTTGGAGTGGTAGTGGCTACGTTGTTCCACGGGTTTGTGTGGCAGGTTACTTTTGTTTTCATACCTCGCATCTAGGTTTGCATTTGCAACGCATTCTGTTCTCTGCGTGTCCACCCGTTTACTATTAGACTTCTAACTTTTCTAATTTAATAAGGAAGACGAAAAGAACTACGTCAAGATGTCCGCAGAGGCACCAGTTGAAAGCGCCGAGACAACTAGCCAAAGGTGGGTGTTTTATATTTGCATCATGCTTTTCTATCCATAACTTCATTTATTCTATGTAGGGACAGTGTGTCTTTTTCTGTGCGCATATTTAACTCATTTAATGAGTTTGAGTGGTGCTGAGAATAAGCGCGTGGCCCTTTCGGCAATCTCATCCATTCGATTGTTCAATAAACTAAAGCCTAGCATCAGATTGTCTTGTGCAACTACTTCATTCATTTCTGCAGGAGATCTGCAGTGTCGCCGTTCGTGTTCTCCAAAGTTTGTGTGTTTTTTTTAACTTGTGTGGGTATTTGTTTATTAAATTGGTACAAATGGAGTGCCGGCTTTTGAAGGCTGATCTGCGATCTCTTTCTGAAAAGAGGCCTTAGAGGTGAGGGGTTTCTTTGTGTCGGTGGAGGATTAAGGGCCCCGTCTAACCAAGTAATTTGTAAGAGAGGTGAGGGACCGAATGATAAACTCCAGGTCAGAATTGTCGCTGATATGACCATTTGGTGAAAATTCTGTCGCGATTAATGCGTCGCCAGGTATGTTCTCAAAGTTTCTCGCAGGCGGTGCGGAGGCCTAAAGCGTGGCTCCTGGCGCTGGTCCTCTTGTACTTGGGAACAACGGGAACAGGAATGGGCGGAGTATGAAGGATCCGTGCGAAACCTGAAGTAGTTATTATTAACGTGCATATAGAAAAAGTCATACGAGTTTCAAATGAATTATTTTTAGCAGGCATGACGTCTGTTAATTTAAAATAGGGAAATGAATGCTGGTATTTTAACTCGTTTATTTGTGAAGGCCTTATGTTAAACCATCAAATAGAAGTGATCTTTAACTGAAAGTAAAATACGCAATAACTTGTAAACATTGAAGTTTTTGTGGATCCCTGCTCACAAATGTCCTTTATGTCATTAAAAGAGCATGTAAGTTAGCTAAAAGTTCATTTTTGTTTAGAACAGAAATCTTCTCTGGTACTTTTAGACAAATATTAATTTAAATGTATAGCTAAGGCATTTTATAGGGAATGGGGAAAACATTTGGGAGATTAGTGGTAAAGGAAGGTATTTATTTGCTGTGTGGTGTTGGGGAAATACTAGAACACTAAATGGTCTGGTGCTTTGAAATAGGGTACCACAAAAGCTGCTAAATCTATCCTATTTACTGTCTTTTAAATATTAAAGTTGAGAATAGAAGTCTGTTTATAACATTTACTAATTATCTAAAATATCCATGAATGTATAATACATTCTAGAAGATTAATTAATTACAAGTAAAAGTTGGAACTTCCATCCAGTATTTGGAAATAATGGATTGTTACTTGTGATCCCAGTGTGCCAGTGTCTGGGGGGAAGAAAGCAGTAGTATTGACTTTCATCGAGTTTGTGTGTTCGTAAGAATGATTAATGCTTTGAAATCACTTGAGGTTTATTTTTGCATCTTTACATCCTTTGAGATCACCATCCTTTGAGATCACCAATATATAATATACCATTCAATTCTTCTTGGTGTCTAGTTGTGCAAGCTGATGGTCTTTTTAGAGTTCCTCCTATTTTGGCTCCCTAAGCCCAAAAAATTTGGGGGTATTTTTTTATCCATATTTTGTGCAGGAAATACACCCTTAAGGAATAAACCAGTTGGCGTCTTTAGCAAAAAAGATCAGGAATAACTTGAAGCTGGGTATCAACCGACCCCAAGGGTTACTCTTTCCACATGCCTAAATTACCAAACCCCAAGTTTTGTGAGTGTAATACTATTGTGAGTTTGCTTTTCATGATTGTGGTGTTTTGACATTTGCCAGTAGTCCACGCCCTCTGAGTGAAAGTTAAAAATGACATGTCAAGCACAAGGTCTCATTTTTTATGCACACCCTGAATTAGTGCTGCTGACACTAAAGTTTATTATAAATGGTTAGCAAAAATATGGAAAAGACAATTCAGTGATTACAGTAAGTTAACAGTACTGAAAGTATATTAAGTGATAAATTATAATAATTAGAGGATAACTAGGCTTTACAAGTATATAAATATTTGTCTGAAACTCAGTTGAAAAGGAATTCAAAGATGGAATATATGACCACAATAGCATTTGTGAATGTGGTATTTACTCATTAAAAAATTAAGTAACTTAGAGGCACAGTGGAGCTCTGCTGGTCTGTGTGGGTTCCCTCCAGGTGCATGGATTTCCTTCCACAATCCAAAGCTATTCAGGTTAAATGGATTGGGTACTAAATTGGCCCTAGTGTGTGTGTGTGCTGTATGTGCCTGTGTTCATTCTTTGATGGACTGGTACCCTGTCCAGTGATTCCTGCCTTGCGCCCCATGGTTGCCTGGATAGGCTGCAGCTCCCCCACAAGCATGCCCAGAATAAGTGTGTACTCAAATTTAATACAATGTGTAAAAGTATAATCTGCATTAACATTTTGAGTTCTACAAAAGGATGTGCTACCTTCTTGGGTGCACTTGTTGAGCTTAATTTGAAATACAAAATTGAAAGGACAACGTCCATACTTTGCTAAAGAAGCATATTTTATATTTAACGTTGTAGCTTCATGGAGTGTTTCATGCTTCAAGTTGACTGCAGTAAATCTTGATCTTTTTAAGCCAGATTTTGTGTGTGTGTGTGTGTGAGAGATCTAGCCTTTAACTTGGGTGTTGGTTTGAACATAACACACAGTCCAAATTCTTTGGCATAACAAGCACACTTTACAGCTCTTTTCCAGGTGGACTCAAGTTTGTTTAGATAAATACGCATTGTAATCATGAATAGTTTTCTCCGATTAATGATAGTTGTGTGTCATGTTTGTACATTAATAAAGTAGTACACAATTGTGCCTTATTCAAAGGTAAGAATGTGTTGTTTTTTCCCAAATTTGACATGCCTTTTCTTTATTCAAATTGCACTATATCTTGATTTAATTGCTCAAAACAAGATACGTTAAATGTTAATGGTGATTTAGTGACTGCCTTCTGTTCATATTCATCTTGATATGATCACTTGATTCTGGGTAAATTTTGTCTCTGAATAAAATGAATCTCTGACGAATTAACTGAAACCGGTTAAACAGCAGTTGAAGTAAATGTGGCGCTGTAATTTTAAGAATGGTGCCAGAAGATACGTCTGCTTGGTGGCCTTCTGGCCAAGGTTTATGGTAATTATCTGTGGATAAAGTCAAATTTACTGCTGATTAAAATAAGAAATTCACTGTGCCAAATATTTACACTGTTTTTTTGTTGGAGTAAGTGATTACGTCTATCGTAGATTGAATTTTTCATTCCTGTACATGCTTTCTATCTGCACCTTTGTGAAGTGTTTGTATATGTCCATAGTTTAATCATGACCCTAAAATAAAAAATGACCAAAAACTTGAGTTAGGCTTTGGGCCTCAATAAGAAGGTGGAACACGTTTTAAGACAACAAATATGAACTTGAAGCTTTGCTGAAACAGATTCAAGAGCCTTTTTTCATCAGGGTTCAGGTATTTGTTGAATATGAAAAATGATCCATGTTTAAATGTTAGTTTAATCCCACAAACTCCAATTTAGGATCCTGGATTCAATATTTTTTTTTTTTTTTTACAGTGAGGTGAATGGCAAACCAAATGAGAGTCGGAAAGAGAGGCCTCAGAAGCGAGGAGGTGGCAACACCCGTTTTGAGCCCTACTCAAATCCATCCAAAAGATATCGAGTTTTTGTCAGCAACATCCCTTTTGATGTCAAGTGGCAGTCTTTGAAAGATTTAATGAAGGAAAAAGGTAACGTTGGCATCTGTGAATTCTGTGCCATCAACTCTGAGGAGTATAACACTAGTTAAGTGTTTTGTACATTGAACATTTAGTTTCCAGAGTTCTGGATTTGCAGTATTATGTACCATCTTTTGATGTGATGGATCTGTTTTTGGTGCAGATGGAAGTGTTTAGAAGAGTGGTGGCTTTTTTTCATGCAGTTTTACCTGTTAGAATCCAAGCTAGTCTCATATATTTGTGCCGATCTATAAAATGTAATAGTCGGACTGTAGCAAAGTGTACTGATTGTCTGAAGTTTAAGTATTATAATAATGGATGTTTTATTGTAGATGGGAATTCCAAAAGAAATCTGTAGAAAAGCCAAGCAAAATGACACCTTTTATTGGTTAACTAAAAAGATTATAATATGCAAGCTTTCGAGGCAACTCAGGCCCCTTCTTGCCTGAAGAAGGGGCCTGAGTTGCCTCGAAAGCTTGCATATTATAATCTTTTTAGTTAGCCAATAAAAGGTGTCATTTTGCTTGGCTTTTCTCTACATTCATAATGGCTAACACGGTACAACACCCTAGTACTAACAGAAATCTGGACACTTAAATATAACTTTCTCCTGTTAGTCTTCTGTTTTAGTCGGTTGGAAACAAGTTAATTTTAAAATGGTGGTCACATCTTTGAGTTAATTCAATTGCATGGCCTCCTGTAGGTTTACTTTCCAATGGATTATTTTGAGTGGGATTAGAATTGGAGCCATCTAGTCTGGTGTTCCTCCTGTAGTAAGATGGAATCCTCAACACTGTTAGCCTGAGCATCTAGTGGCACTTTCCAGTACTGTTTAGAGCAGGGGTAGGCAACGTCGGTCCTGGAGTGCCACAGTATGTGCAGGTTTTTGTTCCAACCCAGTTCCTTAACGAGAACTCAATTATTGCTGATGAAGCACATATTGCTTAAGTGACATTTTAATGCTTCATTTTAGTGGTCTCGCTTGTTAAGGTTCTCCAACCTTAATTGCTTATTTCAATCTTAAACTGCTGCATTCAGTGTTTTAATTGCTCCTTATTAGCAATAAGATGTAAAAGACAAAGCAGCCAGCAGTTCTCCAGCTAGCTTTTTTCCAATTACATGTGTGTTCATCATGCATGCACGGTTTGATTTAATAAAACACTTAATAGAAAAATGTGACAGACTGAAAATGATCTGTTTTAGGCTTCAAATCATTTGGATGATAACCTTGGAAAGGAAAAAAATCTACGATATAAAAGCCTTACATTGCACAGACTAACAAGCCATAAAATTAAATAAGGTCTGAGATTGGCAATGATTGGTTTCTAATTAAGCAATTGGGTTGAATGAAAACCTGTAGCCACTGCGGCTCACCAGGACCGACATTGCCTACCCCTGTTTTACATCTTATTGCTAATAAGGAGCAATTAAAACACTGAATGCAGCAGTTTAAGATTGAAATAAGCAATTAAGGTTGGAGAACCTTAACAAGCGAGACCACTAAAATGAAGCATTAAAATGTCACTTAAGCAATATGTGCTTCATCAGCAATAATTGAGTTCTCGTTAAGGAACTGGGTTGGAACAAAAACCTGCACATACTGTGGCACTCCAGGACCGACGTTGCCTACCCCTGGTTTAGAGGATATGCCTTGGACACTAAAACAGTATACACATTGTAACATCATAGTTGTTGGCTCAAGGTGTCAATAATTTTATGGCACTTGACACTGATCGGCATTTCAGTGTTTTGAACTACTTTAGTTTTGCATATGTTGCAGTTTAAGGTTTGTAATTGGTAATTTATTTATAAGGCTTTTATACTTTTTGCATTACAACTACTCTTTGTAACAATTTCAGTTTCTGTCTTGGAATACATTTATTGTGTCTGGACCTTTAATGTAAAAGTGTGAGTAAATAGTTTAAGGCATTATGTTTGTGTTATTGCAATTCATATGAAGTTGTGTTTTTAGTAACCAGAAGAGAATTTGATTTATCTGTAATGATCTATATCCTGAGTGTTTCAGATTTGAAAATCGGGCATTCCTATAGTGAAAGCACATTAATCTACTGAAGTGGTTAATCTGTCAAATGTTAATTTGTATATAGGATGGTAATTAATGCATCAAATATGACTATCCCTTGTGTAGTGATATCTGTGTAATTTTTTTAATGTTCTTGGCATATTCCATTTTGTGTTCTTAAAGCATAGTTCGGGCTTTTGGACAGGCACGTTATGGTGGTTCTTTCTTTATAAAGCCTCATTTTGGGACCTCTAGGATGTTTACTTGCTCAATGGCGCAAAGGTGTATTCTGTGTGGTTCCAACTTGACACTTTCTGAGTGAATGGCTTTATGCATCATGGGTCTCTACCTACAGTTAGGTCCATAAATATTTGGACAGACAACTTTTTTCTAATTTTGGTTCTGTACATTACCAGAATGAATTTTAAATGAAATAACTCAAATGCAGTTGAAGTGCACACTTTCACCTTTACTTCAGTGGGGTGAACAAAACGATTGCATAAAAATGTGAGGCAACTAAAGCATTTTTTAACACAATCCCTTCATTTCAGGGGCTCAAGAGTAATTGGACAAATTAAATAACTGGAAATAAAATGTTCATTTCTAATACTTGGTTGAAAACCCTTTGCTGGCAATGACAGCCTGAAGTCTTGAACTCCTGGATATCACCAGATGCTGGGTTTCCTCCTTTTTTAATGCTCTGCCAGGCCTTTCCTGCAGCGGCTTTCAGTTGCTGTTTGTTTGTGGGCCTTTCTGTCTGCAGTTTAGTCTTCAACAAGTGAAATGCATGTTCAGTTGGGTTAAGATCAGGTGACTGACTTGGCCATTCAAGAATTTTCCACTTTGCTTTAATAAACTCCTGGGTTGCTTTGGCTGTATGTTTTGGGTCATTGGGCGGCATTTCATGATACAGATGGACAATCGATTTGACTGCATTTAGCTGGATTTGAGCAGACAGTATGTCTCTGAACATCTCAGAATTCATTTGGCTGCTTCTGTCCTGTGTCACATCATCAATAAACACTAGTGTCCCAGTGCCACTGGCAGCAATGCACGCCCAAGCCATCACACTGCCTCCACCATGTTTTACAGATGATGTGGCATGCTTTGGATAATGAGCTGTTCCACGCCTTCTCCATACTTTTTTCTTGCCATCATTCTGGTAGAGGTTGATCTAGGTTTCATCTGTCCAAAGAATGTTTTCCCAAAGCTGTGCTGGCTTTTTTAGATGTTCTTTAGCAAAGTCCAATCTAGCCTTTCTATTCTTGAGGCTTATGAGTGGCTTGCACCTTGCAGTGCACCCTCTGTATTTACTTTCATGCAGTCTTCTCTTTATGGTAGACTTGGATATCGATACGCCTACCCCCTGGAGAGTGTTCACTTGGTTGGCTGTTGTGAAGGGGTTTCTCTTCACCATGAGAATGATTCTGCAATCATCCACCACTGTTGTCTTCCGTGGACGTCCAGGTCTTTTTGCGTTGCTGAGTTCACCAGTGCTTGCTTTTTCTCAGGATGTACCAAACTGTAGATTTTGCCACTCGTAATATTGTAGCAATTTTTCAGATGGGTTTTTTCTGTTTTCGCAGCTTAAGGATGGCTTCTTTCACCTGAATGGTGAGCTCCTTTGACCACATGTTGTCTGTTCACAGCAAAATCTTCCACATGCAAGCACCACACCTCAAATCAACTCCAGGCCTTTTATCTGCTTAAGTGATAATGATATAACTGACTTGCCCACACCTGCCCAAGAAATAGCCTTTGAGTCAATTGTCCAATTACATTTGAGCCCCTGAAATGAAGGGATTATGTTAAAAAAAAAAAAAATGCTTTAGTTGCCTCACACTTTTATGCAATCGTTTTGTTCACCCCATTGAATTAAAGCTGAAAGTCTGCACTTCAACTCCATTTGAGTTGTTTCATTTAAAATTCATTGTGGTAATCTACAGAACCAAAATTAGAAAAAAGTTGTCTCTGACCAAATATTTATAGACCTAACTGTAGTTCAGATCCAGTAATACCTTAAAATATCAGTTTCACTTTTGGTAAATGTTTTCTGAACTAATTTTCTCCATATGGCTAAGCTGTTGATTGGGTGGAATTTTTCAAGCTCAAATCTTATTCATATACCAATGGCATAACTTTCTTTAACGTTTTAATATGATGTGCTCTGTGTCTGGTTAAGACGTGTTTTATAGCTGCCTGACATAACTCATTTCAATTAAACTTGTCATTAATGTAGCATCTAGGAGATGTATGGCAACTGCTGTATGTGTTTTAAGCCACTTATACAAACTAACTTGTAAGGAGGATTTTTGTGCTGTTTGCCTCTTTCTTTAGTAGGTTCCCTGGAGACATTTATGGATGCGATACTGGAATGCAAAGTATTAATATTTAACTTTCTTGGCATTAAGATGGACTGACTTGACCTGCAGCAGTGTGCTGGTTAGAAAGTGTGCCATCAGTGGGGATCATGCTGGTCCTTCCTGGGATACTGAAGCGAGTTAACCCTGGAGCACCATTTGGGGATCAACAACACTCGTGATCGCAACTGATTTTGCAGCCCATCTTGATTTCATACCTGGAATTGTGAAGCTTTGGCAGTCATTTTAAATATTTCCTTTACAAATAGTGGCTTATTTCATGCCGAGGAGTTTAGTTTATTGAAGGTATTTTGGCATCCTTTCTGGGCTTTAGTGGATTAGTGTTCCACAGATAAGAATGCCAAGAAAAGAGTGGCCAAATAACCACAGTTTATTCTGCTTATCGTATGTCTTGTAAATGTGAAATATTTCTTTGACCAATCTTGTTTCAGTCGTGACCAGGAGTGGTTTTTTCATCACTGGCACATGAACTGTGATCTGGCTGATTTATTTTTCTTTCAGCCTGAAGGCTTTATCTTGGCATTGTGGTAGAGTAGCTAAAGGTTCTGTGGTGTTAAAATTAAGCTTTCTTTTTTTTAGGTTACACCACATTTATTACAGTGCCTGACTGAAATCCCAATGCCATGCCATGAAGCCACATTGGCAAATTGTTAATTTTCTCTTGAAATGTTGTCTTTGGTGTAGGAGGAGTGGGTGGAGGTACAGGTCTACAAAGAAAGATTGCTTCCTGCACTTGTCTGAAACTTAGCAGCTCCTAGTCTGGAGTTTTATGAAGTCATCTGTTGTTTGACTGCTTTCTTTTAAAGCTTGTTGTTCGGTATATCAGTGTTTCGTTTCCTTGGCCCTTGAAGACCACTGACATGTTCTCCTATTAATTTAAGGCCAGCTTTCTATAGTTTTGATTTTTTTGGGGGTTAATTTGACAAAACGTGGTTCTGTGTGTTTACTCAAAAGAGCGTATTGATAATTAAGACCACACCTAATATTGCAGCAGTTTTCACTGACCACCCAGTGACAAATAAAACAATGCTGTAGTAAACTTCTGATTTTGAGGCCTCTTAGAAGTTCACAGTCAGTGGTTTCCTAGGTCCAGAGTTGTGGAGCGCTGGTTTTATATATAGTAACAAACTTCTCTGTGACTCTTGAGGGTTTGCTTACTTTTGAGGAAGACAAAAGTCTGGGTATTTGCGTTTTGGGCCATTGTCACCTGTGTTACGGTAAATCACTTGGCAGTCAGACCTGGTGTGCAGTGTTTGAAGTGGCTTTTGTAGCACTTGCAGACAGTATCTTGGAATTGTGGGTACAGGGTACCATGATTATTTGACACACATGGGCCCTACCTTAAGGCCACCGTCTAAGAAAGTGGTCCTTGCTCACAAATAGGTTGTGGATTTTCAAATGAATTGGCCTCTGTTGATGTATCAATTGTTCATTGGTGTAGATTTATGCCAAGGGAGGTGACTTTTTGAACTCCTGGACATGTGCACCAATTCTTTGTACACCTGTACCACCAGTGTTGGTAGCTGAGGTATCGCAGAAGGCCCAGGCCTCTTAAACTGAAGCGTGGTGCTCATCGCAAGGTTGTCGATGTCTTTTCTAAATCCCCATTGTTTTCTTGGCTTCTCTCCCTTGGTGTGTGTCGTCTGGAATCTGATTTGTAGTGGGTGAGGTAACATACGTGGAGCACTTAATGGACGCAGAAGGCAAGTCGAGGGTAAGTGAAAGATGGACGTTTTTATGTTCGTAAGTTTGAGCTTTTTCTTTTACTTTTAATGTATGGATTCAATGGCTTTGTAGTTTGAGGCACATCATACACAGCTATAAAACTTAAGGTTTTGTGCCTTTGTCTCATTAAGTTTACACGCTTGCGTGTGGTAAATTAGGGGTGCTGTACAGGCACGAGATCAATGTTCTCCAGTTCTTGGGGTAAGACCCCCGGGTAAAGTCCCAATTGAACATCCATATTCTATACTGGTCCTTAATTGTATATTGACTTGCAAGTGATCTCCAACATAGGTGGTGTTAAGTTGTTGTATTGAGTCTGGATTTTTATATTTAATTAAGATACTCCTAATGTCCTCCTGTTAAGATAGTCATTATTGCTTTTTGCCTTTTTGGTTTGTATGAAGGTATTAGTGATTATGGATTTTTATGTTAAATCCATTTGTGCATGTCTGAGATGGTGGTTGGACCAGTTGGGGGATTGTAATGGTTGATACAGTGGAAGAAGCAGTTAATTGTTTAGTTCTGTAGTAATTGGCAGTCAACTGATTGAAATTGCATGTTTCTAGGCTGCAGGAGGAGGTTGTAAAAGTATGAAAGGAGGTGACATTTCCAAAGGTTTATGCATATCTTTTTGGTGCTAGTTTTTAGCAATCTCTCAATAATTTGTCTAATGTTTGGTGTTTTGTTTTATTTTATATCTCCTCCCTTGGCCTTCTTCCTTTGATTCCAGGGCTGTGCGTAAGTAATTTTAGACTTCTTGTGTCTAAGTGTAATGTATATTAAGCCTTGTCCTCTGCTGACCAAAATGACCTTTTACAGGGTGGTTGAGTTCAGAACTGAGGAGCTCATGAAAAAGGCAGTGGAGACAGTACACAAGTACAACATGAATGGCCGTCCTCTTAAAGTGAGAGAGGTAAGACTCCAGACAGTGGATTGTTAAAGTTTAGAACAAACAGTAATTTTGAAGTATTCACTTTTTCCCTACTTTTCAGGATCCTGATGGGGAGCTTGCACGCCGGGCAGCTCAGAGAGCAGGAGGAGGGCAATCTGGAGGGATGGGTATGGGTCCTAATATGACACCACTGACCAATATTCCTCCTAGTCTTCAAAACAATCCAAACATCCCCAGTGAGATTATTCATGCGCTACAGGCTGGGAGACTTGGTAGTACCATTTTTGTTGCCAATGTAAGTCTGTCTTGACTTTGAGTGCTTATGTTTATGAAAGTTTTATTTCTGCAGGATGTATACAGATCATTAACTAAGGCTTGTTTTAAAGCTGGATTTTTGTCAATTTTCATTATTTTTAAGCTTGTAGACCTTTTTTAAATATACAGAGTAGATGCATCTGCTTTTACATTTAAGCAAATATTGTTTAATTCTACATTTTTCCTGTTTTTTTGGCTGTTCGCTATCCAGAATAGAAAGGTCAATTCATAAAAGTGGCTACTGGTGAAACTGAAAATTGATGATAAAATTAAACATGTCATCATTTTTGAAGACTTTCAAATTTTACCAACATATATGATGCAGTCTAGATCAAAGGGTTTGTCTTGGAGGAACAGAATCATAGTCTGTAGCATTTGATCTGTCCCCAAAGTTAAATGTAAATGTTGAAATTTTTTCCCTGTTGGTGGGTTGTTGAAAATTTGCATAGGACTGTTTCTGCTATCTTGCTTCTGAGTGACTTTGGTTGGAATCTTAAGAGCTATACTGAAAACATCTCCCCCTTTCTGTAACATTGGAATTAGTTGCCAAGCCTTTTTAACAGAATATTCTATTCCTTTTTTAATCATGGTGTTAAAAGGTTTCTTTACAAGTAAGCTGCAGGAGCCCAAAGTCCTAATATACTAAAGATGGAAAAAGTAAAATCACTTCATCACTGGATGATATGACACTTGCATTCAGAAACTGGAGGAGCAATAACAAGGCAGTGCCCTATAGTAACAGTTCTGAGACAGTTTATTTGAAGGTGGGCATTGTTGCATAAAGCGTAGTTTGTCAGATTTAGACTTTTAATTACTCTTGTTCACATTCTGTAGTAAATGAGATTTAATGCACAAGGAAAGCACTGGGCTTGATTAGGGTAAATGTTAGTCAGAGATGTACTTGCAGCCTCCTCATATTTTTGTTATTTGCCTTAATCATTACAGCCATGTACCTATTTTTAAGAATACAAAACTGATTCAGCATAACTTGAGTACACCTTGGTATGATTTACCTGTGTAAGTAGCATTAACATGTTTGTTCCTTTGTGTTCTGTAGCTTGACTACAAAGTTGGTTGGAAAAAACTGAAAGAAGTCTTTGGCATGGCTGGAAATGTGGTACGAGCAGATATATTGGAAGACAAGGATGGGAAGAGCAGAGGAATGGGCACAGTCACATTTGAGCAGTCACTTGAAGCTGTTCAGGCAATTTGTATCCTTTTGGTGTCAAATGACCTGGTGTTCTAAAGCTGTTGGGTTAATGTGTAATTGTATTTGGGGTATTTAAATTGTACATTAAAGTAAATGCCCATGTTGTACTAGATACTCGCAACCACAGGTAATACTGTAAACCCATAAAGATGTACATATTTACCAAAACTCTTTACTACAGTGGGGTCTGTTTAGGAAGGGGAATTTAAAAAGCAATCCAGTGAAAGGAGGGTTACTTTTGTAGCAACAAATTAGGAATCTGGATCATTCTGCAGAGTGAAAAACAAAACTAAGAATGTTAACTAATGTAGAAAATTGATAATGTTTATGTAGTACAGTAGCAGCTGTTAACTGATAACTGATGTGTAGACAGTGGGGTTAACATGTTGCGATTTTTAGTAAGCGACATTGATACGTTTAATAGAGCAGTTTACATTTATTTTGTGCTCTGGTTTATTTTGCTGTTGCTGTTACTGATTTATGTGAAAGTAAAACATTTTAAAGGTTTTGTTAGCGATCAGCCATTTTCATAATGTATTTGTATTTGTGTGGTGCAAATGTTTGAGGTTGAAATATAGTGGTTTTGTTTTAGGGGAATGGATAACTTACTTTCAAACTAGCTGTTCAGATGGCAGCAATGTTGTATTTCAAAGTATTGTGTTAACGTGAATTGGCATGGCGATAAGGGTCATTTTGAGTAGTGCTGGTAAATAACTTGCAGCCTCCTCGTATTTTTGTTATTTGCCTTAATCATTACAGCCATGTTTAATGGACAACAGCTATTCAACAGACCTATGCATGTCAAGATGGTAAGTGTTGCTTTGCTCAGAGTATCTTGCAGGGTTTCTAAATAAAGTATTTCTTGATGCTCAGTTGTGTCTTTACAGGATGAAAAAGCAGTGGTTAAAGGAGACTTCTCCTCTCAGGACAGATCATCACTACCTCGTAAGTGTTTGGCAATATGTTGTGGCTCAGCTATTAAGGTGCCATTTATCTTAGTAATCCTCCTTTAATCTCTTTGTAGATGGACTTGGTGGTATTGGAATGGGTTTAGGACCTGGTGGACAACCCATTGATGCAAATCAACTCAGATCAGGAGCAAGTAGTATTGGCAATGTTATGGGTCCTGGAAGTGGAGGCAAGTCTACTAATCTGGAATTATACAGGGGTGGGCAAAAGTAGGTTTACAGTTGTATGGAAAAAGACATGCAGGTTATGATTATTAAGATAGCTTTATTAACTCGATACCCTTATGAAGGAGACAAATACAATCTTTTATATATCTCTTCTGGTTTGTCCTGCTTCCACTTCAAAACCGGTCCCACCCACACGCAGCTGACTCGGCATTTCTTGATTCCTATTCGTCCTCTTCATGTCATGCACTATACTAGCCTGCTGAGCGTAATACATCCAACAAGTACTCGAGGTGCTGCCGCAACGGTAAAGTAGCTTTACCACCTTTGCGGGAGCCACCTGCGTCTTTACAACAGCTTCTTACACAGCAAACATCAGAAGCTAAAAATGATCATGAACACATTTGAGAATACAACTCTTCTCTAGCGTTTGCTTCCATGGGTGCACAGATAACTCAACCTCCTGGCCACAGACAATTCGGTTTTAAAATACACGGGCAAATTTATCACCAAATCTCTCCACCATATGCTAACACTTCTACCTCTCCAGGATATGGACAGTTGTATGTTTTTGACAGAGCGCAAGATACTGAAGTACACTTACAAAATAAAGCAAACTCTGCATGCAGCGAAAATGTACTTCTCCAGCTAGATTCCATGCTCTGAACTATCAACCCCTTCGCTAAATCATACAAACACATGCATGAAATCGCTCAGTCCAAACAGCATCTGTATGAAGGAAAACCCTAGGCAGGATTTACGACGATACAATGCCCCGACATTGCAGTGATTTTCGTCGGAGAAGATGGCGAAACGCCTGCCGAAAGGAACATTTGCATCTATCCCATAGGCAACTCCTGTAAACCGATTTCCACGCTCAATATGAATTGCGATCCTATGGTTTCCCGCTTTTATTCCCCTACGGAGACATTGGCTGGCACAAGGATTTAAATGTTCCCGATAAAAAGTGCCAAGTGAATAAGGCTTACTCGATGCCAATTTTACGCATACAGATTAGCAATGAGGAATACATGTAGTATTTTGCACTCCAGCGGCAAACTATTCCAACAGTACGTCGTAGACGCGTATGTTAAAACAGGGCGCGCGTCTCAATTCTCGGATTGCATCAACAAGATCTGTGCATGGAACTATCAGACGCACTGCAAGCAAACGCTGAAAGTAACGTACGTGTAGGCAAAATGATCATATTACCGTCCACATTTCCAGGAAATCCAAGATACATACAACAAAACTATCAGGATGCCATGGCCATAGTACGTAAATTCGGAAAGCCTGATTTATTTATCACTTTCACATGTTATCCTGCTTGGCCGGAAATTCTACATGCACACTGCATCTTTCAAGAAGTATTTATTTCTTGATTTCTGAATTCCTTACTCACCATTTTCCATTCCTATTCTTACACCGCCGTATGGTACAGCGTGCGTCGGCTAGTTAATAAGTAATACAAGAAACTTTTTCACATATTCATAACTGTAAGCCTACTGTTTGGCCACCCCTGTTTATTTGAATGCTTGTCTGCCCCATCTGGAGTCATTCAAGTTTCTTTTGGGATTGAATGCATGTTTGAATACTGGTACTTTTTATTTTTGCAGGCATTGATGGAATGAACTATGGTGGCATGGGACGGTTGGGAGGTATGGTGTGTTTTTTTGTTTTTTTTTTTAATCTGTTGCATCTGAGCAGAGAATGTTGGTAGTTTGGTAGATTACTTGGTAATAGGTACTTTCTGGATGTTTTTAAATTCCTAGGCATGGACAGCTCCTTTGGAGGTGTCATGGGTGGAATGGATCGCTTTGGTCCAACAGGAATGGGACGGATGAATGGTAAGAATATATAATTTTTTTTTTAAATCCCTGGTGTGTTTTTTTTTTTTTTTTGTTTAAATCTTTTTTGTTTTTAGAGATGGAACGTGGACTAGGTGGAGGCTTTGATCAGAACTTTAGCAGAGGTGATGTTGGCATGTCAAGAGGTTTTGGCGATTCATTTGACAGAGGTATAGGTTAGTCAGTTTTACTTTCTTCTGGACAAATTTTTTCCCCATTTTTGTAATCAATTGCTTTCCAGTACCTAAAAAATTGGATTTTTTTTTTTTTTTTTAAATCTAACAAATGCCTGTTTTAATTCCATAGGTAGCTCGATGAGTATGGAGCGGATGGGATCTAGTATGGACAGGATGAGCTCAGGAATGGATAGGATGCAAGGACTTGACAGAGTTGGAATGGGAATTGATCGAATGGACCGTGTTGCTGATATTGATAGATTAGGCTCTGGTTATGATCGGTTGAGCTCTGGGATGGATAGAATGGGGCCTGGGATGGATCGGCTTGGTTCTGGCCTGGATCGTATGAGCTCTAGCATGGACCGTCTTGGCCCAGTTGGATATGATCGTTTAGGCCCTTCTGGCATGGAGCGAATGGGGTCTGGAATGGATTACATGGCTCCAATGGGCATGGATCGAATGGGTTCTGGAATGGATCGAATGGGTGCCAGCTTTGACAGAGTTGGTGGCATGGGAATGGACCGCTACCCGGCAACAGGATTGGACCACATGGCCTCAGTGGGAGCAGGATCTGGATTTGATAGGTCTGCTGATATGGATCGTGGTGGCTTTGGTGCTGGCGTAGCAGCTTCTGGCGCTGGAGCAAACCCTCGAAAGGGATGCCAAATTTTTGTCAGAAATGTAAGTACACATACCTTTTGACACACGTTCTCTACAACATTCAGATGATTTTTAATGCTGCGTAAACCAAATAGCCATAATGCAGTAATTACATTGATGCTTGCTAGTGTAGTCTTCCCAATCAGTGGAAACTTAAGTGAGCATTTGCTGCCTAGTAATAGTTTAGCTTCTTTGGACATATTGTATATAGGACCTGGAGAAACTTCTAAGTTGATCATACCGAGAATTAATGGTTTTGTTCACACTTTGGGTCACCTGGCAACTTCCCGGGTCATTTAATATTCATTCAGAAGAATGAACATGGGACTAATTAAATTGTCCAACTCTGGACAAACTGTGTGAAGGATAAACTTAAATTAGAAAGTTATACAGTCTAGAGGGTGTGCATGCAGATGTTAGTGCATTTTTGCTGTTCCTTAAAACTGCATAAAGATTGACTTACTGAGTTAATGAGCACACGAATTTTCACTTCAGCTTTGCTGTTTATTGAGCTGTGGAAAGTGTCTACTGGAGCTGCAGCCTCTTCTTCGGTGACTGGGCTCTGGTTTTATCCTTGGCTTGAATGGAAAGTTTTTCGTTCATCCATTTTACAGCGTTTTCCCAGATTAAGTTAGGACTTGTACCCCTTGCAAGACTCTGCTGTTATGTTTATGATGACTTTGGCCATTGTGATTTGCACTAAGTCTGCCTTCCTTCTCACAGATACAGATTTTTTTTTTGGCTTTGAGATGGGCGAGAATTTTGCTTATACGATTATATTGAAAGTTTCATTTTGAAAGGTTTAGTGTTCGAGTTAAACTAAATATATGCAAGTTTGATTATAGTACAATGCAAAGGAGTCATGAAAGTAAAAGCAACTTCAGTGTATTATACCTTTTCTGAAGTCTAGTGATTAGCTTCTTAAATTGTGTATCGTGTAGTATGTATGTTACATGCTGGAACTGAATTTCACTCGAGTAAATTTGGGACTTCAAGATGCAATAAAAAAAATCCAGAAGTACAAATGTACTTGACGGGCTCCCTGTGCTTAAATGCACTATGCAAAATAGTAGTTTATTGTATGTGCAGAGATTGCTCATACATGGTTGTGGTGACTGTGGATCCAAGATGTGTAAAATATTCAGAATATAAGGTATTTACAAACTAGCAAAGTGCAACATTGTTCAATTAAATGAGAGATGGGTAGACTCTGTAGCTAATGATTTTTCATACTTTTTTCTTCCTTTTAGTTGCCATTTGACTTCACTTGGAAAATGCTTAAAGACACTTTTAACTCTTGTGGTAAGTTTGCATCTGGTTTCTGATCATAGACTTGGGTGCTTAGACCACTGGTATTGTCTGATACTGTCAAGTGTGTGTATTGTGTTTATATCCCTGAAAGCTTGTTTTCACTTTGTGTTCAGCTCATTGAAATGTCCTCCCTTTTTCTGTCTTTCCTTAGGTCATGTACAGTATGCAGATATCAAAATGGAGAATGGCAAGTCAAAGGGCTGTGGGGTTGTTCGTTTTGAGAATCCTGAAACTGCAGAGAGGGCCTGCAGACTCATGAATGGAACAAAGTTATCTGGCCGTGAAATTGATGTTCGAATTGACAGAAATGCATAAAATGTTCTAATATTGTCCAGTTCTATCCGCTGTTTCAGATTTGAACTATGTTGGATTCCCTCCCCATCCATGAATTGTTTTTAATGACCAAACATTTGAGTTAAATTTTTATTTCTACCATCTTTTAAATGGAAAATGTTTACTAGTGTTTTTTTTTGTCAAGTGATGAGTTAAAAGAATTTCAGTTTTGTCAATGTTGTGTGGTGGCTTTTTTCAAGGTGAAAATTGATTCAACTTTTTGTATTTAGCAGACTAGATATTGAACCTTTTGAACTTGAATGGCTGCCCTTGCCTTCATGCTCTTAGGAATTTTTAGTCTCTTTGCATAAAAATATTTACCAGATTAAATCTTCTATATTGGGTGCATTTATTAAAGATACCTGATCTGGATCACATGCTGTCTTTGTCTGCTTTTTGCACTCCCAGACTCCCCAAAAATTAGAATATTTGTGTTAGACTACTCATACGTGGCAAAAGATGTACCAGTTTATAAACCCATTTGTGCAAGTGCCCACTATTAAACAAGGGCATATGTTACACCGGTACTATGCTGGAGCTCAGTGACCAATTGGGCTCTAGTATAGTTGGAGTTTTGGTGAAGCAGCTTTATGGGTTTTGAACTTTTGAGCAGGTCCAGCCAAAGTCAGATGCTGTAGTTTTGGCTTATGTTTTGCTCTTGTTTTAATGTGTTCTCATTAACCTATTGGTTTCTTCCTGATGAACTGTTCATTGATGGACATAATTTGAAAAGGTTTATGTATCATTTGACATGGGTCTAACACGGCAGACATTAACTGTTCTGTAACTTGAAGGTCTTGGAATGGGCAGAAATGGTACATTTAATTCCATTTGTTTAATAAACTGTGGACTCTTACACGAGATGTTTCATATTCTGTTGGTTATAGCCTGTAGTGTTTTCCCCACCTCAATGGTATTCTTATTCTGAGTTTAAACAGACTGCCCTGCAAAAGCCGTTGTCATATACCTGCTCTACTCATCCTCTTGGCTATGGGCAAACCTGTGTGGTTAGGCCTGTTTGTAACCACATGTTTGAGAAATCCATAGGAAAGACCGGACCGAATGGTGTGGTTGGTCCCTTTCACTGTTCTGCAATTTCTCAAATGTTACAGGATAGTTCAAATGATCTGATTGTCAATTATTTTCAATATATCTAGCTGAAATGCAAAAGTTGAGACGTGAGGCTTCAGTTCTCTTAACTGCAGTTAAATTTGCAGTTTAACTCTTGTGAAGTGTGCCTCACCTATACAAGAGGCAACACTATTTACTCAGGTTACACTGTTTTGGCTTGCTCTGGGTGCTGCTGGCTTGGTGCTTTCAGGTGGTGTCACTGCCCAGTATTTGTGCTTACGTATAGTTTACATATTATGGGAATGTGGTATCATGACTATACTTGTGTCCTCGTTTTGCCATTTTCAAAATGCCCATTGTTGCTGAAGTTTTGCACTGTGGCACACATTTCATTCTTCAACTTGAGTATTCAACTTAAAGGCTTAAAAATGCAGAGATCACTGCATTTGCAAGTAGGCTTGTCACCGAACATAATTCACTGTATCTGACGCCCATTAATACTTTTAAAAGTTAACCGTTGTTCAAACTAGATGTTTTTTCTGTTTCTTGTAGCAGCAATTTTAAAATAGTAGGGTATTGAGTAATTACCCATCTTAAGTACAATTTATAAATCTCAAATTACAATGCAAGCCTTGAATTTAATGTGTGATAGACATTAATATTTTCCCAGTGTAGCAAGTGGTGGGGAAATTGGGCGTTGGGACATTTTCAGCATAGTATCAAGGAATCCTATCATGGACAGTCTGAATTACCATTTGCACTTTCTAATTTTACTCTTGACTTTTCCCGCTTGTAACTGAAATACTTCTTAAAATGGTACCAAAAATAAATTCAAATACTCGTATGGTAAAGTTTGGGAACCCCCCTTAATTCTTTGAAAGCTCAGCCAATGCTAAAAATCCAAAGTAGCAACTTCCTTTTTAATATGACATGCCTTACGGAAACAGTAGTATTTCAGCAGTGACATTAAGTTTATTGGATTAACAGAAAATATGCAATATGCATCATAAAATTAGACTGGTGCATAAATTTGGGCACCCCAACAGAGAGATGACATCAATACTTAGCTGAGCCTCCTTTTGTAAATAACAGCCTCTAGATGCTGTCCTCCTATAGCCTTTGATGAGTGCCTGGATTCTGGATGGAGGTATTTTTGACAATTCTTCATACAAAATCTCTCCAGTTCAGTTACATTTGATGGAGGCCGAGCATGGACAGCCGCTTGAACATTATTCTGAAGAATATGTTTATATTGGCTTTAACTTTAACAAGGGCCCCAGTCCCTCGAGTAGCCTCACAGCACCACAGCATGATGGAACCTCCACCAAATTTGACAGGAGGCAGCAGGTGTTTTTCCACAATGCAAAGTGCTTTTTGTTATGTCCAAGTAACAATTTTTGTCTCATCAGTCCAAAGCACTTTGTTCCAAAATGAATCTGGCTTGTCTAAAAGATTTTGCATACAAGTGACTGTCGTGAGTGCAGAAAGGGCTTCTTTCTCATCACCCTGCCATACAGATGATCTTTGTGCAAATTGCGCTGAATTGTAGAACGATGTACAGATCAACAATCTGCAGCAAGATGTTCTTGCAGGTCTTTGGAGGTGATCTGTGGGTTTTCTGTAACCATTCTCACAATCCTGCGCATATTCCGCTTCTGTATTTTTCTTGGACTGCTAAACCTGCTGGGTTTAACAGCAACTGTGCTTGTGACCTTCCATTTCCTGACTCCATTCCGTACAGTTTAAACCTCTGAGATGGCTTTTTGTAGCCTTCCCCTAAACCATGAGACTGAACAATCTTTGTTTTCAGATCTTTTGAGAGTTGCTTTGAGGATCCCATGCTGTTACTCTTCAGAGGAGAGTCAAAGGGAAGCCCAACTTGTAATCGACCTCCTTAAATATCTTTATCTCATGATTGGACACACCTGTCTATGAAGTTCAAGGCTTAACAAGCTAATCCAACCAATTTGGTGTTGTAAGTAATCGGCATTGAGCAGTGACAGGCATTCAAATCCGCAAAATGACAAGGGGATCCACATTTTTGCACAGCCAGTTTTCCACATTTGATTTAATTTCATACAACCAAATACTTCTTCAGTAAAAATCTTTGTTTGGAAAACACTGCAGTACTCAGATGTTCCTAGGAAATGAAAGACAGACCACTGTTATCTTTTTTTGTTGAAAGGAGAGTCAATTATTATGCAGGCTGAGAGGGGTTCCCAAACTTTTTCATATACCTGTACTGTTAGATTTGTAAATACTGTACCAAAATAATTCTCTTCCAAGCTGTTTTTATAACATACTTTTAATCTGGTCTGTTCATAAACCCTTCCTTTAGACTTTCAAAGTTTGTTATTAAAAGCATTGTTTGCACCACTAGCTGGCAAATTACTAAAAAGTAATACTTGATGGATGACCAAACTGATACAAATGTCATTAGACTCCTGCTGTTGAAATTGTTCAGGTCTGTCCCATTATTGTAAAAGCAGCCTTTGTTTTTGCCAGTTAAATGATCTTATGAGTGATCAGTTTAGTCCTTAGCCCACTTGCAAATCCAGAATTAGAAAATTTACTGGATTGCCATTTTGTATTCAATTAATTGTAACTGAGAGACTTCGTTACATTCGCCAATGTATTCAAATATATGTAGGTGTCTGTTTGTGACATGTTGGGGCCTAAACTAATGAACATTTGTAAATTTGTATTTAGTATGCTGTTCTTTCCATACTATAATTGTGGGTCTCTGCAATGCGTTTCTGTTAATGCAGTATCTATTGTGTTCCAAGCATTAAAATATTATTTTAATTTGATATTGGCAAGTAGCAGGTTATTTCATTAGCAGTGCAGAAAAGCCAAGTAGCTGCTTAGTTTAAAACTTGCTTTGCTTTTAACATGCTACAGTCCCGTGTGTGGCTCTGCCATTGCTTAGCAAGTGAATGGATGATCAGATGAATATATGTAGTTGGGCAATTGGAGAATGAATTTGAAACTGCCGTTCATTTATCGGGACATTTTAGGAGGTGGTAGTAAAAAGCAATTAATCTCGTCATCAGTTATAAAGTGCATCTAAGTGGTAATGTCATGTCCTCAAAGTACACACAAATCCACTGAGCTAATTTCATGATGGCGGTTTTTGGTGTGTGCCCCCCCCCCCCCCAACCCCCCTCCCCCCCAAAGTAAGGAGGAGTTTGGCAGTCATGCACAGAAATTTCCATGCATTACTTCAGTTTTTGTTTGGGACGTCTGCATGGTAATGTGGTGCTGCAGCATGAGCCGTTTTCACATGTTGCTTTTACTCTCGATTTTTATAACTTGCTGTTGTGCCTTTGTAAGTAGTGTCTCTTTGCGGCCTTCATCACTGTGGTACCAACTTTCACTTTGGCACAGATTTGTTTTGTTTTTGTTTGCTGTTACGATTTTGGAATTTTTGGTATCGAATTTTGAACTCCCTACTTGTAACTCATTTTGCATTTCCACTTTGTCTAATGCAGCACAGTGCAATCTTCAAGATGCTTTTAATCCTCTACGTGCCTGCTTTCCTCTTTGGATGTGCAGTATTCAACTTTTTTTAAAAAATAAAAATGTGTCCTCTTTAGATGTCCATGTTTTTACTTTGTTTTGTTTTGATCTTTAGTATAAGTTGTTTTATTTGCATTTGCCTCCATTCCATTATCTCCACTGCTTTATTAACATTCTAGTTAGGAGCATTTTTCACATTAAAATGGTGAATTTCTGATTTCCTAAATTCAGCATGAGAAGGCCTTGTGTGTTCTTTCATTTTTTGTTGGGTTGGCAGTTTTTCCCATCAGGAGTACTTGTTACCTTAAATTACTTGTATTGATACGGCCTTAAATTTAAAGCAACACTGAGAGTCAACATATTTTTCTCAAAACACCTTAAGATTGCAGATTCGCACCATATGTACCGTACCTGTCTGTTTCCTCACATCAATAATAAATATTAGCAAAGGAAACATTTTTCCCCCTAAAATGTAACTTTCATGAGTAGCTGTGCCTGAGGCACTTCTGCAATATGTTTTTTTGAGCTTTTATTGTATGCTTTGTGGTCAAATCCTGCCTGCCTTGGCATCCATGCCTGCTACTCTGTAAACATTTTGCTCTCTCCCACATTTGAATGTTTTATATAAAAAGGAAAGACTTCACACAGAGCGTAACGCACGGACTTGTGTGTATTGCGCTTTTTTTTTTTAATATAATATATACAGTACTGTGCAAAAGTTTTAGGCAGGTGTGAAAAAATGCTGTAAACAAAGAATGCTTTCAAAAATGGAAGTGTTAATCATTTATTTTCATCAATCATCAAAATGCAGTGAATGAACAAAAGAGAAATCTAAATCTAATCAATATTTGGTGTGACCACCCTTTGCCTTCAAAACAGCATCAGTTCTTCTAGGTACACCTGCACACAGTTTTTGAAGGAACTCGGTTGGTAGGTTGTTCCAAACATCTTGGAGAACTAACCCCAGATCTTCTGTGGATGTCGGCTTCCTTACATCCTTCTGTGTCTTCATGTAATCCCAGACACACTCGATGATGTTGAGATCAGGGCTCTGTGGGGGCCATACCATCACTTCTAGGACTTCTTGTTCTTCTTTACGCTGAAGATAATTCTTAATGACTTTGGCTGTATGTTTGGGGTCATTGTCCTGCTGCAGAATATATTTGGGGCCAATCATACGCCTCCCTGATGGTATTGCATGATGGATAAGTATCTGCCTGTATTTCTCGGCATTGAGAACACCATTAATCCTGAACAAATCTCCAACTCAATTTGCAGAAATGCAGCCCCAAACATTCAAGGAACCTCCACAATGCTTCACTGTTGCCTGCAGACACTCATTATTGTGCCGCTTTTCAGCCCTTCGACAAACAAACTGCCTTCTGCTACAACCAAATATTTCAAATTTTGACTCGTCAGTCCAGAGCACCTGCTGCCATTTTTCTGCACCCCAGTTCCTATGTTTTCTTGACTCATACTTGAGTCGCTTGGCCTTGTTTCCACGTCGGAGGTACAGTATGGCTTTTTGGCTGCAGCTCTTCCATGAAGACCACTTCTGGCCAGACTTCTCCGGACAGTAGATGGGTGTACCTGGGTCCCACTGGTTTCTGCCAGTTCTGAGCTGATGGCACTGCTGGACATCTTCTGATTTCGAAGGGGATATAAGCTTGATGTGTCTTTTATCTGCTGCACTAAGTTTCCTTGGCCGACCACTGCGTCTACGATCCTCAACGTTGCCCGTTTCTTTGTGCTTCTTCAAAAGAGCTTGAACAGCACATCTTGAAACCCCAGTCTGCTTTGAAATCTTTGTCTGGGAGAGACCTTGCTGATGCAGTAGAACTAACTTGTGTCTTGTTGCTGTGCTCAATCTCGCCATGACATGAAACTGTCTTCCACAACCTCACCTTGGTAGCTCAGTTTGGCTGTTCCTCACCCAGTTTGAAGCCTCCTACACAGTTGTTTCTGTTTCAGTTAATGACTGTGTTTCAACCTCCGTGTGACATTGATGATCATTAGCACCTGTTTGGTAGAATTGGTTGATCAGACACCTGACTAGAATCCTACAAAATCCCTGACTTTGTGCAAGTGGACCGATAAGAATTGATGCTGGTTTGAAGGCAAAAGGTAGGAACACCAAATATTGATTTGATTTAGATTTCTCTTTTGTTCGCTCACTTTGCATTTTGTAAATTGATAACAATAAACAATCATTATTTATATTTCTGAAAGCATTCTTTGTTTACAGCATTTTTTCACACCTGACTAAAACTTTTGCACAGTACTGTATATTTGTAGTAGTTTAAAACTATATTTGCATACAATGGATAGATAGATCTTTATTGTCATTGTCACCTTTACAAAGGAACAACGAAATTGAAGGTGCAGTCGACTCAGTGTGAGTCATAAGAGTTAAAAAGACAAGAAGAGAGAAAATAATAACAAACCGAATAGTAATAAAAGTACTTTACAGAATATACGAATTGCACTTGTTAAATGTACAAATTGCACTGGTTGACTTAAGGTCCACATTGCACATTGGGAGAATGATACGGAGCAGTTTTATTCGGAGTTCAGGGCCATGATTGCTTTTGGTATAAAAGCTGTTTTTAAGGAGGTTTCTCCTGGTTTTCATTGCCGTTTCTCATGCTCGATGGCAAAAGCTGGAAGAGGCAATGACCGGGATGTGATGAATCCTGTGAAATGTCTATTGCTTTTCTGCGGCATCGGGAGGTGTAGTTTTGTTCCAGAGTGGGGAGGGTACAACCAAATGTTCTCTCCTCTATCTTGAAGACCCTGTGGAGCGCTTTCCTTTCCTTTTGTACCACACACACAGTCCGTACGTGAGCACACTCTCGATGGAACAGTGATAAAAGGCAAGGAGCAGATTTTTAGGGAGATGGTTCAAACTGAGGATTCTCAGAAAATACAGTCTCCGCTGCGCCTTCTTCAGCAGCTCCTTGGTGTTGGCGCTCCAGGTCAGGTCATCCTCCAGCTCAATGCCCAGAAACCTGAACACCGGGACCCTCTCCACACAGGCCCCGCCAGTGATGAGTGGCTGGATGTCAGTTTTGTTTTTTTCTAAAGTCAATAACAAGCTCCTTCGTTTTTGTGGTGTTGATGCCTTCTCCGATTCTGATCAGTCACAAAATAGAGCATAGAGAACCACTGTACAACAACATTTATTTCTGTAGCACATTTTCATACAATTGATGGAGCTCAATTACCCCAATTGGGGTAAAAATGATATTTTCAGGGGTAATAAGGACTCAGTAAAGACATAGGTACATAAATAAATAAAAAGCTTGTTTCTTGTTGCGACTTACATTTTTCTTCCTGATCTGTTAACACGCTAGAAAGTGGCATATCTAAATGAACGTATCTCGTAGAGTGAGCTCCCGGTCCGATTGCAACCAATATTTATAACTTCACCGCACGTCGGACACAAAAGCGGTAACACTGTGCGGGTGGGCGGCACACGTCCTTTAAAAGGAGGCGGCGAACGGCCAAAGATTAATTCTACCAGATACCGAAGATTGATTCGCCACGGAGCAGCAGCACGAGACGCATCGAGTCCACCACCGCCAGCGACTACAATAATTGAAAGCGCCTAATATCTATCGCGCCACTACCGCTGCCGACAGCACCAGGGAGAGGCGACTCGAGCGCATACATCACGCCCCTTTGCACATTGAGACCCTGCTGCCGTAGCCTCAAATAGATTCGCTATAATATTTTGCTGAAAAACGTCGACGATCAAGGTAAGACAGTGTTGTATTATCACTTTGGTGGCCGGTGATACGTATGTGATATCATGATTGCGCTGACCGTTGGTGTCCGGTGATACGACGTACTAACCACGTTTTCGTCAACATTTTTGCTCCATAGCACACCTCGATCCTTATGCATTTTTCCTTTTTTTTGGCATTTCAATCAAGACTATTAGAAAAATAATTTATTTACGTCGTAATCTATTTTTTTTTTGCATCGATCTACATTGAATTTTGAAAACGACTGATAAGACTGTATTTGGTAGGCGGGAGTAAAAGTTTTTTCTTAATTTATCGCGAACAATATTTTTTATAACTATTTATGAAGTTTCGAAAAACATTTTTTGTGTGTTTTTTATGCAGTCCCTATTACCGCATAAAAACAGGTTTGAGTGTATTTCGAACACCAAAGTTGGAAATACGATGCAGTGTGATACATATGGTCAACGTGCAAGCATCCTCTTTAATAAAATCCCTGTGTGCGTCCAGGTGTGTGTGTTTTCTGGTGAAGTGCGCATGCGCAAGGCACGGTGAGACGCGCGATATTACTGTCAGAGAAAGTCAGAGGCGTTTTACGGAAATACAAACCAGTATTACTGCGAGAGGAAATTAAAGGTACACAATACGTGACACATATTACAGCCACATACAAGCCAGTGTTACTGTCAGAGGAGATTAAAGGCATATTACCGACGCGCACGCCTGTATTACCGCCAGAGAAAATTAAAGGTATATTATGAACGTGCAAGCCAGCGGACGTACAAGACGGTATTACTGCCACAGAAAATTAAACACACACAATACACGACGGCAGCCCACGAAGAACGGTCAGCTCAGCAAGTAAACATCAACAAAAGAAAGGCTGAAAGAAAAATACGACCAACTAAAAGAATGAGATCAATTTCCTTTGCCATTTAATACAGACTGTTCCTACTAATGTTTATGCACTACTGTTCTAGCGCCCGTTATTGTAACGGGCTAAATGACTAGCTTTTTCATAAAGATCCCTTCACCGCTCGTCTATTCACAGAAAAGTAAACAATGTGAATTTCAAATCATTGGGGTAACGGTGACTTAAATAAACACATTTTGGGGTAATGAGTAAAAAAGTCCCCCGACCCCTGCTTTACAGGATGAAGAAAGAGAAAAAAGACAAAATGTAAAAAATAAAATAAGCAACACTAATTAACAGAATAAAAGTAAGGTCTGATGGCCAGGGAGGACGGAAAAAACAAACTAGACGGCTGGAGAGAAAAACAAAGTTCTGTACGTACATTCCTTCTGTTTTGTATTTTCTAAACTTCAATGCAGTTCTTTCTTCTGATGGCGTTTATTTGCTTCAGTAGTATAAAGTAAATAATGAAGCAGTTCCATGTTTCAGTATAGTATAATCGCAGTGGCTTATGGGTAGCTCAGACCTACACCGTGCAGCACTCTGCTCCTACTCAGATTTTCTTTTGGGCAGAGGGAGTGAAGCTGCTGAAATTCACCAAAAAGGATCTCCGCTCAGTACAGAAGTGAATACAGGATGTAACGAAAAATGAATGATTAGATGGGTCCAAAGTGGGAAGAACAAGTGTGACTGATGAAGCTCAGTCTGGTTGAGCATACACATCCACATGGAGAATGCCTTCATCAGGGAAGACCCAGATCACGTCCACTGTTGCTAGATATCTGTGATGGATCTGCATATGCCATAATGCGTGATGACTTCTTGTACCATAAAGCTTGTGGTAGATGCCTACCCAAATGGCTTACTGGCCTGCACATCCATGATGTGAATGTCCTGGTCCACCACATCCCAAAGGTGCTTCTACTGGAGTGAGATCTGGTGGTCACTGACTCCAGTGACCTCCTTGTCATGTTCAAGGAACCAGTTTGAGATGATCTGAGCATTGTAATATGGTGTGTTATGCCAGAAGTGGCCATCAGAAGATGAGTACATTGCCGTCATAAAGGGATGGACATGGTCAGCAACAATACTTGGGTAAGCTGTGGCATTTAAACAGTGCTCAGTTGGTACTAAGGGGCCCAAAGTGTGCCAAGAAAATATTCCCCCACACCAGCACCAGCCTGAATGGTTGATCCAAGGCAGGATGGATTCCTGCTTTCATGTCGTTGACACCAAATTCTGACCATACCAACCGAATGTCGCAGCAATAATCGAGACTCATCAGACCAGGCAACAGTTTTCCAACCTTTTCTTGTCCAATTTTGCTGAGTTGTGTTTAATTGTAGTCTCGGTTGCCTGTTCTTAGCTGACAGGAGTGTCACCCGTTGTGGTCTCCTGCTGCTGTAGGCCACCAAGGTTCAACATGTGTGTTCAGAGATCCATCCATCCATCCATCCTCTTCCGCTTATCCGAGGTTGGGTCGCGGGGTCAGCAGTTTGAGCAGAGATGCCCAGACTTCCCTCTCCCCGGCCACTTCTTCTAGCTCTTCCAGGAGAATCCCGAGGCGTTCCCAGGCCAGCCGGGAGACATAGTCCCTCCAGCGTGTCCTGGGTCTTCCCCGGGGCCTCCTCCAGGTTGGACGTGCCTGGAACACCTCACCAGGGAGGCGTCCAGGAGGCATCCTGATCAGATGCCCGAGCCACCTCCTCTGACTCCTCTCGATGCGGAGGAGCAGCGGCTCTACTCTGAGCTCCTCCTGGATGACTGAGCTTCTCACCCTATCTTTAAGGGAGAGCCCAGACACCCTGCGGAGGAAACTCATTTCAGCCGCTTGTATTCGCGATCTCGTTCTTTCGGTCACTACCCATAGCTCATGACCATAGGTGAGGGTAGGAACATAGATCGACTGGTAAATTGAGAGCTTTGCCTTATGGCTCAGCTCCTTTTTCACCACGACAGACCGATGCAGAGCCCGCATTACTGCGGACGCCGCACCGATCCGCCTGTCGATCTCACGCTCCATTCTTCCCTCACTCGTGAACAAGACCCCGAGATACTTGAACTTCTCCACTTGAGGCAGGATCTCGCTTCCAACCCTGAGAGGGCACTCCACCCTTTTCCGGCTGAGGACCATGGTCTCGGATTTGGAGGTGCTGATTCCCATCCCAGCCGCTTCACACTCAGCTGTGAACTGATCCAGAGAGAGAGCTGAAGATCACGGTTCAGAGATGCTCTTCTGCAAACCTCGGTTGTAACAAGTGCTTATTTGAGTTACTGTCGCCTTTCTATCTGCTCAAACCAGTCTGGCCATTCTCCTCTGACCTCTGGCATCAACCAGTCCCAGAGGATGGGTACTCACTGGTTATTTTCCCTTTTTCAGACCATTCTCGGTAAACCCCAGAGATGGCTCTGTGCGTGAAAATCCCAGCAGATCAGCAGTTTCTGAAATACTCAGACCAGTCTGTCTGGCACTGACACCCATGCCACGTTTAAAGTCACTTCAGTCTCCTTTCTTCCCCATTCTGATGCTCAGTTTGAACTTCAGCAGGTCGTCTTGATGAGGTCTACAGGCACCGAGCTGCTGCCATGTGATTGGCTGATGAGATATTTGTGTTAACAAGCAGTTGAACAGGTGTACCTAATAAAGTGGCCAGTGAGTGTATATATTAGTGTTCATTTTATTATTGTTAAGTATACAGTACGTTCACTTAAACATTCTACAGTAAGTCCAGTCATATCAATGTAAACGGGGGGGTCCCTTTTTTCACACGTCTCGTTTGAATGATTTTTGTTAACACAAGTTTTAAATCCACTTACGAATGATGACAATAAAGTGACTGCCTACCTTCTGATGATACGTACGAGATAGCAGCCCACAAATGCCCAAATAACAACTCTGAATATTTTTCCAAGTAACTTTATATGAGGGCAAACTTACAAGTTGACTTTTGTTTTTTTTTTATAAAGCGCCAAGTTTTTCATGTCGCGTGTTTTGAACGTTCCTGAGGTGTGCGTTTACCAGTCTCTGAATCTCCTCACGGAGGTCATCACCTGAAGGCCAAAGCCGTACCCTTCAGCCACATGCTGTTATCTCAGGGCTGCTCGCCTTACTGGCTCTAACAGAAGTTGTAACTCCGATTATTGCAGCCTTCCCCTTTCTTCACTCAGCATGGCCTCCATTGTTTCAATCCATATACAATGCAGTTTTTCCCACTTGGACTGTCTGACGTTGGCACAGAGCTGCCAGCAGATGGGGTCTCCTGTGCCAAGCGCACACACGTGGCACATAACCATGCTAGCTCCTGGGCTCATTAGGCCATTTGGTGGCTTTACGGGTTGGCCAGTAAGAAATGTGGGCGGGCACAGGGCTACTCGGGCCATAGACTGGCACGGCATCTGGTTAAAGGTCCGGCCATTGCTGCTCATAGCTACAGCACTGAACACTCACGTGAAGTCTGATTTTTATATTCTGAAAGTGATTTTCAATGAGATGTTTCAGCATTGGGTGGCACGGTGGCGCAATGGGTAGCGCTGCTGCCTCGCAGTTGGGAGAGCTGGGGACCTGGGTTCGCTTCCCGGGTCCTCCCTGTGTGGAGTTTGCATGTTCTCCCCGTGTCTACGTGGGTTTCCTCCCACAGTCCAAAGACATGCAGGTTAGGTGGATTGGCGATTCTAAATTGGCCCTAGTGTGTGCTTGGTGTGTGCCTGGTGTGTGGGTGTCCTGCGGTGGGTTGGCACCCTGCCCGGGATTGGTTCCTGCCTTGTGCCCTGTGTTAGCTGGGATTGGCTCCAGCAGACCCCCGTGACCCTGTGTTTGGATTCAACGGGTTGGAAAATGGATGGATGGATGGATGTTTCAGCATTTTAAGACAACACTAATTAGAACCATATATTCTTATGTAATATGCTACCATGGCTGTCCGTTTGTCTGTCCAGGATTTTAAATCACCTGTAGCTTGCAAACCATTTGACCGATTGACCTGAAATTTGGTACACATATACTAAATGACGTCTGCTGTCCACTTTCGGGGTGACGATTTTTATTCCTCTTTTTATTTTATTTTATAGAATCAACTCTTGGCAGAGGCCAGCAAGGCGGAGGTGTGGCACGTGGGTATGGGCGCCGTTCTCATCCCTACCACCTTCGCCGTCACTTCCCCTACCTCTTCATATCTTAAATCATTCAGAGGCAGATTGAAGATTCAAGTGCCAGCTTAAGTGAAAAATTAAGGAAAACGTACTAAGTAATTGGAACACAAAAACGGATTTAATCAGTTTTAACGCGAAAAGATGCCAATGGAAGAAGAGAAGAAGTGGGTCGCTGGGGTGGAGAGAAGAAGCGCTGCTCAGGAAGAAACAAGCACATCAACCTCTGAGGAAACGAATTGATAAACGTACAGAGAAAGAGGAGGAAAACTAGAAGTCAAGTGTATTCCAGCTTATGTTTACGAAAGGCGCCTCCACACCTGTGGATTCCATGGAAAATCCCCTGGGATTCCAAAGGGCAAGACCTTCAGGCTGTGGTCACAGCCATGCAAAGAAAAAGACGTCTTTGACTCTTAGGGACACTGTAGCTAAGCAGGACGATAAGCAGATACTGTCAATGTGCAATTATGACGGTTAAGAATCACTGGAAAGACGAAAAATGGTTGACACGACAATATAGTAATAACCCAATTATCTGTCAGGGGTCGGGACTGAGGCCGTGATGGATAAGAGAAAAGACGGATAACTGAGCAGCTACTTTAAAAATGATTTACAGTAGGTTAGTTTAGCGAATAGTCGTGTTTACTTATTATAAAAAACTGTATTAACAAAACAGTTTTAACAAACTTAATTAATTCATATAATATTGTAACGACCAGCGTAATAAGCAAATACAACTCAGAGGTACTGGAGTTGTCTACGTTTTACTTGGAGTCTTCATTCCGTAACAAACGGTGCCCTCCCTGTCTTCTACTCCATTATCTGGGTTACGGAGCACATCTCCAAAAAATAAAAGAAAGCTTTCCCTACAAATCAGTTTACCTTCTGCCACTTGCATTCTTTTTTTTTTACTTTCTCGTATACATAGTGAAAAATGTAGAAAAATTCGACCTCGAGATTTTGATGAATCCTGATGTTTTAGATTTTCCTGAGTCCGAAAACACCATATTTGAAATTATGACGGACTGTGTGTCTGTGAGTTAACACGATAACTCAAACGCTTTGCCCTGATCAATGAGACTTTGTACACCTGCTTTATATCAAAAATCAGGAACGGCGCGTTGCACGGCTGCACTCCGCACTCGGATCTCAATCCGGAAGGTTTGCCGTGTGGTGGGTGCGGCGACGTGCTGTATTCTGCGCATGCTCCCAACCTCTCGCTTTCTCTCTCTCTTTATCAACTTCTGGGCCACTTCTGATCACATTTCAAATTTTTTCAAGTAAAACTATGGCTATAAATAAAGATTTATGATTCAAATTTTGTGTGGATATTAGAAATGACGAAAAATAAATAGAAAATGAAATTTGAGAAAAATCACGCAACTGGAAGTTGTACCTTGAATAATTTCGCGAATTTTCAAGTATGGTTATAATTACAGATAGATGATTCAAATTTTGTGTAGATATTTATAATGATAAAAAGCAAACAGATATGAAATTTGAGAAAAATTAAGTTTTATTTAAACAACCGTCCGATTGATTGTATCATGGAAATATAAATATAAAAAAAGCGGAGTGGTGGCTCTGAGGCTAGGGATCTGCATTGGCAATCGGAAGGTTGCCGGTTCGAATCCCGTAAATGCCAATAGGGACTCTGCTCTGTTGGGCCCTTCAGCAAGGTCCTTAACCTGCAATTGCTGAGCGCTTTGAGTAGTGAGAAAAGCGCTATATAAATGCAAAGAATTATTATTATTATATTATTATAAATGTGTACACGATATTAAAAACTGTATTCAATATAACGCATATTCTTTCAATAACTATTATTAATTTTATTTTAATTTATACATCATCAGTTTAACAATAAGGTGTAAACATTGAACATTCCATTGAAATATAAAGATGTAACAGGAACAATCAGCTGCTACATCGCGTTTCTGGTAATGCATTTAATTTTAGGATTTTTTTATTTCCGCCATCATTATCATAATTAAATGTAGCTAAATGCAGTTTTACCTACAGCAATTTATTGCAACAAATATTATATAATACTAACACTTTTTCTGTGTTTTTAGGTGACTATAACTCTTTTTACTTTGCAAGGTAATGCACATGTAATCAGGAAAAAATTCCACCACCGTTTTCGACCTCCCTGAGAGCAAAAATATCATTTTGATATAAAGTTTGATTATAAATAGAGATAATTGATTACGTATCGATTTTATCAGTTATTTATGATGAGAAACAAAGAGATATATTTGCATATTGCGCAACTGGAAGTGGTTGTGATGACCTTTCCCTCCATCTCAGTATATGAAAAAGTCGAGGGGAGCGCACTCCCGATTTTTCTGTATTTAATAAACACTTCTGCTTATGGTCTCCTGACTCCTTACTCCGCATCTTTCTTTTTCTCCTGTCACTCATCTCCTAAGAGGCGTGTCCGCCCCTCACAGAACGGAAGCCCCTCACTCAGCCCCATCACTTACCAGGGACATGCGGTCAGGGGAGGCACCTGTCATCATGAAAAGTAAAACAAAACAAAACACTAATGATAATATAAAATAAATGAGCCCAGTTGTCTGTGCTATAAATTTGCTTTCTATATGATTCCAATAATTGTGATTATTTTTATAGTCAAAATTGCTGAATTGGCGCATTTCCTGTTCAAATACCGGGGAGAAACACGAGGTGCGGCGGGGACGAGCCTCACCTTACTTCGGACTGCGCTCTCCAGCACACAGGAGGTTGATGCGTACGATTGTCGCGTGCCTGTTACTGTCTCTCTGTATGTCGCCAATATAATGTGTGCAGACACGTTTATTATACACTCTGACTCTCCACAGTCTGGCTAATACCTTTAATGAATGTGTGTGTCATATTTAGTCTTGCTGATCGGACATAAAACCACAGTGAAATGGCACAAGGTGAGGCAGACAGTACCATGACGCCCTGAGGGGGGCGCATGTGAGCCCAACAGGTGCTCGTGTCTGCAGTTCTTCTAAGCAGAGGCGCCGATAAGTTAGCGATATCTGAAAGTCAAGTGCACTGCAGCGCTCCGTTTAATTTTATTTTTTGTTCCGACTGACTGCCAAAATGGAAGATTAAGATTTTTAAAACTAAAGGAAAATAAGGAGGGACTTTTACAGGAAAGTGACCGTTAGGCGCATTGACTACATTTACAAATAAAGGTAAGACCATAAACGGTTTTCAACTTTATAACAAAATGGGATCAGACTAAGAAAAAAACAATCCAATATTTAAAAACTACATTTTGACCTTAAATAAAATATTCCTTTCTTTTTCTTGTTATCCTTTTGTTGAATAGTCAGCATTAAAATTAATTAAACCATCAGAATTAAAAGCTTTTAAAAACAACTAAATATTTCAATTAAGGTCAAAATTAAAATCCGTTGTTTTTGTGCACCACTCTATACTTTCATTTGTATTGGATGAGTGTGAATTGTGGAATTGCAACGGCAAATGTAAAACACATGGAGGGTGAGGAGTCAATGCGCTCTCTCCGCTATAAATGTCACGTTCTTTCTTAGCCAAATATGCGCCTTACCTGTGTGTGTAAAGAATGCTGATGAGATATGAAACATGGCCAGTGGTCAATGTGCACGCTGGCTGCCAATTGAGTAGTGAATAAGCTACTCTTTGGGGTTCATATATTTGTAAATCTGACAGTGAAGGAGTCACCAGCCATGAACCTCATCGCACGTCACGGTCGCTTACAGCATTCATTCCGACCTTTCTGCTCCCGCACAGCACATCACGAGCTGCCTGCACGTCACAATATATTAACAAAACATAACATAACAGCATTTTAAAAGAAAATTACAATACAGAAGAACATTACACTGCGGTGGGTTGGCACCCTGCCCGGGATTGGTTCCTGCCTTGTGCCCTGTGTTGGCTGGGATTTGCTCCAGCAGACCCCCGTGACCCTGTGTTCGGATTCAGTGGGTTGGAAAATGGATGGATGGAAGAACATTACAATTAATGCAGAATAACATTGCCGTCATTTTCGACACGTTTTTCAATTTTGTCGGCATCGCGCTTTATATCGTTCACTGTTGGTCTCTAAAGCAATGCTTAAAACACGTTCGCCATTTCGTAAATGTTTTATCATTTCAGGTTTTACGATAATTCCAACACTACACGCATAAGGTTTATTGACCATAACAATGTATAGTAGATTAATTACAACAAAAGAGAAAAGCTCCGAAACGCTATTAAAACTTGAAAGTACGTAACTGACACGGTGGTGCTGATGAAGAACACCACGCGCTGGAACGAGGAGAGTCGCTCCAAACGTGCAGAGCTCAGAGCGCAGCTAACGGCAGTTTAAGGACAGTAGTAGGACGGCGCTGGCGTGCGTAATGGCAGGCCCGGTCTTAGGTATTATGGGGCCCTAGGCGAAAGGGGGGTCCAGGGGCCCCCTGAGGGGGGCAGAGCCCCCCTGGAAGCTCTGCGAAATGCGTGAAAATTAGACCATGGAGACGTTTTCATGTAACGTTACGAGGTCATCACCTTGCGAACCCTGTGAACGTTCGACCCATAGAAATCTTGACTCAAACCGCTCCGCTTTTACAGACAGCCGCCCACGCGGACACGCCCCCGCTGGCCCACGTGATTTAAACATGCGAGGGGAGGGGCGGGCCGGGGGCCTGGCCGCCGTCGATCCGGGGCCCTAGGTGGTCGCCTACTTCGCCTGTGCCTAAGGCCGGGCCTGGTAATGGTGTTGCTTTATTTACTTATTTAATTTTTTTGTCGTGACGGTTAAAGGAGTGATGGATAATCGAGGTTTTACTGTATTTGGAATGACTGCTGTCTAAGATCAGACACACCCAAGTTTCAGGTTTAGATAGATAGATAGATAGGATAAAGAGAGACTATGCTAAATAGCTGGCTATCTTTCCATTTATCCATTAGATATATTTGAATGAATAGATACTATGAAAGAAAGAAAGAAAGAATTGGTTAGATAGATAGATAGATAGATAGATAGATAGATACTTTATTAATCCCAAGGGGAAATTTACATACTCCAGCAGCAGCATACTGATACAAAAAAACAATATTAAATTAAAGATTGATAATAATGCAGGTAAAAACAGACAATAACTTTGTATAATGGTTTAGCAAGTTCAGCAAAGGCTGCGTCTTGTCTAATGCACCTGCATGACTTGTTATGTCTACTTGGACAAATGACACACCAAACTGGCATGCCGTATTCATTCTCATAATCGGAATTAACAAAAATATCGATTTGTCACGTTAAAGAAGTAAATCCACTACCCTCCAGTTATCACTTCTTCAAACCCATCAAATTAGAATCCAGTGTTTCAGATGATCAGAATCTCCTTAAGGAGTCTGCTGGTGAATCCTGTCTTGTTTAAACCTCTGATAATCGAGGGTCTGGTGTTCTCTTTGCTATTGATGTGTGTGCTGTCATCATACCAACATCAAAAGTGCTACCTTAAGACCTTCAGGAAGAAGGTTGTGGATGCCTTGGAGTCTGACGAGGGATTTAAAAAGATCACCAAATTCTTTGAAATGAATCATTTCACTGTAAGGTGAATCCTCTACAAGTGGTGCAGATTTCAAACAACTGCTGATTTGTCCGGGACTGGCTGGGCTGGGAAATTCAGCCCAAGACAATTTGATGCTAAATGAGGTCTCTGGATCCCAAAACGTCATTGTGGGATCTGCAGGTAACTTTTCTAACAGTTGGTGCCAAAGTGCAGGCATATTCAATTGGTAAGGTGTGCCAGGTAAAAGCCTGTGCTGCCCAACAAGAACAGCAGAGCAAGATGACAGTTTGAACATCAGGGTAAAGAGTGGGCCTTCTGGAGCAATGTGCTTCGGAGAGATGAGTCAAAGGTAACAGCTGTTTGGCCACAGTGACTGTAGACACATTTGACGCAAACCAAAGAGAGCATTTTAGGACAAGAATTTTATACCAACTGTGAAGCAGGATGGTGGAGATTTTCTGGTTTGGGATTGCGTTGCTGCCTCAGGAAATGGGGATCTTGCAGTCATCAAATCACCCATGAATTCTGCATCATATCAAAGTGTGTTTGAGGAAAATGTGAGGTCGTCTGTCCGAATATTAATGTGGAAATGAACCTATCAACACAATAATGATTTAAAGTACATTAGCAAATCCAACAAAGAATGGCTTAAAAAAGAGAGGAAAGGGAAAAGATGTGGACTGTGCTGATTTGAAACCCATTGAAATGTTTCAATGGACAAGCAAGAAAAGCCACCAACATCTTGAAGCTCTAAGAATCTGGCATGAGGAGTGGTCCAGAATGTCACCGAGTTGATATTAGGTAATGGTGGGCAGTTACGCAGAATGCCTACAAGAAGTCATTTCTTCCAGAGGGGGCAACGTCTGAAGGGTGGGCTTACTTTTCCCCTTTAGACCAATATTTTTCAACCGGGGAGGTGCACTGCAGGATTTTTTTAAAACTAAAGACTTCATTAAAGAAATACTATAAAGAAGTCTATGATGCAAACTTCAGACCATTTTATATGATCTACTAGCAGGGATGTCCGGTTACCCCGAAGGGCAAGTGGCAAAAAATGTAAAGGTGTGACGCGCACAATTAAACGAGGTGACCCGCAACATTAAATGTTGTGAATCGTAAAATAATAATAATAATAATTCTTTACATTTATATAGTGCTCATTATTCAAAGTGCTTCGCAAAAAGCACGAAGGAAAGACCCGTGACGCGAACCCGTGCTCGCCTCACTGCGCAGCGCTAGCAGTCTGCCACCTACTTATAATACAAGTAAAGACACCTTTGTATTTTTAATTACAAAGTATAATCAATAAATAGTTTCAAAATGACTTTTTAAAACACCACTTTGGAGATAAAGAGCAGTTAATTACTATTATCTTTTTTTTTTTGTAAATCAATCAAAATCAATGAAAACTGTACCTATTTTTTGTCAGGTGTGTCGCAGAGTTTTAGTAGTTGATGTGTGCCATGGGACGAAAAAGGTCGAACTTCGCTGCTTTAGACCATTACATCCAGTGATGTTTTTGTTGATGTAAAAGGCCAATTTTCCTTGTGTTTTATTGAAGCAGATCACGTTTATCTGCCGACACGGTGTGAAGAACAACTGCATGACTATTAAAAGTGTTGAAAAAGTCAAACGTTTGCACGATTGTGTATCGAATCATAAAGTTGTTTCTGTTGTCCTTGCATCTGTAATTCGCAACCGCCATCCTATCATGTGGGAACTGAAACGGCTTGATAACCTTGATTTGTACCGAAATGACAATTAAATCAAAGTGTTAACTACATTGCAGTGCAATTCCGTATGCATGTGGTGCATTTCAGTTCGGCACAGTTTTATCGTGTTGTATTCAACCAAATGACAGATTGCTCTTCATTACGGCGCACAATTCTCGTGTCAGTTTAAAACGCAATACAAAAAGCATTGTGCATTGACACGGATGATCTTCCATAGCCGTGCATGCCCCTATGCGTTTCTCCATTTTTGACAGACTAATCGATTCAACAACTATATATACGCTGCCTAAGGCACAAGTTCTAATGAAGTTTCCTAACCCGTGGCAGTGTGACTAGAGGTCTTCTGTGTCCACTGTGTTCCAGTGCCTGGATGAGACCTGAAGCCACGTGTGCCGGCGCGAGCAAGTTTTTCATTGGTTGCCGTCATCTAGCAGGACATTGACGTCACCGGAAGGCCATGCGCTGAAAGGTCAACGTGTTGTGAGGAAGATGGCGGCCTCCTTGTGGCACTGCGCGCAGGTGACTTGATTTATCTATTCGTTTTTTTTTATGTCTCTCTTTGTCTCTCAGTACTCGTAATGATCCGGTGATGCATGTTTTAAAAGGTTCATTTCAATTGAATTGTTCCGTAAAACAACTGGGCTGCTCCGGATACGTGTCCGTGCCGGCGGAGAGCGAACAACCGGCCTGGAGAGGCAAAGCAGGCGGAGATGAGAATTGGGGAAGGAGGAGAGCGCCAGAGAATAGCCGGGTTAATGGAAGAGGAAGGAGACAGGAGCGAGCGCGCATCGATAGCGGGTGAAGGGGGCAGCGATAGCGGGTGAAGGGGGCAGCGATGGCACCGCTTGCTAGAGTCTGCGGGATGCCAGTAAAGGAGGGTGACCGGACGTGTCCTCTTTAGAATGTTTACAACGTCAGTCCAGCCGGGATTTATACAATTCTTAAGATGCCTGGGTTATTAAACGGCAATCGTTTCTTGCAATTTCGGGGTTGAACTTCCACACAACGCAACTTGATGCAGTCATTGCTAGTAGTCGCTGAGAGGTTTGTTCAGAGAAAAGTGACAATGGCAGTTTTTTAAAGGGGGGGGGCTTGCTTGGTAAGGGGGACAGAGCCGAGTTACGGCTGAACACGACAACAAAAGTATAGAAAGTCTGATTTAGCGTAAGGCGCCCAACGTCGGGGACGTTCATAACAAATGTAATGATTGACTTCATGAGGTACAAGTACATCACAAGCAAGAATAGTTGTCGGATATATGAAATGCTAAAATGTACGTTCCAGTTAAAATATCCTCGATTATAATGGAAATTTTAAAAGATTTCACCCAGTGGTAGAGGTCCATAGAGGGATAAATCACATCCAACATCATTTTCAGAATCGCTGACCTTGAAAAAGTCTAAACCAGGGGGTTCACAAAATCGGTCCTGGGGGGCCCACTGTGGCTTCAGGTTTTTTGCTTCAACCAAATTCATAATTGGTGACAACTGATAACGCTGATCAAAATTAATTAGCTGGTATTTTTATTCTCTTATTCTACATCATGAAAGCACAGCAGCAAGATTTTTACATTTATAAGACATTTAGAAATACTTCAAGATTTTCTATACAGTAGATTTAAATGCTGACCAATTGGGTATTGGTCCCATAATAATTTATAAGTAGTGTAGTGCACTGGTTCTTAGGTTCAGTCTCAAACCCACAATCCCGTACCTGCATTAGTAACCAGTTATTCACAGAAACCTGTTTTTTTAAAAATGCCATTTAAACCCTTATTCTGATTAGAGAAACCAAACATTTCTCTGTGAGCAACCTGGTTATGTGGCCATGTAAACCCTTAACCGGGTTACACTTAAGGATTTTGTAGATTTTATAAGATTCTCCAGTTAGCTGTGAGCCACCCAGTCTCACTGAGATTGCATAGGTGGTGAACCAGCGGAGGGTAGGGAAGGCTGCAGGGATCTGTGGTATCTGGGGTGAACTTCTCCAGGCTGGTAGTAAGGCTGGCCTCCTGGCATTGCAAGCAATCTCTGCTTCCATTTGGGTGACGGGCGACATCCCAACTGACTGGAAAACGGGACTTGTCGTCCCTATCTGGAAAGGGAAGTGTGATCGCCTGGATTGTGGCAAGTATAGGGGGATAACACTGCTCTCGGTGCCTGGTAAGTTCCTTGCCTTGGTCATCTTCAGTAGGATCCGTGATCACTCACTCTCCTACCAGCAACCAGAGCAGTCTGGTGTTATGCCTAAGAAGTCTACCATCGACCGCAACCTGGCACTGAGGGTTCTCATAGAGTGCAAATGCAAATATCGGCCGAGTTTCTTTGCAGCCTTTGTTGATTTTTGTAAAGCGTTTGACTCAGTTGATCAAGCTGCCCTATGGGACATCCTGAGGGTTTGCGGGATCCCCTCAAGGTTCCTGGATGTCATGGCCGGCCTGTACACTGGTACTGTGAGTGCTGTGCAGAATGGAAGCTGAACCTCTGTTCTTCCCTGTTGATTCTGGGGTTCGTCAGCGGTGTGTTTTGCTCCCATGCTGTTCAGTGCTTGTATGGACTGGGTGTTGGGAAGGGTGTGGGGTCACAGATTTTGACTTTCCTGATGATGCTTTGATCTTCACAGAGGCAATGGAGGCTCGGATCAGGGGTCTCGAGAGACTGAGTGAAGAGTCTGAGTGTCTGGGGTTGTGAGTGTCCTGATAAAAACCAAGAGCCAGGCATTTAATGACCTCTTGGGCACAACCATCAGCAGTGTGTTTGTTTGCGGAGGGAGTGTTGACCTCGTTGAGAGGTTTACTTACCTTGGCAGTGACATTCATGTCTCTGGTGACTCTTCCTATGAAGTCAGTAGACAGATTCATAGAGCATGGTTTGGGGTTCATGAGGTCGCTGAAAAGCGGTGTGTGGCGCTCCCGATATCTCTGCAAAAGGACAAAGGTCCAAGTCTGGTGCTTCCTGTTTTGCTATATTGTTGCGAGACATGGACGCTATCCAGTGACCTGAGATGAAGACTGGACTCCTTCAGTGCTGTGTCTCTCTGGAAAATCCTTGGGTACCGCTGGTTTGACTTTGTGTTGCTCATGGAGTCCCAGATGAGGCACATCACCTGCATTGTGAGGGAGCGCCAGTTACGGCACTACCACCATGTGGCACAATTACCTGAGAGTCTGGACCAGGCCAAGAGGATGCCCACATAACACCTGGCTATGTCAGATATATGGTCATTTCCAGAGGGTGTGACTGGACTGTGTGTCTACCTTGGGGGGTTGACAACTGGGATAACAAGTGTTTTGTTGTGTGGTGATTCTGGAACATGCTGTACCAGTGCATGCTCCCCAACCTAACCTGACAAATAACATCTCTATTTTTGCCCTGTTTTTAAATGCTTATCTTCATTTTGTCATTTTCTCTTTAAGTCTGAGGGTTTACTCTCCTAACTGTGTCCAAGTACTGACAACTGATGAGCACGGCAGACCAATGCGAAGGAAAATCACGGGTACTTCAGCATTTTCCACATGTGTCCTTAATATTACACAGTGGCTTACATAACTAGAATGTTAAAAATAATTATCATAATCATGCTGTACGTTCTGGATTCATACCAAAAAAGATGGTAACTTGGAAGTAACTGATTACTTAGGAGTTGGTCCTGCTGAAGCCAGGTGTATCATACAGTATATACATCTGAAGACAACCATGTGTGAATTTTGCATAAAAGTGGGTGGGAGCCATTAGACAACTTACTGAGTGTCATGTTTCTAAACCAATCCAGCGCTTCATGAAGGCGGAGTTCATGGTAGGAGCAGTGATATAAACAGCAAACTGTGATGGGGAGCTTGTTAACCTGGGGGGTATTTTTCGGACGTGGATTACTCGTTCAGCCGGATGTAATTGTTGCCGATTTGGCCTGATCCTGGATCTGTCGGTTTTTCGAAACTCATGCTGGATGTGTTGTCATAGCAACACATCCTAATCCTCAAAGCTGCTCGGTGCAGGCTTGTTCGATGTAAACAAGGATTAGCTCACACACTTAATCAGTGTCCGTGCGTGGAATTCATTTAATCATGACTTCACCGTTCATGAATGAGCGACCAATTGATATCGTTACACAAATTATAAGAAGAGAATTTTATATAGAGAGGGTTTTGTGCGATCGGCAAGATCCTTTATTGCTCCCAGAGGAAATTCTTTTAGCCGAGGGGGAATATTGTACCTCAAAGATTTATTAGGACCTTATATTCGAAGTCAAACTCGGCGAAGTCGGGCTCTCACGACCACACAGACCGTATTCATTGCTTTGAGGTTTTTTGCAAGCGGCACTTTTTTTTTATATACTGTAGGCGATGCGGAAAATCTATCTAAAAGTGCAGTTTGCCAGGCAATTCGTAAAGTCTGTTTGGCTCTGAAATATTTTCTTCGGGTTTTCATAGTGTTTCCTGGACACCTGCGTGTGCAGACAATAAAAGAGGCATTTCATGCCATTGCAGGTAGGTAACACACAGGCAAAAACACCCACAGTTCCATAAAGAATCTCAATCAGCCTAACATTCTCATTACCCAGGGTTTCCAAATGTGATTGGGGCACATGGGACTGATCAGAGTGGAGTTTGATCAAACATTATTTGGAAAATGTACCTCTCCTCCTGATGAATAATCAGACACAGTGTCTTCATCAAATATTTGACCTTCGTCAATATCTCGTTGGTCAGACACAGGTTCAAGGGATATGACATTCCCTGCAACTGACCCAAAAAAAAGAGAGCTATATGGAACATACCTATGGCACACATGGAGGACAAATATATTCAATGACCATCCTTTACCTGAAATGAAGTGACCACTGCATCCTGCCACTGGTTCTGAGGAGGAGCTTCCCCCTGGAATGCCCTCAGAAACAGGGCAATGGGCTTTTTGCTGGACAGCCAATTCTTCTGCAGGGGTCCACCGTGTGGACCTTCACCTGTTTTTTGCTTGTCTGCCTTCTTATTAGCTTTAAAATGAATGTTCTTTACATTATATATGATTCTTTATGTCAACATTTCTTTAAATAGTTATATACCAATATTTACCGGTTTGAAGTATATTCTTGTACTTCACTTTAACCTGTTCCCGTGTTCTCCTTGTCCTCACGTTTGATCTGGAATTATGACATATTAAATAATAATTAATCTGACACACAGGAAATGAAACTGCATTCAGTAAGTACAATGCACACGCGTTTAATTTGTCGGCCACTTTTTGCCAGCCGTCTTTTCTGGTTTGGGCTGCTTTTGCAGTGTTACCCCTTGTGCATATTAAATCTTGAAATTCTTCATGTCCTTCGAATAAAAGGTCTTGCTCTGCTTGTGTGAAAAAAAAAAATGTGCCCGTTCTTTCGTCTTTTTGTTACAGCCTATCAAAGACTCACTGATCATGTTTTCTAGACTCAGTATATATGGGCTTTTCACTCAGCACGGGTGCACGCATTCATCTCGATGATTAGATCCAGCTCGACTAATCTAATACACGGCTGCGTTTGAAAAACCGACTTATCCCGGATGAGTTTCACCGGCATTAACTCATCCAAGATGAGGCATCTGATCTCGGATGATTTAAGCGACGTACGGAAAATACCCCCCTGGTCTGACAGACAACAAGTTTTTGTTTGTGATGGACTGTCTACACTCAAAGACTTCTTAAAAAGCACCATTAGACATATAAATGTGTGTCGCGTGTGTGGAGAGCCCCTGCATGTTTTAAGCTTGAAGCAATGGAAAAAACCTTCCTGTAGAATTAGATTATAATAATAATAATAATAATAAATTTTATTTATATTGCACATACGTTGCCTTTTGACGGTATTGCTGGTCGAGTGGTAAATGTAAATGAGATGTTGCAGCAGGTGCTGTGTGTGCTGTCTATTGTTAAGATGATAGTGTAGAAATCGACGCGAGTTTGAAAGAACTGGCAGCTACAGTATATTCATGAAAATGTGAACTTCAAAATAAGCAATTGAAGTAAGCAGTATGTCACACTTCAGCAAAAGGACTGCCGTTAAAAGAGCTGATAATGAAGAGCCACAGAAGATGCAGATTTCAGTACTAAAAACATGCAAGTCTGCCTTACCACACCAGTAAAGTCAGGGAGAAGGCTGCACAGCATTCACCTTTTGCCTGCACGTCTAAACAAATAAAGAAATTTAACATTACGGTCTAATTAGAAATGGAAACATGCCATGACAAAATAGCCGCAGCGGTTTGACACGTTGTTTACCACATCACGTATGTGTAGATTGGGGAAATTCACATGGAGTGAGAACCATACACTCGCAGCATAAGGTACCAGGTAGCATGTTAGACAGTAGAACTTTGGGAACCTTCAAAATGCAACTTGATGTTATTTTGGAAGAATTAAGTGGATAGGACTGTCAAGCTTTGTTGGGCTGAATGGCCTGTTCTTGTCTAGATTGTTGAAATGTCGATACATTCAGCCCAGTGTACACACCATGTCGCTACACCGCTTGGTAACTTATTTCATGTTTCTGTGGTTCTCTGTGTGAAGAGAAACTTTTTAATGTTTGTGCAAAATTTGCCCCGTGTCACCATGTTCTTGTCCCCACTGTGCTTATTGCTTTCAAAATTTTAAATACTTTAGTCAGGTCTCCTCTTAATCTCCTTTTGCTTAAACTGAAAAGGCTCCACTCTTTAAATCATCCCCTGTAGTCCTGGAATCATCCCTGTCGCTCTTCTCTGAACCTTTTCTAGTGCCGCTATGTCCTTTTTGTAGCCTGGAGACCAGAACTGCACAGATGACTCCAGATGAGGCCTCACCAGTGTGTTATAAAGCTTGAGCAGAACCTCCTGTGACTTGTACTCCACACATCAAGGTGCTATATAATTGAACATGCTGTTTGCCTTCTTAATGAATTCTGAACACTCTCTGGAAGTTACTCCTAAATCCTTCTTCATAAGGTGGACTTTCAATTTTCAGACCCCCATTGTGTATTCAAACCTCATATTTTTACTTCACATTAAATTTCATCTGCCCAAGCCCGTCTGCTGTCCAAGTCCCTCTGTGATTCTCAATTATCTGCCAGGCCACCTAGCTTGGTATCATCAGCAAACTTAACCAGCTTGATATTTATTTTCCCTTCCAAATCATGTATGCATCAGATTATAGTGTACCTGCTCTGCATACTCTAGTCAGCCTTCTTACACCTCAGCTGTCACGTTCTTTCGGTTGTGCCATTGCTGTTGCTATCCACCAATCAGAATGCCTGGTGCTTCCATTATACCAGTCAGTGAATTGCTCCTTTGGCAAGCCCTTTTATCATATGAGCTCATTGCTGATATCATGAAAGAAGGGTTTGCCATCAAATAATCATTATTAATCATTATTCATTTTCCAACATTTTTTCCTGAAAGGATTTATCATACTGCCTCTGCTGATCTGTATTGTATGTTCATTTTTTTAGTACTGGGATATACTTAGGAATTGTGTTCTGGACCAACATAATCACTGAACAGACACACTTGTTAGCTGACATAAAAGTACCAGAAAGTACAGCAGGGGCCGTAGGGATGTCCAGTTAGTAAAATGTTCAGTAGAGAGAGAATTTAGCTGCGGCTAAACTGTAGGATAGGGTAGGTTGGTTTTCGCCTGTGGAGTGAACGTGCTGTATGATGGGGCCTTTCAAAGAAACACAATCTTCTAAACTGGTTTTTCTTTCCTTTTGTCAGCTGTCTGCTGCGCGGCCTCTGCGGTTATTGTCATCTCGCTGCTACGGCTACAGCTTTAACCAAGTCCATGCTCAGCGAATACCCTGGAGACCCACAGCAGTACTGCAGGTATGGATTTATCTTATCTCTGTTTGGCTAAGTTTAGAAACCTTTATGTCTTCTAATTCTTATCTAACAATTTTGAAATAAACTAAAGGTTTTCATATAATCTTAATCAAGTATGTAAATATAACTGAAAAAGCTACATATTTTAAGGGTGAACAGTTTATTTGTACCATCAGGTCCCAGACTGTTTTTATTAGATGTTCTCATTATAACCCTAACACTGGATGGTCTACCCCTCCCTCAACCCTTAGCTTAACCCCCATTGACAAGGCTGCTATTGTTACAGTAAATGCCTAATCTTAAAATACTTACAATGGCAGCCCTAATGTTAAGATCCCCCCCCCTTTTTTCCTGCTTTTCAACATATGGTTTATAACCCTAATTTAACAGTGTTATAGTCCTCCGGGCTTAAGGATTAACCCTATAGGACTTTATAGGTATGGACTAGTTTTATTTATTTTTGAAATACCTTTTAAATAATAATTTAAACCTCCTTTTTTAATCCCTATTTAAAAGTAGTTTTGATGGTCTTTTAAGGTTTAAGAATGGGTGGGTTATTAGGTCTATTTTAAAGAGTGGGTATATTACGATATGTTATAGCCTGCTTTTAGCCTTATTTACTTTTTTTGAATTCTCTTGTAAACCCATTTATATCTTTGGTATAGGGATACTCTTTAGGGGGTATATTTTTTATAATGGGTGGGGTGGTTGGAATAGTTATGACATGTTTCTAATTAAAAATTATTTTACGGGAGGAGTTTGCCAGCGCCTTTGTCCTCCGGGACAATCATCAGTCCCCTACCCTAACACTGGTAAATGGCAGATTCTCCACCTCTTCACTTCTCCACATAGTCTCCCTGAAGGTCGATAAACTTCTTCTATTGTTCCACTAATTTCATTCCTGGGGTGAAGAAACGTTTTGACTGCTCCCAAATCCAGGTCTGCATCGCTTCCTTAACCTCATCATCAGGGGTGAACCTACGACCCCAAAAAGCCTCTAATTGGACCAAAGATGCAGTTGTTAGATGGTGCCAGATCAGGGCTGTCATGGAGGGGATGGCAGACATTCAAGCCACAGCTGTTGGATTGCCTTCACCACCTCTGCAATTTCATGGGGGACATGCGTTGTCATGGAGCAGCAAGACTGTTTTTGACAGCATTTTGCTGCAAATTGCAGGTTTCAGTTTCTCTGTAAGCATAGTGCAGTATGTTGCACTGGTCACTGAATCATATTAATCACTTTGTTCCAGAAAATGCTGCAGAATAGGACCCTTCATGTCCCAAAAGACGGTTATCGTGATTTTCTTGAATTTTTTCTTTACTGGAGTAGGCGGGTGTTCCACTGCATTCTGTGTCTCTTGCTTTTCGGGCGACAAGGATGGACGCGTGTCTCATCTCCAGTGACAGTCTAGTCCAAAAGACTTGGATCTTCTTCATAACACTTTTAAGTATTAGCTTGCAACTTCCACTCATTGTTGCTGGTTCAGATTATTAAGCTGTTTGGATATCCATTTTGCACAAACTTTTCGTTACCCCAAGTCACCATGCATTATGTCATGTGCAGATCCATGGTTGATCTCCAAATGTGCAGCAACAGTGGACAACGCAATCCATCAATCATCTCTGATGAAGACATTCGCCATGTTGAAGCCTGAGCTTGTCGCTCATCAACAAGATGTATACAATCCCACTTCATCGGTTGTAGCTGATCTTCCCATTTTAAACCTTTCTACCCATTCATAAACTTCTCGTGGAGTCGTGCTGTTTTCACTTTTTATACTGAACCACCATCCATCCGTGAATTTCAGCAGGTTTCATTCCCTCTGCCCAATGAAATCTCACTACGGCACGCTTTTTCAACAATCCCACAGTGGAGAGTCCATGTTTATTTGACCCTTAAGCTTCAACTAGAATGCTGCGCTATGCATGTTCGAGCTATCCATAAGCCATTGTGAACATGTTTTGATTACTGCATAATTTTCAAATTGCCTTTACTTTTTGATTTACTCTCGTACATTCTTCTAGCCATTTGCTAACCAACTTACCCATGTCCGTGTCGGAGTGAGCCCCAGCCTACCCTGTCAGCTCTGTCACAGGACACACTCCCTGACACACCCATCCTCGCTTGTGCTGGGCTAATTAAGATTTGGCATTTAGCCTAACCTGCATGTGTTTGGAATGTGGAAGTAAACCTGGGCATCTCACGCTTGTGGTGTCTGGTCCAAGGTGAGTGTCCTGCACTCTAAAGCTTTTAGGGTGTACTCACACTGGACATGTTTGTTCCGTACCATGCCCAAGCGTGATTGTCTGCTGGTCTGCACTCACACTGTGTTTAACGTTCTGGACCTGGATACGGTTTCATCATGATGTGTAGGGCAGGATAATTTTCTGTCCTCTTATGGATTTATTGAGTGTGCAGCGCAGTGTTTTGCTGTTAATCGTGCTGCACTGTAGCAGAAAATTTTTAGAACATTAGAAAACTCTAGACGAGAACAGGCCATTCAGCCCCAGTCCTATCCACTTATTTCTTCCAAAAAACATCAAGTCGAGTTTTGACAAATGATGTTATTGGAGTATTTTGCAGCTTTTCTTGCCAACTACAATTCAAGTTCATGTGTAAGGTGAGAATAAAAACCTGTTTTTTAATCTCAAAAGATATTAAATGAAATGAGAATTGCACTATCTGACTTGTCACATCATTGACGTCATGTCTGTTTTCCATCCTCGGACACGTTTAGTGATCACACTGTTCCCGAATGCTACTGACCCGAGCCTCTTCCACCTCTTCCAAGTGGGCCAGGGCATGGTATGTTTCGCCCGGCACAGAGCGATCACACTAGTCAAATGAATGAGACTTTGCAGGGTTACATGTGGACAAATGTGCTCGGGCACAGAATGAATTGGCAGTGTGAGTACCCCCTAAGACAACAGTACTATCCACTGCACTATCATGTAGACCCTTATAATTTGCATTATTTCCATTTATTTGTCTCCTCTTTTGATGATTAATTGTGGAGGATATGGGTGTCATGCCAATATGCAAAGCCACTTGAAAGAAGAGGATACACAGAGGTCTGCTGTGTGAAATGAGCTGTTTTTGGGGTTCTGAGTTGCACAAATTAAAAATTAAGAAACGGTTATTATTAAGAACACAGTTTATTTTTTGGAAAAGTAAAAGTAGCCTTAGTTATTCAGCTAAAGCTGAGGGGGGGGTTAAGGGTGTGCTGCCATGTAGTGCTCCAGGGAAAGTAATGCCCTGTGCACATGAGTAATGAGAAAAGTGCTATATAAATGAAAAGAATTATTATTATTTTTATTACTAGGGGGTTCTGCCCCCTGCTCATTTAGCTCGCCCTCCCCCGGGTTTGGTTAACCGGATATCCAATTTAAAGAGATTATTTTCATGGGAATTGTTACATACAGTGCATCCAGAAAGTATTCACAGCGCATCACTTTTTCCACATATTGTTATGTTACAGCCTTATTCCAAAATGGATTAAATTCATTTTTTTCCTCAGAATTCTACACACAACACCCCATAATGACAACGTGAAAAAAGTTTACTTGAGGTTTTTGCAAATTTATTAAAAATAAAAAAACTGAGAAATCACATGTACATAAGTATTCACAGCCTTTGCTCAATACTTTGTCGATGCACCTTTGGCAGCAATTACAGCCTCAAGTCTTTTTGAATATGATGCCACAAGCTTGGCACACCTATCCTTGGCCAGTTTCGCCCATTCCTCTTTGCAGCACCTCTCAAGCTCCATCAGGTTGGATGGAAAGCGTCGGTGCACAGCCATTTTAAGATCTCTCCAGAGATGTTCAATCAGATTCAAGTCTGGGCCACTCAAGGACATTCACAGAGTTGTCCTGAAGCCACTCCTTTGATATCTTGGCTGTGTGCTTAGGGTCGTTGTCCTGCTGAAAGATGAACCGTTGCCCCAGTCTGAGGTCAAGAGCGCTCTTGAGCAGGTTTTCATCCAGGATGTCTCTGTACATTGCTGCAGTCATCTTTCCCTTTATCCTGATTAGTCTCCCAGTTCCTGCCGCTGAAAAACATCCCCACAGCATGATGCTGCCACCACCATGCTTCACTGTAGGGATGGTATTGGCCTGGTGATGAGCAGTAGCTGGTTTCCTCCAGATGTGACGCCTGGCATTCACACCAAAGAGTTCAATCTTTGCCTCATCAGACCAGAGAATTTTCTTTTTCAAGGTCTGAGAGTCCTTCAGGTGCCTTTTGGCAAACTCCAGGCGGGCTGCCATGTGCCTTTTACTAAGGAGTGGCTTCCGTCTGGCCACTCTACCATACAGGCCTGATTGGTGGATTGCTGCAGAGATGGTTGTCCTTCTGGAAGGTTCTCCTCTCTCCACAGAGGACCTCTGGCGCTCTGACAGAGTGACCATCGGGTTCTTGGTCACCTCCCTGACTAAGGCCCTTCTCCCCAGATCGCTCAGTTTAGATGGCCGGCCAACTCTAGGAAGAGTCCTGGTGGTTTCGAACTTCTTCCACTTACGGATGATGGAGGCCACTGTGCTCATTGGGACCTTCAAAGCAGCAGAAATTTTTCTGTAACCTTTCGCAGATTTGTGCCTCGAGACACTTTCGACTCTTCAATTCCACCCGGGGGGTAAACGTTAATATTATTCAAAGTTATTGTCTGTTTTTACCTGCATTTTTATTACTCCTTAATATTGTTTTTTGTATCCGTAAGCTGCTGCTGGAGTATGTGAATTTTTCCTTGGGATTAATAAAGCTATCTCTCTATCTGTCGACAATTCCTTTGACTTCATGCTTGGTTTGTGCTCTGACATGAACTGTCAATTGTGGGACCTTATATAGACAGGTGTGTGCCTTTCCAAATCATGTCCAATCAACTGAATTTACCACAGGTGGACTCCAGTTAATCTGCAGAAACATCTCAGGGATGATCAGGGGAAACAGGAGGCACCTGAGCTCAATTTTGAGCTTCATGGCAAAGGCTGTTAATACTTATGTACATGTGCTTTTCAATTTTTTTAATTTTTAATAATTTTGCAAAAATCTCAAGTAAACTTTTTTCACGTTGTCATTATGGGGTGTTGTGTGTAGAATTCTGAGGGGAAAAAATGAATTTAATCCATTTTGGAATAAGGCTGTAACATAACAAAATGTGGAAAAAGTGATGCGCTGTGAATACTTTCCAGATGCACTGTATATTTTGCCTGATGGCAACAGTTGGAACATATCATAAGCGGGGTGTGAGGAGTCTTTTAAGATGTTTTCCGCTTTCCTGAGGCAGTGAGAGCTGTACGGTTCATCCAGAGAGGGTAAAGAACAGCCGATAATCTGCCGGGCAGTCTTTACGATCCGCTGAAGTGTCTTCCTCTGCGCTGTTGTGCATCTGGAAAACCACACGCAGAGGCAGTAGCACAGGATACTCTCAACAGAGCAGCAATAGGAGGACACCAGCAGTTTTTGGGGGATGTTCTTTTTCCTGAGGACTCTCAGGAAATAAAGTCTCTGCTGAGCCTTCTTCGACAGCTCAGCTGTGTTCACACCCTAGGACAGGTCTTTCATGATGTGAACTCCCAGGAAGCGGAAGTCTGACACCAAACCACTCTACATCGGAGGGGACTGTGTGGAGAGGGTGTCTGTTTTCTTTTTCCTGAAGTCCACAACAAGCTCCTTGGTCTTAATTGTGTTCAGGAACAGGTTGTTGTCAGTGCACCATGCTGTCAGCCGCTCTACTTTGTCCATTTTGTGTTATATAAGAGAGTAGAGTTAATAAGAAATTCCAGAGATGGCAACACCTCCTGGACAGCAGAGGGCAAACTGATCCAGAAGGCAACATAAGGGGCTGTGCTGTCCATCTTATAGGATGCGCTAAAAACCTGAAAATTTAAGGGTAAATGGACTACAAGGGCTACCACAAGAAGTTCAGACCTGGTGTCCTTAGAGCCAATCAGAGGCCACTCCTAATAAAAGATGATACCAGGACATAGCTGGCGAGTTGAAACAACATTTGTCTGCCAGGGGAAAGGGATAAGCCAGGTGAGACAGCGAGAGTGAGTTTGGAGGAAACTAGTGTAATAGTGGTAGGTGTAAGGGAGTGTCTCCCAGCCCCACTTAGACAGCCTTATAATACCAGAATATGTAGGCCCGGATAGGCTGTTGGTTATTTGTTGCCTTTTATATGAAATTTTGTTTCCTCTTTCAGGTCATTTCTCTCTTACGTTTAATAATGTCAATAGCATAAGTGATATTTTGAGTCTGATGGCTATAATAGTAGTACCACCTTGCTGTTGTAACACTTGTAGTCTTTATTCCATGCTAATTCTAGTGAGCTGCCTTTCTTTCACAGGTCCAGTATGCCTCCTCAGAGGGTGGAGGGCGGCGGGGCTTCCTCTCAGAATTTCTGGATAGCTTAAAGCAGGAGATGAACAAAAATAAGGAGATGAAGGAGAACATTAAAAAATTCAGAGAAGAGGCCAAGAAGTTGGAAGAGTCAGAGGCTCTGCAGCAAGCTCGACGGAAATATGTAGGTGTCTGGCTCACTTCTACCTTGTATAAACCTACCGATTCTGTCTTCTTTTGATCCAGATGTGCTTCTTATTTACCCACTTCACGGCACTGCTCAGATGTAGTGGAAGGTGTTATGCTGCTTCTTTATAAAGTTGTTTTATCACTTGTTGTCAATGCTGATTGAAATTATAGGAAATGCCGTCTACTTCTGGCGAGTTGTTTTTTTGGTGTATGTAAAAAGAATGGATTTTAGTATGAAAGACGCTGTATTAAGTAATAATTGGTTATCTGTGGAGAATGCACACTAATGCAGTTGGAAATATGAAAGCAATTTTCATTTTTAATATGTATTTGAAAGTAATAAAGTGCTCTGTTTTTTTTTTTTTTTTTATTTAATTTAGAAAGTTATTGAATCGGAAACAGTGAAGTCCTCAGAAATACTGAAGAAAAAACTTACAGAGCTGTCTGAATCAGTAAAAGAGGTACGACCATCACATTTTTCTCTAGCAGTGCTCCTATTTGTCTCATGGGGTGGAATTGTGGTGGGGAGTTGTCATTAACACAGACGCTCTCATGGTCACTTATCTTAGTAGGTGTAGTGCTGACGCCTTCTTTTTAACCTGCCTCACTGTGTCTCTGATAATTATTTGAACTTCCATTCTTTTTTGAACACACTAGTTTAGGCTCACAGGGATCCATTTTCTTGATGTTATTGAATGCAACAACAACATTTATTTATATAGCACATTTTCATACAAATAATGCAGCTCAAAGTGCTTTACATGATGAATAAAGAGAGAAAAAAAGACAAAATAAGAGTTAAAATAAGAGAACACTAATTAAAATAAAAGTAAGGTCCAATGGCCAGGGAGGACAGAAAAAACAAAAAAAAAACTCCGACGGCTGGAGAAAAAATTAAATCTGCAGGGGTTCCAGGCCATGAGACCGCCCAGCCCCCTCTAGGCATTCTACCTAACATAAATGACATCAATCAGCCCTCATTGTATTCAGGGTTCTCATGGAAGGACTCGATGATGACAGTCACATGGACTTCCGTTCTTTAATCCATCAATGTATGGACATCACTGTGCTTTGATTAAGTGGTAGTGGCGCAGATCAGCACCACAGAAAACCAGAAAAAGAAAAGAAGAGAGAGTAGAGGTTAGTATGGATTTTGGAGCCACCATGAATAATAATGATAATTAATTGATTATACAGAGCATCAGGAATTAACTAAGATGAAGCTGTGAGAAAACCATTTTAAAGTAATGTGTTTTCAATAGTTTTTTAAAGTGCTCCACTGTATCAGCCTGGCAAATTCCTATTGGCAAGCTATTCCATATTTGAGGTGCATAACAGCAGAAGGCCACCTCACCATTGCTTTTAAGTTTAGCTCTTGGAATTCTAAGCAGACCCTCATTTGAAGATCTAAGGTTATGATTTGGAGTGTAAGGAGTCAGACATTCCGAAATATAAGATGGAGCGAGATTATTTAAGGCTTTATAAACCATAAGCAGTATTTTAAAGTGAATTCTGAATGACACAGGTAACCAGTGTAGTGACATCAAAACTGGAGAGATGTGCTCGGATTTTCTTTTCAAAGTTAAGATTCTAGCAGCTGCATTTTGCACTAGTTGTAATCAATTGATGCATTTTTTGGGTAGTCCTGAGAGGAGTGCATTACAGTAATCTAGTCAACTGAAAACAAAAGCGTGAACTAATTTCTCAGCATCTTTCAATGATATAAGAGGTCTAACTTTTGCTGTATTTCTTTAAGTGAAAAAATGCTGTCCCAGTGATCTGATTAATATGTGATTTAAAATTCAGGTCACAGCCAACAGTTACCCCTAAATTCTTTGCGTCCTTCTTGACTTTTAATCCTAATGCATCAAGTTTATTTCTAATAACCTCATTATATCCATTATTGCCAATCACTAAAATTTCAGTTTTCTCTTTATTTAGTTTGAGAAAATTACTACTCATTCATTCAGAAACACAAGCAAGACATTGTGTCAATGAATCAACAGAGTCGGGGTCATCAGGTGCTATTGATAAGTACATTTGCTTGTCATCAGCATAGCTGTGGTAGTTCACGTTATGCCCCGAGATAATCTGACCTAATGGAAGCATGTAAATTGAAAAGAGCAGCGGACCCAGGATAGAGCCTTGTGGAACACCATATAGAATATCATGTGTCATAAAAGTATAATTACCACAACTAACAAAGAGTTTTCTACTTGCCATCAACGTGGAATTCAGTCCATTAATGGGTGCATCAAAGCACACAATGACACTTGCATGTGTCCAAGTTTTATGCCTTCTTCTTGATTAATCATTTCAGTATTTCATTTTATCTGTTCTGTCGTTCAAATACTTTGTTGAGTACATGGGTTTTTTATTTGACTATTTATATTAAGTAGTGATTACTTAGACTTTTTTGTGCATGTTCTACTAGTTTAGGCAGAGTGGTGGGTCTGAGGCTAGGGATCTGCGCTGGCAATCAGAAGGTTGACGGTTCCAATCCTGTAAATGCCAAAAGTGACTCTACTCTGTTCAGCCCTTGAGAAAAGGCCCTTAACTTGCAATTGCTCCGTCCTGGGTATGACGTTAATTGCATCCAGCCCTGTAGATAGGCTCTCCAACCTGCAGGGAAAAACCTGGGGGTTGGTGGCAGAATTGGCACTCCAGCCACCATTAAAAAAAACCTCACACTGGTTCCATTCCATCTGAACTTGTGTGGTGCTGAGGTGTCGCATGACTGCACTCGGGTCCTAATCTGGGGTCCTGAGTTGGTTCGTCATGTGATGGGTGCAGCAATGTGCTGTATCAGCGCCTGCTCCTAACCTCTCCCTCTCTACTTGTTTGTGTTGATTCACTTATTAATGAATTATTAGTGTTAATTCTTAAAATATGTGAATGTGTTTCTTGCAAATTAGTATTGCGTATACATAGAGAAACGTCCATCACTATTTCTGCTGTTACTGTTCTTACACTTTCAAAGTCACTATTTGAATAGAGTCCAGGCGATTTTTTTTTTTTTTTTTTTAAATACTGCCAAACTCTCAAATTTGTTAGATGACATATGGTCAGCATCAGGTAATATCAATTGCTATGTGTGTGGTGATCTTACTTCTCACAAAGGGATTCTCATAAATTAAAACCAAAGCATTTTTGAAAGTAAATTGCCATCTCACTTAAATTTGAAGGATAAAGTAAGAAATGACATCAGAGCACACTTGTTATTTTAGTCTTATACAGGGTGAGCCAAAATGAAGTACCACATGTCTCGTAGTCATTGCGCGAGGTAGAGGCAGCCGAGTGGGTTGGTGAGGGGGTCCTTTGATAGGCGATCCCTTGTAGTTTTCAGTTGGTAACATGCATTGGTGCAGTGCGCACCGTGCTTTCGCTGTCAAAGAGTTCTTTAAAAACAATGAATCCATCATCACTACGCAACGCGCCATCCAAATGCACTTCAGGATTCCTCCTAACGGTGACATCCCAAATTGGAAAACAATTCTTCAGTGGGTGGCTAAATTTAGACAGATGGGTACAACATTGGAAAGAAAATCTCCAGGCCCACTCTGACTGTATGAACGGCTGAAAACATCCAAGCTGTAAGGCCATCAATTTTGCAGTCTCCTAGACGTTCAGCGTGCAAACTTGTTTCTGCCTTAAAGCATTTCCAACACGTCTATGAGGAAGATTTTGCGTGAGGACCTTAATTTCCTTCCATACAAAATGATTGTAGTGCAGGAACTCATTGAGAGAGACTGGGAGAGCCGTAGAGAGTTGTGTGCAAACATTCTGCAAACCGTTCATCGAGAATGCATCATCTGGTGCAGTGATGAGGCACATTTCCATTTGAATGGTTGCGTCAATAAGCAAAACTTTCACTATTGGACTGAAACCAACCCTTGTGAACTTCATCAGAGACCCCTACACAGTGAGCGTGTTACAGTTTGGTGTTCCATTGCAGAATCTGGCAATGTAGGCCCTTACTTTTTGAGAAGGGGGAGAGCAACGGTCACCGTCACTTCAGAACGTTACATTGAAATGCTAGAGAACTTTTTGCGGCACCCAACTGGAAGAAATGGATGTGTTGGATTGCTGGATTCAACAGGATGGAGCAGCAGCTCATACGACACGGAGATCCATGCAAGTTTTGTGGGAGATATGGCCTTCACGTTTGCCTGATCTGACTCAGTGCAGTTGCTTCTTGTGGGACCATCTCAAGTCGAAGGTATACACACACCGACCACAAAACCTTGAAGCCCTCAAGGACGCTCTTCACCAGAAATCGTCTTGAAGAGTGTATCGCTAATGATGGCCACCACCTTGAAGACCTCATTTTTAAAATGCATTACAAAAAATCTATTTTGTGTACCCTTTCTTGTGTCATAATGAAATTCATTTTATCTTGAAGCATTTTTGTAGAATAAACATTTGAAATGTGGTACTTCTTTTTGGCTCATCCTGTATTTATTTTTTGATTTATACTGGAAGCCTTGAACCTCCTTTTCCTTTTTCACAGGAAAATAAATAGAGTTCTGTCACAGACAGTCAAATTATAAGGGTTAAGTTGACGGGAGCAACATGAATGATTTATAGATGGGCAACTATAGAGAAAAAGGTGTTTGTACACTTGCAAAACTGCGTCCGTGTGGACATTTTTAGTGAGTCATACAAAACTAATAAAGAGTGACAGAAACTGAAAGCCAATTGCTAAAAAAAACTTAAACTAAATAAAATGTAAAAAATGAAAAACTAAATAAAAGTAAAAACAGAAAATGACAAAAAACTTAAACTACAAAAAAAATCTCTCCTCAATCTTGCAATGAGAAGTGATCTTTGGAACAGAGATCTTTCGAAGAGAGACAGACAGACAGACACTTTCACGTCCCATGAGACAGACAAGTCACGTCATTCTTACAACCTTTGGAAGCAAGTCCTGTGATACACATGCAGAGCAGGTTAGAGATAATGGAAGTAGGAAAATTCGAAAGTCTCAAAAAATGAGAGTAAAGATCGGATTAGCACAAACAAACGTAAAATATGACTCGGTGAAATAACGGAACAGTGAAAAGAGATCGTATTGTGTTTGAGGATGTTTGGGGGGCAACAAGGTGCTGTACAGGCTTTTAAATGATGGCAACGTTGCACGAAATGCAGATTACGTGGCACGGCAGTAGCAGCAAGCCGAGCAGTTGATCGAGCAAAGAGGAGGTAAAACAACAACGGTATTTGTTTCCCATTCTGTCACCGTTTAAGAGGGGGTTTCGGAGAAGCGACCGCGTCTCCTTGGAGTGCGTTCAGCTCCCCTCTTCACAATGGCGTGTAGTGCTGGCAGGGGGAGGGGAAAGGGGTTGGCAAGCGAAGCCCCCTAGTAAAATCAAAAACTTAAAAAACAAATCTTAGAAATTGAAAAATACTGCATTTATTAAGTAGTTTTCCTACCCGGAGGAAACAGTTGTTTTTGTTGTGCTGGGGTGTTTGAGGAGGAATGGATGGATGTAAAATGAATGGGGGGAAAAAAAAAATGAAAATGAATAGGATCATCAGGATTTTCATAGTCTCCTCCTAAAACGAACTTCAAAAACTTTTTTATGAATTTCCAGTAACAGTTAACAGAAGCAGTGCTGGAACAAATATGGGAAGCTACATGTGTAGTGTCACATGCATGCAGCATCAGATGTGTCATACTATTCCCTTATTTTAATGTACATTGGCATTCCTTTTTTTATTATTCTGACCTTTTCAAATGCCGTATACTTTGGCCATTTTTAAAAATATTTTCCTGAAAAATGTATTCTTTAAGTCTACTGTGAGCCATTTGTTATTTTGTGAACAGCAAAGTTTGAAGAGTGCGGGTTGTATAGTGAGACGTAGTAGCAAAACAGG